>NW_006778324.1:966132-990110 GCF_000442215.2 Lipotes vexillifer | reverse complement strand
TCGGCATTCAGCTCACGTACATGAATCCCCTCTTTTCAGTAGGGCACCTCCTGTCTCAATGTAATTGGCATCCCCTGGTCAAGAGGCCCCTCCAGAGAATGAGCAAGCAGACTTCCCTCAGAGATGGAGAGAGGCAGTGGTCCAGTTGTGCGAAGGAGGGAAAGGGACCTCGGGGTGTAACTTCTCAGACATCATTTGACTCTTGTCTTTTATAGTTAAGCCACCTCCTCCCAGCTCACCCCCAGGCCTAGGCATACCTGGTGCTACCAGTCTTGGGCCTCTTTAAGTCAGCAGTACAAACTGTGTGAGTTCTCAGTTTTCCCCATTATGACCCTAGAATTCAGCTTTCTCAGGTCAGTAAGTTACTCACCACTTTTGTCCTTCCGTTTCCAGCACCATTTTCCCCCCTTGTCTGTGTGAGTTTATGTCTAATTCTGTTATTGTCGGGCTTGGAAGGGAACAAAATTAGTTTCATTTGTTGAGTCTTCTGCCCTCTTTAGTTGTTTCAAGGCAGCCATTATTCTTTCAAAATGGATTCAGAGCCTAATATACTTCTTCAGATGTTATCTCAGCCCTTGTCCTCAAAGTTAGGCTCACGACCAGCATTACTGCATCACCTGAAAGCTTGCTGGAAATGCAGACTCTCAGGCCTCCCTCAGACCAAGTGAATCAGAATCTGCATTTAACAGGATCCTCAGGGATCTCGTATGGCCATGAAAATTAGAGAGGCCCTACAGTTTTTATAATCGTTTGGTTTCCCTTCGCCTGGGGTGGTAAATAAATATGCACAATAGGATATTTTCTTGCTTTTGATTTTAATTTTCAGTTTTATTTCTAAATAGTGTTTCTGCCACCCAATTAGCGGATAAGGTAGAGAAGGCAGTTCTGGAGCGTTTGAAGCCTCTCCTGGTCAAGGCTCAGGTAATCTAGTTCATCCCGTGTGCTTGCCTTTTGGAAGTTTCAAATAAAAAGAGTTGCTCCAGAGGTCACACTGAGCCTTTGCAGGGCTGAGTGTCTGGCGGCTGGAAGCTGCGGTGCTGTTCCGTGCTTCATAGCGTGCGTGCAGTGCTGCTGGGGCCCCTTTGGGGCACCCACACTGTTGATGTGTCTTCCATTGTGAGGAAGGGAACAAGATGGGGGAAGAGAAAGTACCACTTTTGAGAAAGGTGAGATTTTAGTTTGGGGAATGAGTTTCCATTGCAATTTACGTTCTTAATCAAATAGAGCTATTGGTGGTGGTAGTGTTCCGTGCACTGCTTCCACTCTAATCCCGTCATGCTCTTTCACCTCAGTGATTTGGAATGATTTGCTCTATTTTTCCCAAGGAGAGAGATGTTAGGACAGCTTTCTGTGCACAAACCAGTACTTTCTTCAAGATGAAATTGCATAGAGCCTCACCAGTAGGTTGTGCCGTCCTCCTGTAAGCAGTGAGCTGAAGGCTATGGCCAGACCCTGTAGATCCACCCCGAAAATGGAAATAAGCTTGTTTGTGTGAATAGATGAGGCCACAGAAGAGCACTAGAATCTTAAATAGAATGAAGGACATTCTGGGACCCTGAATAGACCACTGAACTTCTGTATCTCTTGGTCTAAGAAATGTTCAATCATTTTTAGAGTCCATGGAAATCTCAGGACTACAGAACTGGGAGGGTTCTTAGTGGCCAAACCGTCCAACCTCCTTATTTTATCAGTGAGGAAACTGTGGAACAGAGAAGTTGAGTAATTGCACAAAAACACACAGCTACTCTGACAGTGTTTACAAAGTTGAGGGAAGAAAAGGGGCAGAAAGCCAAGATCAGCACATGGCATTTATTTTCATGAAGACAGAGTGCTTTGAATTCCCACAAAAAGCCTAATATAGCTAAAGCTGATGAACAGTTCCACACAGAAGTTATTCTGGGAGCAAAATTCATTTGTACTAATATGGATTGTAAATTTTCATAATTTATGAGCATGCTTGTCTGTTTTAATAGAGAGTCAATTCTTCTCTGGAAGCAGATACTCATTTGAAGGATCGACTGTCAGTGATCGCAGCAACAGCCCAGCCTGCGGAGAAGGTGTGTGTTGTGTGGGGCTGGCATTCTAGACTGACACTGGTATTATTGCATGGTAATGTCCTCGGTTGTAAGGAAAACTGATACGCGGATTACCCTGCAAACACTAGACTATCCCACTCCACAGGGTGGAGGTTGTTTTTCATATTTGGCATATTAATTCTTACAGTGTATATTTAGCATTATGACTTAGATGAGGCTTGCAGACGGCTCACAGAAATCTCTAGAGCCACAGGTTTTTGTCAGCGGCTTTTTCCTTTCCTCCTGATGACAGAATGTGGGTAGACTGCGTGACCCTGAATGTTGATGGCCTGCGGCAGAAGAATGGCTGCCCTCATTTCCTCTGATTCAGCCTAGTTTTGCTCATTACTGGCCTAATTTCCTTTATACTGAGGGCCTAATATTTCTTGTTAGGCAAGCATATTTTGAGTGCCTAATAATGACCAGTACCTGGCCTGGCAGAGAGAAGAGGTGGCTCAGGAACAAATGATAACATTTGAGAAGAATGGAAACATATCTTGTGGTTGTCCACCCTTGTGCTCTTCCTCCGGAGGACTTGTGTTCAGCATCTGTGGGAATGTTCCCACCTTGCCTAGGCGTAGGGACGGGGAGGTGCAGGCTGCCTCTAGTGGGTCTTTGTGGAGGTTGGAAAGAAGTTACTGCTTTACATGCTCAAAGCAAGTAAAGGGCAGAGCAAGGGTGAAGGTCTCAGAGTTAGAAGGAAGTTGGAATGAAGTTCCACCAGCCCAACCTTAGGAACAGAGAATGTATCCCTGTTCTAATTTATTAAGCAATAGTTTAGTTTTGGTGTATTTTCATAATTTTTGCAATTGTAATTTTATTGTACCAATATTTTGTGACAGAATCTCACGTGAGGTGAGGCTTCTGAGACCGGAAGCTGAAAGCCTACCTCTGACTCGTACAGACTGGGCACGCTATGGCTGGATGCTTTGTGCATCAGAGCCACCAAATACCTTTTTCCCTAGCAAAAAATGAGACTAGCCGCTCATCTAGGGAGGCAGCTCCATAAGGCATATTAATATGACAGAAATATGAAGTGGACATAAATGCTGTCAGTGAAGTAAACATGTTTGAATATTACTAGAAATGATCATTCTTATATATAAGAATCATTCTGTAGGCATTAAATGGGCTTTAATACAATCTCTTGAAAAAGAAAAGTAACTCTATCCAGTATTCAGTATTCTGGGCTGCTGTTAAACATCAGCATCACTGCACAGAATTTCCCAGGCAGCACCATCAACAGTCAGTTTTTATAAATAACTGAATAAAAACCAACTCATAGGGCTTCCCTGGTGGCGCAGTGCTTGAGAGTCCGCCTGCCGATGCAGGAGACGCGGGTTCGTGCCCCGTTTCGGGAAGATCCCACATGCCGCGGAGCGGCTGGGCCCGTGAGCCATGGCCACTGAGCCTGCGCGTCCGGAGCCTGTGCTCCGCAAATGGGAGAGGCCACAACAGTGAGAGGCCCGCATAACGCAAGGAAAAAAAAAAAAAAAAAAAAAAAAAACCAACTCATTGAAGTTGGCATGATGAAGTAAAAAGAGTTATTTTGCTGTGTTAACTTATAAAAGAGCTGTGGAACCTTGAACACCTATTCCCAGAGTTCTCATCTCTCAAATGGAGAAGACGTTTGCTGCGCTTTGCAAGTAAACTGAAGCTCTCGGTAGTTTTACTTGCAGACAAGATGATCCCTGATATCAGGAAAAAGTTTTTGGAAGGGTGCCATCATGTTTGTCTCCTGCTGCTGTTATTGTCATGAACTGAACTTGTATGTGAAATACATTTTTCCAAAGTGTGGTTTTTTGTTTTTAATTAAAAGTTGTATATGCACATGTCTAAAAATGCAAACAATTCAGAAAAAGTGTAATGTAAAAAGTAAAAGCTCTCCACAAACGGATACCATATGCTCTGCTGTATCCAGCTTCTTTCTTTATATTTTGGTGATCTTTCCATACCAGCATATTGGGACCTTCCTTATCTCTCATCTCATAGTATTCTTGATATTCAATTCTTTAAATATTAAGAATGAAAATACAAATAAAGACTTCTTAACCAGACCTGTATTATTGGTTTAGTTGTCTCTAGATTTTTTTGTTAATTTTATTGTATTGGTTATTCAACTGATATTTATTTCTTTAACTTTGGTTAAGGTTAAGCATTTCTTTATATCTTGATTGGCCATTAATATATTTTCTTCTGTGAACCGTTGATTAAAAGGGTTTAAAAATTACTATGGCGGTAACTGTTCTTCGTGCCAACCACTATTATAAGTGTTCCAATGTGCAAATGCTCATGTAATCCTTACAACTCTGAAATATAGGATTATTATTTCCATGTTACAGACCAGAAAGTTGAGGCCCAGAGAGGTGAAGTAAACTTGTCCACACTTGGAGGCATACCAGTAGGAAGAACCAAGATTTAGTCCCAGGAACGTCTCATTCCAGAGCCTGATACGATTATTCCCCCAGCAGACATTCTTTGTAAAAGCCTCTTTCAGAGCAGATTGTAGACATATATTAGAATCAAAAGAAATAACAACACATATAAAAATGCTTTGCAAGCTGTGAAGTGAATGTAAAGAATACAAGGTCAAGAAAGGCTGGTAAAGCTCTTCCAGGTTATAGGTAGAAAGTCTCAAGCAAAGGCAAGAATCGTGAACTTTTGTGATGTCATGAACAGATGTTTTTACAAAGCACTGAACCAAAAAGAGAATACTGTAGGTATGTCCTCTGTAGTATGTGACATGTGAAACATTGGACATTCTTCTGAGTATAGCGCAAGGAATATATTTGCTTTACCAACTGGCAAAACAGGTAATGAAGATAATTCCCATGGACAGTAGTGGTACTCCTCAGTTGATGTTACTGTTTAAATGACTGTGGTAGAAATTGTACTGATGTCACTGCCCTTGATGTTTACTGACTTAGGAGAGGTTAGATTTAGTGTAGAAACTGCGTGTTGGATCACTGCGTGGTTGGTTTATTATGATTAGCATTAATCTTTAAGATCTCTGTTATTTTTGTATTGCCTTTCCATCCCCTTCCCTTGTTTTGCAGGCTACAGCTATTGATTGTGAATCCAGTAGCATTCATCAGCTGGATGATTTTTTGGAAGATGCCGCTCACGAGCTCTGGGCTGTGACTCACTCTAAGATCTCGGAGCCTGAGGCCTTAGCCACCTGGGGGGACAGCAAGGACAGCCCGTGTCTGGAGGCCATGATGCTCCGCATGGAGGAAATGGAGGTAAGGCCGGGACTGCCAGCTCTGGTCGGCGGCTGGCGGCTGACTTCTGCCGAGCGCCACTTCTCCTCATGGCTCTGTAGCTTAGAACTTCAGAGTCACCTGGTCCTGAGTTTAAATCCCAGCTTGACTGCCAGCCCAGTGTACGGCCTTGGTAAAGTCCTGTACCCTCTCTAATAAGTAGGGAGCTTTTAAGGACAACATGAGGTATGAAATATCAGCACCCTACCTGACACATAACTCGTCGTTGGTGTGGGATACGAAAGGCACTGGACCAGAGCCCAGGCCCACAGATGTGACCAACAACTTAACTTCTTCATCCCTCAGCTTGTAAATGCTGTTCAGTTGCCTCCTCTGCTCTGCTAGCATGTGATCCTGGCAAATCACAGTTAACTTTACCTTCTCTAATTCCCATGATATTACTTTAGGACGCTTTTCTCAAAGAATTTTAGACCTCAGACATTACTCAGGCCAACCCCTGGATTGTTCTGAGCAGGAAATTGAGACCCAATAAGGGAGTAAATGATGTGGCCAAGGTCACACAAAAATTCCCACCAGAGGTGGGCTGAGAATCAAGGTCTCCTGACTCCTAGTTCAGCATTTTCTTTTTAACTCCACCATGATAAAATCTCATTTTGGCTTTGCTGCTAAACAGAAACATTATAGGGAAGGCAACTTTTAGTTGGTTTTTGAAATTTTTTAAATGTGTAGTTTATCCTAGTCTTGTAACTGATTTCCCCTCGTTAACTGTCTAGACCTGAAGGGTCCAAAATGGTAGTCTCTAGCCACAGATGGCCATTTAATGTAAATTAATTAAGATTAAATACACTACTCACATTTCAAGTGGTCAATAGTTAGTAGCTGGTACATTGGACATGGCAAAAATAGAACATTTCCATCATCACTTCAAGTTCTAGTGGGCAGTGCTGGTCTAGATTAGATTAATTAGATTAATTGCTTCATTTTCTGTTACATTTCATCTCATGAACTAATCACTTCCTGGCCCTGGAAGATGCCTATTTCTGGCAACGTGTCTATAGGAAATGTCTGCTGTACTAGTCTCTGGTTTGTAATGAAACTAATTTTTTTCCTCATAAATTATACTTGTTTTTTTTTTTTTTTTTTTTTTAAAGAAATACCAGGAGACGGTTCGCCAAAGATATAATAAAATTGTATTTACTGATCCCAAAAATTTATTTTTTTTTTTTTTTTTTTTTTTTTTTAAAGAAATACCAGGAGACGGTTCGCCAAAGATATAATAAAATTGTATTTACTGATCCTCATCTTTGGATGCAGGAAGAAAAAAATGGTGAGTGTTTCCCCACTTTTTCCCTCGACATTATATTCTGAAAAATTTCAAACATACAGAAAAGTTGAAAAAATTCTGCAGTGGACACCCATATACGCATCCTCTAGATTCTACAATTAAAATGTTGCTGTGTTTGCTTTATCATATGTCTACTTATCCTCTGTGCATCCATCAATCCATCTTATTTTTGGTTGCATTTCAGAGTAATTTGAAGACATCAGTACATCTTATCTGAAATATTTCAACATTTGTTATCACTAAGTAGGGCTTAATATTTATGTATGGCTCTTTTTCCTTTTGAGATAAAATTCACATATAATAAAATGCACAGATCTTAACTTATTAAGTGTTAACTTATTAAGTGTTATTTGATGGGTTTTGACAGACGGGCATACCTTTGTTACCCAACACTTCTCTCAAAACAGAGCTTCTCATCACCGTGGAGAGTTCCCCTATGCTCCTTTCCTGTCAGTTCCCCACCACCCAGGCAACCACTGTGCTTTTTTTTTTTTAACTATAGATTAGTTTTGCCTGTTTTAGAATTTCATATAAATGGAATCATACATGTATTTACTCTTTTGTCTAAGGCTTCTTTCATTTAGCATGATATTTTATAAATTTATCTATTACTTGTTTCCTATTGCCACAGTAACAAGTTTGTAACAAGTTAAAGCACAAATTTAGCAGTTTAAAACAAATCTTTTCTCTTACAGTTCCTGGAGGTCAGAAGCCTGAAGTGAGTCCTAAAGGGCTAAAATCAAGGTGGTGGCAGGGCTGGTTCCTTCTTCCAGCTTCTAAGGCTGCCTGCAGTCCTTGGCTTGCAGCCATATTACTTCACACTGCTTCTGTTGTCACATTGCCTTCTCCTCTTCTGAGCCAAATCTTCCTCTGCCTGCCTGTTATAAGGACATGTTGATTACACTTAGGGGCCACCCCAGTGATCCAGGTTACTCTCCCCATCTCAAGATCCTTAAAGTCCCTCTTGCCATAGAGGGGACATTTAACAGGTTCCAGGGAATAGAATGTGGAGCCAGTGTGCAGCCTACACTTTGTATCAGTGTTCATTCCTTTTTATTGCTGAGTAGTATTCCATTGTACGCATGTACCACATCTAGTTTATCCATTTGCCTGTAGATCTGCATTTGGTTATTTCTAGTTTGGGGCCATTAGAAATAAATCTGCTATGGGTGTATTCATGTATAGTCTTTGTATGGACATAAGTTTTCATTTCTCTTGGATAAACACCTGAGTAGACTTGCCAGGTTATGGGATAGGTACGTGTTTAACTTTATAAAAAACTGCCAAAGCTTTCCCCAAAGTGGCTGTACCGTTTTACACTCCCATCTACATTGAGTTCCTGTTGCTAGAGATCTTTGCCAGTATTTGAATTGTCAGTCTTTTTCATTGTAACCATTCTGGTGGGCCTGTAGCAATATCTCTTTATGGCTTTAATTTCATTTCCTTGGTGAATAATGATGTTTAGAACATTTTCAAGTAATTATTAGTCATTTGTATGTCTTCCTTTGTGAAGTTTCCAAATCTTTTGTACATTTTAAGAAATTGGCTTGTCTTTTTATTTTTGAGTTGTAGGAATTCTTTATGCATTGTGGGGTTGAGTTCTTTGTCATATATATATATATATATATATATATATATATATATATATATATATATAGTTTGTTTTCAAAACAGTTTTATTGGATGTAATTCACATACCATAAAATTTACCCTTTTAAAGAGTTCAGTAATTTTTAGTATATTTACAGAATTGCGCAGACGTCATTGCTAATTCCAGAACATTTTCATCACTGAAAAGAAGCCCTGCATCCATCACCCCTCATTCTCCCTCCCCTCATCCCAGCAGTCACTAATATCCTCCAGCGAATATCTGCAAACATTCTTCCCCATCTATAGCTCACGTATTCGTTTTCTCAAATGTGTTTTATTATGAGCAGACATTTTAAATTTTGATAAAGTCTAACCTGTCCATTTTTTCTTGTATAGTTTTTGCTTTCTCTGATCTAATAAACCTTTGCCTCCTCCCAAGTTGAGAAGAGAGACTCTTGTTTTCCTCTAGAAGCTTTATGGTTTTAGCTTTTATGTGTAGGCCTATGATCCATCTTGAATAAAAGTTTGCCTGTGGTTTGAGGTAGAGGTTCTTTTTTTTCCCACTAATGTCTATCCACTTGTTCTTGCTCTGTTTGTTGAAAAGACTTTCACTTTTCTCTTCCACTTTAAAAAATTCATACATATGCGTTTTGGCTGCAGTTGCTAGGCTACTATCACAATTTGGGCTGGGAAGTGTTACTCAAATTCTCTTTGACACATGCTTATCAGTTATTACTTTACTCAGTGAAAGGAGGAAAATAAAATATGGTTAAACATTGCCTCTAAAGGAATTTCAGTACTATGAGTATTAAGTAAAGGAAATTGTGGATATAGAAGGTTTACAACAGCAGCTTATGTATATATACTTTTTTTAGAGTATGAGTTTTGGGTATTGTCTTAGGAAAAGTATTCTCCATGTCACATTTTGACAGAAAGATGAGCCATCTAAACAAAATACCAAATTTGTTCCTTTTGTCTTCTGTAATTTTTCCAGCGCTATTCTTTGTTCATGTCGTTCTCTCTTTCCCCCAGTCCTACTCCAGCTTCCATTTTCATCCTCACATGACAGTTGAACCATTCTTCGAGGCCCGGCTCACGTGATCCTACTTGGCTGTGCTTTTCCTGGCTTTCCTGGGCTAGAACTTTGCTCCCTTCCTGTGAACTCCCATAGACTTTTGGCATGTCCTACCCTGTTAGAGCTCTTTATCTCTCCCAAAGAAGCCACAGAATCTTTGAGGCCAGAGAGTTTTGTCATATTCAGTTGTGTCCCAACGGTACCTAGCATGGGCCTGGCACAGGTAGGACCCTTCTAATCATTGCTTAGTGAATCAGCGGGCATCTTTTCGTAAGGAAGCAGAGGAGAGGGAAATGTTGAAGGGCGACTGTTTCACTGATGGTTTGGCCAATGGCCACAGTCAGGTTGCATCATGCAGAAGACAGCCTTACCAAGGACTCGGTGTTCTCTTTTTCAAGGACAATTTAAATTGTTAGTCACTATCTCTGACTCTGCTAGAGTCTAGGTTTGCATTTAAAAGGAGCTCTGAAATGAATTTTTGGACACTTTAAATCCAGAATCATGAAATCCTCATAAGAACCCTCTGTTTCTAATTGTTCTGATTGTATGTTCAGTTGCATCACAAAAAACAAATTTAAAGTGATTTTTGAATTGTGCAGTGTCGAATCTATATCTCTTATCTTCTCTTTTTTGAAATCAATTGAAAATTGATTGTACTCTCAGTAATATTTTCTAATATTCTTTTTTTTTTAGATGTTGGGGGGAGGAGTTTATTAATTTATTTTTGCTGTGTTGGGTCTTCGTTTCTGTGCGAGGGCTTTCTCTAGTTGTGGCGAGCGGGGGGCCACTCTTCATCGCGGTGCACGGGCCTCTCACAATCGCGGCCTCTGTTGTTGCGGAGCACAGGCTCCAGACGCGCAGGCTCAGTAGCTGTGGCTCACGGGCCTAGTTGCTCCGCGGCATGTGGGATCCTCCCAGACCAGGGCTCGAACCCGTGTTCCCTGCATTAGCAGGCAGATTCTCAACCACTGCACCACCAGGGAAGCCCCTCTCAGTAATATTTTTACAAAAACTGACTTATGCAGTATTTCTGAGCGTAAAAAATCATAAGCATATAAATATGTGAGTCAGAGATTCTACATTTTTAAATTAGTTACCTATTTTATACATATTAGTATATATATGTCAATCCCAATCTCGCAATTCATCCCCCCCACCCTGCTTTCCCCCCTTGGTGTCCATATGTTTGTTCTCTACATCTGTGTCTCTGTTTCCGCCTTGCAAACCGGTTCATCTGTACCATTTTTCTAGATTCCACATAAATGCGTTAATATACGATATTTGTTTTTCTGTTTCTGACTTACTTCAGTCTGTATGACAGTCTCTAGGTCCATACACATCTCTACAAATGACCCAATTTCATTCCTTTTTATGGCTGAGTAATATTCCATTGTATATATGTGCCACATCTTTATCCATTCATCTGTTGATGGGCATTTAGGTTGCTTCCATGACCTGGCTATTGTAAATAGTGCTGCAATGAACATTGGGGTGCATGTGTCTTTTTGAATTATGATTTTCTCTGAGTATGTGCCAGTAGTGGGATTCTACATTTGAAAGGCATTTAAAATGATAAGTAATCCAAAACTCAAAAGAGCGGTCAAACCTGTAAGGTATAGTTAATAAGTTAAATGCTTTGACTATCATCATGCAGATTTTTCCAACGAAGCCCAGAGACAAATTAAATCAGCTAATTAAGTGTTCAGGTGTGAGTGTTTCTTTTCCTTCTCCAGTAATCAAATCATTTAAAGGTTAAAAAACAAACCCAACTGCTTAAGACTCCTCAGAATGGGGGCTGGATCCTAATGGAACCTGGCTTTGCACAGACCTCTTCAAAGAGTCTTCCAAAGAGCTGACAGAAGCTTTTAAACAAGTTCTTTATTTCTTAAAACTGACTCCTCATTGGTTTGTTTCTTGGTAACTTTTATTTTTTTATTTTTTAACGACAGTCCCCTTAATATTATTTATTTATTTATTTATTTTTTGGCTGTATCGGGTCTTAGTTGCGGCATGCGGGATCTTCTGTTGCAGCACGTGGGCTCCTCACTGGTGCGCAAGCTTCTCTCCAGTTGTGGCATGTGGGCTCTCTAGTTGTGGCGCGTGAGCTCCAGAGCGTACAGGCTCAGTAGTTGTAGTGCTCGGGCTCTCCAGTTGTGGTGTGCAGGCTCTGCACTTGTGGCACACAGGCCGAATTTCCCCGCAGCATGTGGGACCTTAGTTCCCCGACTAGGGATCGAACTGGTGTCCCCTCTATTGCAAGACAGATCCTCAACCACTGGACCACCACGGAAGTCCCTCTTGGGGACTTCTAAATTCCCCTTTTCATTTAAAACAAGGGCACTTTTTTCCCTTTGTACTGCTCATGCAACCTTTATGCTTAAGAGATGTGCCCATGACTTCCTCACAGGTTATTGGCCACCAAGACAGCTCTGATATACACACCAGCATTTCTTTATATGCAGTCATTTTATGCTTCTCCTTTTCTAGACCAAAAAATCCCAGCAGTAAGTGAAAGGCATCTTTCTCCTCATCCAATCAGGATCACAAAGACAGCAGCTCGCAAAGACCCAGATGTGAACATCGTGTTAGAAAGGCCCTGCAATGGCACGTAAGTGGTAATGAGACTGTCTGATTTCATTGTAGTTGGTTACCTTTGATGTTGTTAGATTTCACATTCCTTCGATTACCACAAGACAGAGAGAGATTCTTCTTTTGACCAAGATCTTGACAAACTCCAAGATGGCCCAGTAAAATAGTAGTGCATATAAGATGGGCATTGAGTGTGTTGCATCTTAAGGATCCTTTCAGTAACGTTTAACTGGTTTTTACGATTGAAAGCATGACACTGGCACAGGTGATTGTGCAGGTAATTACTGCAAGATCTGATTTAAGAATTCTTTTGTCCGTGGGACACATGTTCCTCCTGTGTGGAGGGTTAGTCCGGTGTAAAGGAGAAACAATGAGTGGGGATAAGATGTTGCATTTTGTTCAGTGTGAGGAAGGGAAATGGAGGTAAACCTTTGGTTGTCAAACCATCAGGGTGAATTAACAGTTTACCCTCGCTTGCAGATGATTTTGAATGCTCTCATCATTTTTATTTGCTCTCAGTTCCCTAGATGAAAGTGTGGGAACAGAGGAGAGACCAGAGAAAAGAGAGAATCCCCTTCTGTCCCTTTCAGAAGATGCTCAGCAGAAGGAAGGCCGAGCTGGCCTCTTTGTCCCGCGGGGCATGCGGCGCAGCATCGGTGACTACTGCCGCCGCTTCGAGCAGTACCTCCGGGTTACTGCACACGAGGCTGTGGGCTCCTTCAACCCGTGGCTGATAGCTGAAAGGTCAGTAGAAGGTTTGTGCTTTGTTGAGGAACTGGGTGCCACATGTCAACTTACGGAAAGGCTGGAGAAAGGCCTGGCCAGGGTCTCAGGCTGTGCTTTTGCGCCCTGGGGTTCCAGTGGCTGCTTCGGGGCTAGTGAACAGGCTTTCTCTGCTAAATGCCTCTCTTCAGGGAGAGGAGATGGGAAAACTGCATGGCTGATGGCATCCAAGGGAGCGTTCTGCAGACTCCCCTCCTTAGGTAGAGGCACAATATTCAAGTCAGGACAGGTTTCCTGTTGCTGTTACTGAGGGCTGTGTCATCAGAGAACACAGATTATTACTGGGCAGGAAACAGTTATGATCATGAAATCTTCACGGTCGGGACAAACTTACAGTAGGGGGCTTCCCTGGTGGTGCAGTGGTTGAGAGTCCGCCTACCGATGCAGGGGACACGGGTTCGTGCCCCGGTCCGGGAAGATCCCACATGCCGCAGAGCGGCTGGGCCCGTCAGCCATGGCCGCTGAGCCTGCGCATCCGGAGCCTGTGCTCCGCAACGGGAGAGGCCACGGCAGTGAGAGGCCTGTGTACCACAAAAAAAAAAAAAAAAAAAAAATCCTTACAGTTGGAGCAGCAGGCCTACAGACTTTGCTACACTTAACCTCCTCCTTCTAGCTGTCACCTCCCCTGAGAAGGGGAGTTTTGTGGAGTCAGAAAACAGTCCCACTGCTACTAAATATCTGAAGAATGGGTAGCCTTCTTTTATGTAAATAGTTAATTGAAAGATGTGTGTAAATTCCTTCTTTTAAAATGGAGCCCAAATTTAAATTCCTCATGAGCATCACTTTATTACATACATGCAGATAATCTTCATCATTGAGCCAAGCAGTATATACCATGATGACATTTCTTTCTTGAACAAGTTTCAAGCATATTCCAGGAGTTAATAATTGCCTCTTTTTAATTTGCCTATTCTTTTATGTATTTGTTATTGTTCCCCACATACTAGCCAACACGTCTGAACATAATTTTCCTCATGATCAGATATGCTGATCTCTGTTTCTCACCTCCACCCCCGACTCTTTCTCCTGAGGCCCTCTTTCCTTCTGTCTCAGTCAGGCCCAGCCGCTTTCTAGGTCTGCAGTGTGGTTCTTGTCCTGGGAACCACACTGAGTGTGAGATTCTCCCTCCCATGTTAGGGTCCTTGTTTTCTGTTTGCACGTGTCCTCCTCTTTCTTGGTTTACTCTCTTACTCTGATGGAGCCTGTACTGCTTTGTGTATTAGAGGACATTTCTTGAGACTTAACATGTTTGACGGTGTCTATCTTCATACTTATTGATGATTTGGCTGGATTTTAAATTACTGGTTTATTACTTTATTTATTTATTTTTGGCTGTGTTGGGTCTTCGTTGCCGCACGTGGGCTTTCTCTAGTTGCGGCCAGCAGGGGCTACTCTTCGTTGCGGTGCGTGGGCTTCAGGTTTAGCCTGAAGTCCTGGGGCTTCTCTTAGTATACATACCCTGCAAAGCATAAGAGACCCTTTGCTCTGTTGAGATGCGCATTTATTTTCTGGAGAGGAGAGTAGGTGCACTTGACTTGCTTCCGTGTGTTAGCACGCAGCCCTGTAGCACACTCGCTGGTTTGCACAGAACCAGTCTGGATTGGTCAGGCTAACTGGCATCTTGGGAAATCCAAAATAAGCTAAGGAAGATAGACTGTTCCTTGTATGTTCTTACCACGTGATTAACGATACATTTTGTTCATAGTTGTTTTGTAGATGTTGGGAAAAGCTCTCTCAGTCTATAAGGACTAATAGGTTAAGATGTTGAGGTCAGATCTATTAAAATACACCTGAATTTCACGGATGTTCTCTTCTCCTGTCCTTGACCCTCAAGTGACAGCACATCTAAATATTCTAGCTCTGTTTTTGATCTCCCTTGTTTTGTTTCTTATTTGAGTGTTCCAAAGATGAGAAGTATATTGATCAAATCTTGAAAAAGTATCCAAAGACAGTTGACTTCATCTGATAGCCTCTGGGTGAAGGAGAAGTAAGCTGAGTTTTTCTCTTTCTTTTAATGTCTCCACTCCTCCCTCCGCGTGGAGAAAAGCACTGTTCCAGTGGTCAAATGAGGCAGGTGATATAAACTGCATGTAAATAAAAGAGTGATTCTGGAAGGGGAGGCTTAAGGTGATAATGCTTTTAATGAAAGCAAACTCTTAAATGTTCCTTGTTTGAAAAACAAATCAGGAGACTTCTGGTTGAAAAGGACAGATTGAGGACTTCCCTGGTAGCGCAGTGGTTGGGGGTCCACCTGCCGATGCAGGGGACGTGGGTTCGTGCCCCGGTCCAGGAAGATCCCACATGCCATGGAGCGGCTGGGCCCGTGAGCCATGGCCACTGGGCCTGCGCATCCGGAGCCTGTGCTCCGCAGCGGGAGAGGCCACAGCAGCGAGAGGCCCGCGTATCGCAAAAAAGAAAAGAAAAGAAAAGAAAAGGACAGATTGAACATATGATTTATCTCTACTCTCTATATCCCTAGCCCACTCTATGCCACTGAAAGACTAAATAAAAGGCATGAAACCATAGATGACAGCAAATAAGAAATAGCAAGAAAATTTTGGAAGCCATGAAGCAGTTAGACAAATGGCAAGTGACTTAGCAGACCAGAGAGAGCCAAGTGCCTGATGAGGGTGGAGCCAAGACCCTAGCTGATTTGTGCAGAAGAACCTTGGTGAGACTCAGGAATGAGGAGCACTAGATGCATGGGTCCAGAGATCCAGACATTTGCTGAAAACCATGAAAGCTACATAGGCTATTATAACAGAGAAAACATCTGAATAATAGGAGTTCCAGAATGTGAAAACAGGGGAAAAGGAGGAATGGAAAATTATTGAGGAAATACTATAAGAAAAATCCTCAGAAGGTTGTTAGTCTCTAGATTGAAAGGGTTCACCAGTTGCCCACTGTGAGTGAGTGAGTGAGTGAATAACTGAATAAATAAACAGAACAGAACAGATCACGGCATGTTGTTGTACAGAGGATAGGTGGGCATCCCAATGTAAGGAGAAGATGACAGAAGGTTCCAGAGAGTTAAAACTGGGCACATTCAAATAATCAGAAGTGAGAATGGCATATTGTTGTCAGTAGCAACCCTGCTAGAAGATATTAGAGTATGCTTCCCATATTTACCCTAGAATTCTGTGCTCAGCTAAATTATTGATTAAATAAAAGGGTAGAATAAAGACAGTTTAAGGTATGCAAAGTGTCCAAAAATGTAGTACCCATGCACTGTTTCTTAGTAAGCTACCAGAGGGTGTGTGCCACCAGCACAAGGTGCACACTGAGAAAGAGGAAGACGGGATTTAGGAAACTTAAGACTCCAACATGGAACTTGCAAGAAAATGGGAAAAGCTATTTCTAAGAGAATTTTTCAGTGAGCATAGAAAACAGCTAGTCTAGATTGGAGTCAGGAGGACAGAGGGCTCCAGGAGGAGTAGTTTCCAGCGGGGAAGCCAGCGTGAGGAAGGTTAAAAAAGAAGAAGAAAACAGATACGTTACCTCATGTGTTTGAACGTATTGGGAGCACCTTTGTGTTTCTCTCATAGTTTGGGGATGAATTAGTGATAGGAATATAGGAAGCAAAGCAAGCATAAAAAGAAAGTAAGCACTTCTGCTTCTAGTAATGACACACTCGGTAATTTGGACCGCCTCTCCCACTGAGGATAACTGTTAATAGAAAAGCTAGGTTAAAAATAAAACATATATGCTTGAAGGCACCAGGAAGTTAACTAGGTAATGAAGAAAAACTGGGCCAGGATCCTGAGGAGACAGAGACCCAGGGAAGTTAGCCCTTGTCTGGCACTGGATTGGCGGTTCTGGAGGAAGATGAATGGCCCTTTCAATGGCCTTTTCAGATCAGAGGACAGAGGTGGAAATTAAGGGCTTGCCAAGGGCAGGGAACTGGCCCGATGAACTTTGCTCGTTTCTGATTGGGACCCTGAAGGGTGGCACTCTGGAATAAGGGTGGCCGGGATGCCGGCAGACCCTCTCAGGACTCCACTCAGCTCCACGTCATCTCACTTCCTGAGATTGCGTTGTGGTGATTCTAGATTGTTGCCCCGCAGGCACCGAGCAGAAGCAAACTTAACTTTTCTCTGAAGATTTATAATATCATCTTAGGATTGAAATTATTTCTGCAATTTTCAAATTCAGTGTCTGGTATATGGTTAAAAAAAAAAAAAAAAAAAAAAAACAGGCAACAGAGAGACATGACAATAACAAGAACCAGACCCACAGCAGCTCCACATATTAGAGCCACTGGGCACAGATATTGGAATAACTGTGCCTACTATGTGCATAGAGATAAAGGACACAATTTAGAATTTTGGCAGAGGACTGAGAACTAAAGTAAATCCACGTGGATGTTCTAGAACTGAAAAATACAAATTCTGAAATGAGCAACTCATTGGATGGGCTTAACAGCCAATTAGACACATCAAAAGAAAAAATTAGAGCCTTTTGGCTCTCTGAGCAGCACCATGGCGTCAGCAAGAACAGGCGTCTTATGAAAGGCGGCCAAAAGGGAGCCAAGAAGTGGTTGACCCATTTTCTAAGAAAGATTGGTATGATGTGAAAGCACCAGCTATGTTCAACGTAAGAGATATTGGGAAAACACTAGTCACGAGAACTCAGGGAACCAAAATCGCATCTGACGGCCTCAAGTGTTGTGTTTCTGAAGTGACCCTTGCTGATCTGCAGAATGATGAGTTTGCATTTAGAAAATTCACGCCAGTTACTGAGGATGTTCAGGGCAAAAACTGCCTGACTAATTTCCGTGGCATGGATATTACCCATGACGAAATGTGCTCCCATGGTCAAAAAAATGTCAGACCATGATTGAAGCTCACATTGATGTCAAGACTACCGATGGTTATTTGCTTCATCTATTCTGTGTGGGTTTTACTAAAAAATGCAACAGTCAGATTCGGAAGACCTTTTATGCCCAGCACCAGCAGGTCCGCCAGATCCGCAAGAAGATGAGGGAAATCATGACCCGAGAGGTGCAGACAAATGACTTGAAAGAGGTGGTCAATAAATTGATTCCAGACAGCATTGGGAAAGACATAGAAAAGGCCTGCCAATCTATTTATCTGCTCCACGATGTCATTGTTCGAAAGGTAAAAATGCTGAAGAAGCCCAAGTTTGAATTGGGAAAACTCATGGAGCCACTTGGTGAAGGTAGTTGTTCTGGAAAAGCTACTGGGGACGAGGCAGGTGCTCGAGTTGAACGAGCTGATGGACATGAGCCAAGGATCTGCTGAAAATTCAGACTTCTAATGGTGACAAATAAAAGATCTTATCTATGAAAAAAAATTTAGAGACTTGGGACATAGGACAGAAGAAAATATCCAGTGTGACGCACGGAGACACACAAAAAGATGAAAATAAAGAAGAGAGGATGAGGGACATGGAGGATAAAGGGACAAGGTCTAATATCCATGTGGCTGGAGTCCCAGAAGGAGAGGAGAGAGGGAGAATGGGGCAGAAACCACATCCATAGAGAGAACGGCTGATAACTTCCCCAAATAACAAAAGACATCAAGCCATAGATTCAAGAAGCTCTAAATGCCCCAAGCAAGAAAAATAAAAGAAATCCATATGTAGCATATCATAGTATTGTTGGAAAATGAAAGACAAAGAGAAAATCTTAAAATCAGCCAGAGGAAGGAAAAAGGAGAAACAGAAACAATGGAAGCTGGATGACCTGGTGTAGTTTTTAAAGTTCTAAAAGAGAAAGCTACCAGTCTGGGTCTAAGCCCAGTGAAATGTGTTTCAAGAAGGAAGGCAATAAAGGTTCTAAACAAAGCTGAGAACATTTATTACCAGTAGACCGTCACTATAGGAAACATTAAAAGGGTATTTTTCAGGCAGAGCAAAAACAGTCACAGATGAAAAGTCAGAAATACGGGAAGGCATGAATTAAGAAAAAGTCAACATGTAGGTAAGTGAATATTGACTGTATAAAACAAAAAACTGATGTCTTATGGGTGTGTGTATATATGTATATATACATCTGAAATCCATGATAAAAATAACATATAAATTGGGAAGGGGATAAATAGAGTTAATATTCTAATAAGGTTCTTGCATTGTCTGGGAAAATGGTAATATCAATTAATGTTAGACTTTAAGTCAAGGATGCTTATTGTAATCTAGAGTGGCCACTAAAAGAATAGTAAGAGTGTTTAAAATCCAAGTTAATAGTGAGGAAAGAATGTAATTAACAATCACAAAATCCTAAAAAAGGCAAGAAAGAAGAGAGAACAAATAGACAAATAGAAAGTACGTAGTATTCTAGTAGTAGAAGCTCAAATATATCAGAATTACATTAAGTGAAAAAGAACTATACCCACCAATTAAAAGGCGAAAGATTGTCAGATTAGCCAAAATAAAACAGCTGGGACAGGAATCGGGGTAGAAGGGATGAGAGAAGGGGAAGGACACTTATCTTCGTTTACCTCTTTTGTATAATTCTGACTTTTGGAACTGTTAATGTTTCCTGTACATCCCTCCAAATCATCAAGGATGGGGGGCGGCAGTGGAGGTTGACCCTAAATTGGAATACAAAAAGAAATATGACCCTAACTGTATTTCCAAGAAATAACCATACTAAAGGGATACATACAGATAAGGCCTTGTCTGAGTTACTTTTGAATGCAGTATTTTGACTCTGTACCTTCTGGCTAAAGACAAAAAGACTGTAAACACATATTAGATTCTAATAAGTAGGTTTCTTTTATCCAGCAGCATGGGTTAACAATTCTAAAACTACTTTCTCTATATTTTAGGGTTGATCAAGTAAATAAGTATATTGTGAATAATGGTTCTTCCCCCAGGTTTCTGGGGGAAGGCTAGAATGAATCCCCTGTTTTGAAGTGGGATTGGAGGTATTATGAATGTATGGTTTTTGACAGATATAGAAATAGACATGGGGTGTGTGTCTATGTGTCTGTTTGTCTGTCCGAACCTATCTGCTGAGAGGGCCTAGAAGCGATGGCACACTTAGTAGCAATGGGCACACTTAGTACCCAGATTTTGGTTTCTAAATACTCTTCTCCATGTAAAGGTACCAGGGCTCCTTGGAGAAATAGCCGATTCCAAGACTGGGGCTGGGAAAATGTAAGATGAGGCTGAAACATCATCTTGTGGCAGAAAGGAAGTGTTCAAAGAATGATGGGGACATGTCAAGAGGACCTGGGAGCTGGCTTGAAGGGGCTCCTACTGGCCAATCTGGGACACTTTGAGTATCAAAATAAGTAACAGTAGAAACAGATTACAAACTGTTGAATAAAATAAGAATGTGTAAGACCAAGCCGATATAAATACATAAATAAGTAATAGAGAAGGGAAAGCTCTTCCATGTAGTTGGGAATGACAGAATTAGAAAATCAGTGTTGGCAACCCTGTAATAATTGATTCAGCAAGTTTGATGAGAAACAGGATATTTACATAGTCTCAAAGTATCTCCCTGCAATGTAAGTATTAATTACAAAGGGAAAATAGTGACTTTACAAGGGAGAAACCTGGCAGACATCAGCGTAACTGGGTGCTAGAAATTAGCACTCATCATAGTAAGACAAATAGATGTGTTGAGGGACACAGTATCCCTTCTGGACATTTGTCCCCAAAATGTAGAACCTGAACCTGACAAACCCAAATTGAGGGACACTCTAAAACAACAAAAAAATAGCCTTTACTCTTCAAAAAATGTTAAGGTCATGAAAGACAAAGATTGAAGAACGATTCTAGATGAAAATAGACTAAAGAGATGTGGCCACTGAATGCAACATGTGATCCTGCATTGAATCCTGGACTAGAAAATGTTTTCTTTTAAAGGACATTTTTTGGACAGTTGGCAAAAATTTGAAAAAGGTCTGTAGGTAAGATTAGATAATAGTATTGTATCCGTGTTAATGTTAAGATTTTTATAATTGTATCTGGGTTATTTAAGAGAATGTCCTTGTTTTTAGGAAATGTACCCAGAAGTACCTGAGGGATATCAAGTCTGCAACTTACTCTCAAACAGTTTGGAGGCGGGAAAGTGTGTGTGCGTATGGGTGTGTGTGTATGTGTGTATTGAGAGAAACCTGGAATTTCCTGCCCCCCGCCCCACAGAGAAGGCCCACACCCTTTTCCTCTGTCAGGCAGTTGGGCAGCTGTAGGAGGGAGATCTGGATTGGGGCTGGGTTGCAGCTAGTTAGTTTACAGTCGCCTCTGGTTTCAGCCATCTCAAGGGTGAGGTCCGCCCTGTGGATACATACTGGCCCCTCCCTCTAGCCTGACTTTGGGATCTCAGCACCACCATTTTACTGTCTAGGAAAGCCAGGCTTCTCACCTTGTTTTTCTTCTTTAAAATTATCTTGGCTATTCTTGGCCTTTTGAGTTTCCATTTAAATCTTAGAAGTGGCTTGCTAAGTTCCTCAGCGGCGTAACAGAATGGCTCCCATACTTGGCTGTATGTACCTTTAGCTGTGCTGTTTGTCTTCCAGCTTTGCAGAAGAGCTCGTAGATGAAGCTCTGGGGGCCGTGGCTGCTGAACTTCAGGATGTGTGTGAAGATTACGCAGAAGCCGTGTTCACCTCAGAATTCTTGGAGGCGGCTACATAAAGGCTGTCCAAGGCAGGGCCCCCAGTGTCACTGGTGAGGGGGCGGCACCACCCTTTCTACTAGCCACAGGAAATCTTCCTCAGCTGTCCATCCAGGCCCAGAAGGTGCTTCCCACTGAAAGGAAGGAAGTGCCAGTGAGGCCATCCTCACTTTGCATCTTCTCACTGTCAGAGCAATGGTTCTGGTAGTTTATGATGGAATGTGTTATATTTATCAGCGCCCAGGAAACGTGAATCAATTATGACAGTATAATATTTTCTGAATGTATAATTTTCCCATTGAAATACCATGTTCATTACACTGGCTCAGTTTGGCGATCGGAGCGTTTTGGAAGATAACAGATAAGTCTGTTTCACACAGGGATTCAAGTTGCTGTTGATCTGTGGGTGGCCTTGATGCCAGCACAAGTGCAATTACTCTCTGGTCCCATCACCTGGCTCGTGTTTGCTTCTTTGACAGTTTCCTACCAGGACACCTGTCCTGCCAGGTTACAGGCTTGTGTCGAGCACAGGACTTAGTTATGCTGCCCAAACTCTGCTCCATCATTAAAATAGGAACCCAGCAGTTATCTGTGTACAACAATAAACACACATTTGTCTAATTCTCAGTTGCTAGGTGCTTGTTCACATTTTGAGTTCCTCAAGTCTTTTGTCGCTGTGGGTTGACATATTCTGATATACAGAACTCTGAATTCAGAGGAAGTTTGAGGACGTCAGGAGAGGCCGGCCTCGCCTGGGGCCTGGTCAGAGGTACAGAGCTCACCCCCCTCTCTGCTGAGGTCACAAGTTGCTATGTTTCCACACCAAAAAGGAGCCTGTGTGGGAGGAGAAAACAGATCTGGATAGTGTGAAGACCACAGGGTCTCCCCCAAGAAAGGAAGAAACTTTAAGAACCACAATAGCTTTTGGTCCTCAAACGTCTTATAAGTCATATTTTACCAAGAGAAAGGCCTCTGTGTTTTCAGAAACTCTGGATTCAGAAAAAGAAAAGGAATGTGTATAAAATAAGGCCACTGCCTCATAAAAGTTTCCCTCACTTTTTTGCCTGGGGCTTGGTGAAAGAAATGTGGAGAACGAGTGACGTGAGACATACCCCACAGAATAATGTGAATCCTTTTGTAGCACATATAGTGTTGTCATCTGGGACTTTTCTCTGAAGAACAAGTATTTCAGGTGATAATTTAAGCTGCTTGATCACACTTATTTGTGCAAAATTGATTTTTGTTTAATGTTAATGTTTTCCTGCTTAATTTTGTATAAACTCAATTTAAAAGGCTTCAAGGGAAATTAAAGGTCCTCTGTTTGAGGACTTATATACGTACACTTGATAGGAGTGTCTGTTATTGATAATTTGTGTGGCAGTTTTTACTGTGCTCATTTTTTAAATAAACTCAGTATTTT
Source organism: Lipotes vexillifer (assembly GCF_000442215.2). Lineage (NCBI taxonomy): Eukaryota > Metazoa > Chordata > Mammalia > Artiodactyla > Lipotidae > Lipotes > Lipotes vexillifer. The sequence goes on along the minus strand of NW_006778324.1, from coordinate 967,425 downwards.
AAAGTATGTACATGTCGGTTTGAAAAAATTTACATCTCCTTTTTTTTTTTCCAGGTAAAGTGAAATGTGATTTACAGAAACCACTGAGAATACTTTTATGTTTAATATGAGCGTAGTGGATTATTTGCTACCTCTCATCACCCCCAGAAAGAAATAAATGATAATAAAAGCTAACATTTTATTGAGCACATACTATGTACCAGGCATAGCTCTAAATGCCTTCCCTGTATTAACTTATTTAATCCTCATATCTGTGTGTGGTAGATACCATTCATATTCCCATTTTGTAGATGAATCAAATGAGGCACAGAATGGGGAGATAATTGGATCACATAAGCCTATATTCAGCAGCACCGTGGTCATGGATTCACTTACTCCCATAAAGATAGGTGTCAAAGTTTTGAGATGCACAAGTTTCACTCAAGTGCATTCTCCTGCCTCTTCCTGTGTCCGCTCAACATGTCTTAGACGCTGTTGTCTGGACCAGTCCTTTCCTAAGCACCTCCTGTCCGCTGAAGAGTCACGTCCAGACTCCTGTGCTTGCAGATCTTTCCAGTATCTCTCCTGCTGCTCCCACCGGCTGGGTCTCCCTGTCTCTGACTCCTGTGGGTGAGGCTTACACCTACCTCCGTGTCTGCTGTCTACTTTACAGCCCTGGCCCACAGTGAACCTCCTCGGCCAAAGCATTCTCCAAAGATGCAAAAATAAATTGCAAGAAATAAAAGCTTTCATTTGAAAATGGAAGTTGAATCCTTAAAATATAAATTTCCCTGTTTATAGCCTTGCAATTATCCCAGACCTCTAGAAGTTTTGTTCTTCATGAGCAAAGGCTGATCCTGTATAGGTTATTCTCTAATCCCCTCCAGTTTTCTCCTGACCTATTCATGTGTTATTTTCAGAAACAGAGAAATGCATGAGTGTAGTATTTCTGTGTTACATAGGCTGTCCCAATGGACGGACATGCTGAAATTCCTGATCTGTCCAGCTTCACAGTTCTGGCCCTAGGGGGTCTTACCTGTTTACATGCTTGCCTCTAGTCTGTACAGCTCCTTGAGGGCAAGGCCTCTGCCCAGCATGTAGTTAGTGCTCAGTAAATTCTTTTGAGTTGATGAAAGAAGGAAGGCACACTTTTTCCTGGGGTCGGTTTTGGTTTGGGATGGGGGTTCTATCATCACATCTCTGCAGAGTCCACAGAAATCTCTGTTAATCTTTTTTTTTTTTTTTCCTTTTTTGTGGTACGCGGGTCTCTCACTGTTGTGGCCTCTCCCGCTGGGGGGCACAGGCCCCGGACGG
>NW_006778324.1:950166-966030 GCF_000442215.2 Lipotes vexillifer | reverse complement strand
CTCCCGCTGCGGAGCACAGGCTCCGGACGCGCAGGCTCCGCGGCCATGGCTCACGGGCCCAGCCGCTCCGCGGCATGTGGGATCCTCCCGGACCGGGGCACGAACCTGTGTCCCCTGCATCGGCAGGCGGACTCTCAACCACTGTGCCACCGGGGAAGCCCTCTGTTAATCTTTTGTGGCCTGATGTAGGATGTCACCTGTGAGGAGCTGCAGATCCCATCTCCGAGGTGCCGATGCATCAGGGATTCCAACTCAGAACTTCCAGAACTGCTGCAGAGTGGGCTTGGCGGGGGCCCAGGGCTCGGGCAGAGGGCAGAGGAGTGAATGCGGGACCGCAGGAATGACTGCCTTGATGCCGGGGCCCCTTGCCCCTCTGCCTGCTGGTGCTGGGGGCCGGAGGGGAGGCGGTGAGTAGCATCCTTACTGCCTCTCCCCCCTCCCTTCCTTTGCTCGTAGTTCCTGCTTCCCTGAAATTGAGGGGAGTGTGTGTGCAGGGAGTGGGCGGCCAGAGGCAGTGCCTGGAAGAGGCATGAACTGTGCACTGGTGGGTCTGGAAGGCACGAGTGAGCGTCGGAGTGAAGCCCCCAGGGCCCAGAGGAGAGGAAGGGGCTCTAGGCCTGTTCGGAAAGCTTCCGGTTTTCTCTGTGGTGCCGTGTAGGTTTCCTTAACTCTTGAATGTTTCTGAGGAACTCTGTTTTAGCAACTTGAGGGAGTGTTGAGAATTCCCCGCAAACCCTGTAAATCAGGGGTGTCTGCTCACCACGCACGGGTCACCGCAGGAGCGCCCTTTGGGAAGGCCAGCGGGCTGGAGAGCTCTCGGTTCTTGGGGCTCATGAGAAGCAGCAGGAAGGCAGCGGTGTGACCACTATCTTCCTAAATAGTGGCCTCTCCCATTCGCCTCTGCTGGTTCAAGAGCAGAGACCTCTCATCTGTTTATTAGTTGGTTGAACCTAATAATGCGGGCTGGCCTGGAAGGGCTTCCACCAGACGTCCTGAGGGCTTCCCTCGGTCAGGGCCCCAGGGAATCCCATGTCGGGGCCCCAGGCTGGCTGTCAGGCCCAAGTGATCTCAGTCAACTCGTCCATCAGCGCGGGTCCCACCCTGACCAGGCTCGCAGCTCTGATAATGACTCTGGGCTGGCTGTGTGGCCAGGCCTCCTCTTTGCTTTGCGACTCCGGTTCTAGGTCCCTCTTGCCGGCCTGCCCAGGGCCCTGTTCCTGTGACACTGGGCCTGCTCTGCTCTCACCAGTCTTCCCAGAGCCTCAAGTGTGGCCTCTGACCCTCGGCCTGGAGCAGGGAGCCCCGAAGTTGCCCCCACCCACTCTGATGAACCCCCTTTATCTGATGCTCTTCCTAGAGGCCCCTTAGCTGTTTCTGTGCTCCATCTGCCTGGCAACCCTGATCGATTTTTCTTGAACCAAACCTGCTGCCTCTCACCTTTCTTCTCTGGCTGACTTTCCATCCACCCAGCGGGACTTTTCCTGTGGCTGAGTCCATCCTTCCCGCCACTGAATCAGACCCCCCACCCGCATACCCCAGCGGTGTCCGGAGGTTGGGCTACTCCATGTCCCGCCGCCACGAAATGAGTAAGACGCCTGCCCCTCCTACCTTTCTCTGAGCTCCAGCTCTCCCGGGGGCTGACTGAGGGGCTGCTCCCCTCTCATTCTCCTCTGGATCCGAGAGAAGTCACCCTCTCCCAGAGCCCCTCTGTCACAGCCTTTGCCTCCCCAGGCTCTGTTTCCCTTTGCTTCCATTGCAACCCTCCCCCCGGGCCCCTCGGCACCCGCTCTGGGTGTGTCTTCGCACCTTGTGCCGTTCCTCGCCCTCCCCTCCCCAGCCTCCCTCACTGCCCCCTCCCTGGACCAGATCATTTCCCTTCTGCTCTGGTTGTCTCCCTGGAATCTTCCATCCACACACTGTTCCTCTGTCTTCCCTTGGGTGGGGGTGAGGTCAGCCTAAGGCCTCCCACTTGTGGGCGCCGTGCCTGTGTCTAGAAGCTTGCTCTGTCTCTATCCACGCCCGGCATCCCACTTGGGAATGGGAGAATTCCAGCAGCATCCGGCTCTGACACACTGTGATCAGATCCTGGACACTTGGGCTCTGCCATCTACCCCACAGCTCCAGGGTTCCCTAAGCCTGGGCTGAATTACCTAGGAGGCCCCCAGCAGATGATTCCTCGAGATGGCATGGGAGGCTGGGAGTCCAGAGAGCTGGGGAGATGAGGCTGGCCACCAGCACCTGTGCAGCCACTTGCCTTTATGGCCCCTACAGACCGAGCTCCAGGGCCAGGCTCAGGAGGAAACATGGTTCTCCTTAGCCATGATTGTCCAACACACCGTTCTTGGTGAGTTACTGAGAGGCTGAGAGTGGTTAAGTGAATATTTGGGGTTTAACCCCATCCCACATCTACTCAGCACTTTACAATTCACAAAATGCCTTCCAATACATTCCCTTCTCTCTTTCAGTCACTGTAGCCACACTGCTTTGTGTACCAGCGGTAACACGGACTGCTTAAGAATGTGAGCCACGAGTTAAAATCTCCTGGGACCTCCATGCCTCAGTTTCCTAATCTGTGAAATGGGGATAACAGTAGTATCCACCCAGGGTTACTGTGTGGATTAAGGGAAATAATCCTTGCAAACATTGAGAAGAGCGCCTGGCGGATAGTAAGTGCTCAGCAAGTGTTCACCCTTAGGTTTGTCACTGAGGACTTAGGAGGGGGACGCTTGTGGCTGTTCTCACAGCCTTCTTTCTGAAGTGCTCTCCTTGCCTCTTTGCTCTTGTGTTCTTCCTGCCTACAGCCCTGTGTCTCTTCTTGCCTTGCCCTCGAAGCCAAACACTCGGCCACACTTAGCCATTCCTTTGGCTGCCCTGAGCCACACATCTGGTTCCCCCTCCAGCTTATCCCGCTGGGCCACCTCAGAGAGATGTCCCTTTTGGCCACGGGACTAACTGCATCGTGGACAGTGGTCCTGTACGCTTTGCTCTAGGGCTCCCAGTGCCACCAGAACCTTCTGAACTGGACCACATCCTTAAGGGGCAGGCGGATGAAGTATTACTAGCCTTGGGTTTTTGTTGTTGTTGTTGTTGTTGTTTTGTTTTGTTTTTTGGCTGCATTGGGTCTTCTTTGCTGTGCGCGGGCTTTCTCTAGTTGCGGCAAGCAGGGGCTACTCTTTGTTGTGGTGCACGGGTTTCTCATTGTGGTGACTTCTCTTGTTGTGGAGCACGGGCTCTAGAGCGCAGGCTCAGTAGTTGTGGCGCACGGGCTTAGCTGCTCCGCGGCATGTGGGATCTTCCCGGACCAGGGCGCGAACCCGTGTCCCCTGCGTTGGCAGGTGGATTCTTAACCACTGCGCCACCAGGGAAGTCCACTAGCCTTGTCTTGCAGATGAAAAAATTGAGGTCTACAGAAATGAAGAGGTCATGTGGACACACAGTGACAGAACCAAAACTCAATCTGCATCTTTTGACTTCAGACCTAGTAACCTTTCCATTCTGTGACACCATTTGGTCTTTCTCTCAAGCAGATGATTCTTAGATGGTCTAGAAAGTCTTAGTAGATGTAACTGTAACTGGAATCTGCATTTAAAAATACTTGCTATGGTCCTGCACTCTGCCAGGCACTAGGCTTAGTTTGGGGCCTACAAAGATGACTAAGATGCATTTCCCACCTTCCTGACACAGCATCCCCACTGCCCAGAGCTGAGCTGCTGCCTCAGTTTCCATCATCTGCCTCCCTCATCCCCTGCGCTCCTGCTGGGGCCGAACCCTCCCCAGAACTCAGCCCACAGAGTAATGATAATTATCCACTGCTTGAGTGCTGACCAGGTAGGTGCTTTATTTACACGATCTCATTTGATTCTCACACTAAACTGAAATAGAGATTATTAACCTGTTTCACAGATAAAACTGAAGCCAAGTGAGAAGGAGATTTTCCCAACGAGACTGGTTCTGGGTCTGCTTACAAATTTGGGCTCTTCCCAGTGTACCACGGTGGACCCCCCTGGGCCCTGGCATCCTGCCTGCCGCTCAGGCTCCTCTCCCAGAACCTCCGGCCGGCCGGAGGCTGGGCGTCCGCTCAGAAGGCAGCCGAAGCCTCGCCCCCTGTGCCCGGGGCATGTGCCGAATTGGACACGCTGGTACAACCCTCGCCTGGGTGGTACCTGGGCTTTTGCTCTACCTGCCAAGCACTGTTCACAAAAGGCCTCTGCCCCGTGCAGGCCAGCCTCAGTGGCAAAGCCAGTGTCCCCGCCCTCCGGTCTAATTTCCTCCTTTGCCTCCTCAAGGCATCATTCTCAGGCAGTCCCTCCCCACGTAGCGTCACGTGGGGCCCCAGCGGCCCCAGCTGGACATTTTTCCCCTTGGCAACCTCAGCAGAGAGAAGCCTTTCTCTCCCAGGAGTGCCACGAAGGCTTCAGGGTCACTGCTCATTGGTCTGATGGGCCCAACCCACGGGACAGACCCATCCCCGACCTAATGCCTGTGCTCTGATTGGTCAGATCTTAGTCACATGTGCATCTGGAAAAGAGGATGAATCAGCAGCATCCCAACCACATGGACTGAACATGGAGAAGCGGCAGCTTCCCAGAGGAAAACAGAGGCCGCGTTACCTGAAGCTGGAGAGAGAGTCTGCCGGTGCGCACTACAAAAAGTAGCATGTCTTCTTAAGACTAGGTCACAAGACACATTTTAATTTTCATTAACAGTCATGCAAAGTTTACTACATCTATGGAAAACCAGAGATAAGTAAGGCACAGACCCTCGTTAAGCAGAATGAAAATTAAGGTGAAACAGAGGGAAGCAACAGAGCATGGTTGTGCGTTCAAAGGAGTGACTCATTTTTATTGAGCGAAGGTTGCAATCCTGGTGGTCTTCATGGAGGACGTGGCATTTGAATAAGACCTTGAAAGAAAATTGAAACTCTAGTAATTTTAGAAGTAGGGGAAGGACCCTCCAGGCAGAGGGAACAGCAGGGCAAGGATTGAGCGCTCGAAAGGGGAGGGCATATGTGAATATAATGCGATTAGGCTAAGGTGCTAGAGGGGTTTAGCCAGAGCTGAGACGCCTGCACTGGGAGCCTATGTGCCCGAGACTGAGTGCATCTGAGGCAGTGAGGAGTGGCCTTGGCAGCTCATGACTCCTGCCGACAAAGAATTTTTGTCCGGCTTCGAGAAGATGCCCTTGAACAGAAACAAGCAGTTTCCCTGGGAGAGCGTCCATCCTCACTGCCCTTGAAAGCAGGATTTGCCCCAGATTGCCCCTTGCTCAAGCTTCCTAATCTTTATTCTGTTTCCAGATGGGGGGAGTCTACTGGGAGCCCCAGGCCCCTGCCAAGTGCTCCATCTGTATTTAATCCATCCCTCCTCTGAAATCCAATCCGTCATAAATTCCAGCCTCACAATAAATGTGCCGAGAGGTCTGTTGGGACGGGCTTTTATAGTGAATGAGAAACAGAATCGCTGCCCAAACTGTTGAACTGAGAACAATGGGGATCCGAAGGAGGTGCTGCAAGAGGGGCAAATATTGAAGGCTGAGCTGCAGAGGGGGAGCCCGTGGAGCCCCACCCGCCCGGGCCCGCTGCACCCTCGGCTTGTCCTCAGCCTGGTCTCCTCGCCTTTATTAGCTCTTGGTAATGGATTTTATATCTGCTCAGTGTGACGGAGGAGTCTTGGCAAGCCTCAGAGACCTGCAGAATTTCCTCCCGGCCCTCCAATGATAAGCCGGCACCCTCCGTCAGCCACGTAGGTGGCTCTCCAGCCAACGTTTACTTTAGTGTCAAAAAGAAATCCCAGGCATCTTTGGAACAGATGCAGGGCCCTCTGAGCCGTGGGGTCTTTGCGAGGACAATCTAGGCCGGGCCTCGGGGTGTCGGCCTTCCTGTCAGTGTTGATCCTGTCGTCCTTGCCTGGGGAGGGCGCGCTGGGGCCTGAGACCCAGGCGTCGGGCACTACTGCAGCCCTGTGACCTGTGGCAGGCGTGGCAGAAGGCCACCTTGCCGTGGGAGGACAGAGGGATGCGGGCTTAGCTCTGCCAACGCTTTTAATTAACTCACGTAATCATTCACAGGTTAGACATGAACATGCCCCAGACTCCCCACACTTAACTCAGGGGCCCTGTTTCCCATCTGCACAAAGAGATGGGCGAAATAGGAGTTCTTGCTGTTTCAGTAAAAATCCCCTTAAAAATCTGGAAAAAGCTATGGGCCCTTTCCTCAGAAAATACACACACACACATGTACATACACATACATATACATGCGCGCACACACATTTTATGCACACATACACATATGTGCATGTACATACACACACATACACGCACCTGCAGTGTCATGTCAGGGGGCTGGCAATCCCCAAATCCAGGCTGGCCTGGATGCCTGGTTAAGGAACCCTGAACCGAATGATTCTGGGGTCCGGCCTCTTCCCCTGTTATTCTCTCCGAAGCCGTCTAGGTACAAGCCATGCCACCATCACAAAGCATTTTCTAACCTCTTACTCTGAGGTAGACAGAGAAGGGTTTATTACCCCCTTTTCTGCAGAGCAGGGACGGGTCTGATAGGAAATCAGTAGTGAAAGTGGGGCTCATCAGCTCCACCACTGTTTCCTCTAACTTTTTTAGGCCATGCTCCCTTTTGATGCACAGAAAATAAACCTCATTTCCCCACCCTAGGAATTTCTAATAACTCATGGTGGGGAGGGGAGCAGAAATCTACTGAATCTCGGGCCAAGTTGTTAAATTTTACTCTCTATAGCTTGAAATATAATTTGAACTCTGAAAACCATAGTTGTGCTTAATTCCCAAGTATGAAATATTGTAACATTGGAACATTTAAAACCATACAGCCTGTGGCAGCCTGGACTAAAAAGCACTGTGGAAGGACTGACAGCCTCTCCATGTAGTTGTGCGGTTAATCCAGCCCCTTCCCAGAACTTTCCTGCCGGGGACACACCAGGACCCTCGTGCGCAGAGGATGCCAGTGCCAGATGACTCTAAACAGCAGACAACAGCACTCTCCTGAAGCCTTTTGGAACCCTTAACTTTGACAAGTCTTCAGGATTGAGTTCTGGGGGGATTGCAGGGGCTATGTCATCCATGAGATGACGCAGCCCCCAATATCCAAGTGATTTGGAACTCACGACGCAGCCTTTCATGTGGGACACTCCCAGTGCCCGTGGAATAGAGTCCTGGGAATGCAGGAGCCCACCTGCCATGGCAGGATTCTCAGAGCTCCCTCTCCCACTGCTGGAACCTGGGACGTGCTGCCACGTCCCAGCGTTGGCCAATCAGACCTGGCTTGAATGAGTGGTGCAAAGATGAGGCTCCTCGAGAACCCACTCAGCGGTGGGGCTGTCCAAGGTGCAGGGAGTGACCCTCAGGCCAAATTGTTCTGCCACGAGATGGCTGCTGGGCTTTACAGTTCTCTGCCCTCTGAGCTGCCTTTGTTCCTGTCTGCTGTCCAAGCCTGTCCCTGCAGCCTCAGCCCCGGCAGCCCGCCAATAAATTCCCTTTTGCTTAAGAGAGCCCGAGTCTGTGCCTGCTACAATAGGCAGCATCCATGTTGCATGCATACCATCTGGACCTCGTGTTACTTCCGCAAGCAAATGCTACCTGGGCACCAGCAACACCCCCACTTCTCCTGGCAGGATGGGGTGGAGGGGGTCAAAGAGAGTAGAAAAGACTCCTTTCCACAAGCCAGCAACACTCCCTCCACCTCCACGCAGGAGTGTGAGGAGAGAGCCCTGCGAGACGAACCTGGAGACCCTCTGCCACCAATGCCCTGTTTTGTTTTGTTTTTTAATAAATTTATTTATTTTATTTATTTATTTTTGGCTGCGTTGGGTCTTCGTTGCTGTGCGCGGGCTTTCTCTAGTTGCGGTGAGCAGGGGCTACTCTTTGTTGCGGTGTGCGGGATTCTCATGGCGGTGGCTTCTCCTGTTGCAGAGCACGGGCTCTAGGCGTGTGAGCTCAGTAGTTGTGGCTCACAGACTCTAGAGCGCAGGCTCAGAAGTTGTGGCGCACGGGCTTAGTTGCTCCACGGCATGTGGGATCTTCCCGGACCAGAGCTCGAACCCGTGTCCCTTGCATTGGCAGGAGGATTCTTAACTACTGCGCCACCAGGGAACCCCAATGCCCTGTTTGTGACTCCCCCTTCCCACCCCCAGTACCTGGGGCCCAGCTTCCCCATCTGTACAGTGAGGTGCTGGGTCCACTGAGTTGGAGTTGGATGCGGTGAGTGGGGTCTGGAGGTCCTTCCAATTCCAGCCCTGAGTCCAGATACCCTTCAAACTGTCCAACATCCTCAGAGGCATAGACGAACAACCTCTCAGTCCCCGCCCACCTAGGACTCACTCCCCTAGGACTCTGAGTCTGAAAACAAGCAGTGTCTTGACCCCCACCTGGCATCGGTCCTGTGCGTCACATTCTGGAGCACCAAACACCCTTCATCCCTCTCTCTCCCTTATACATTTCATGACCAAAAGTCAAGTCTTCCCGTGAATACTTTCCTTGTAGTCTTTCCCTTCCTGCCTTTAGAAATGGATTTGCATAAAATAACCAGAGGGGATTTCTACAACTGCCTCTTTATTCACCTGCAGCCCTTCTAGGCCAGAATGTTTCCTTGATGGACTGGGATCCTTCAGCCAGTAATTTAATTGACACCTGCCCAGTGCAATGTCTCGTCTCCCCCTGTGGTTTACTGGCAGCGGCTGGGCTCGGAAAGGGATGTTTCTGTCTTCAAGAAAGGCCTGGAGTCCCCGGAGCGTCCTTTCACTCAGCGAGTAATCTAGTATATCTTTAATAAGTGGAGTCAATTCACTTTCAAAACCCTGGTAAAATTCAGCCTTTTAGTCACTCTGACCTGAAGCATTCAAATTCCAATAAGAATAGATAGCCCCAGCAGCACCCACCCAGGCCCAGGGGGTGAGATCCGGCCAGGGGATATGGGCCTGATAGCCCCAGGAGGCCTCTGCCCCCGGCCAAGGCCGCAGCATCTGTGCCCTGGAGACTCCTGCTGACTCAGCTTCTCCACCTGCCAGAGCATCTTGAATGTGGGCTTTGGAAAACCACGGGGGCAGAGCCCAGCGGAAAGGTTCTGGGAAACCTGTGAATCTAGTACAGACAGGGCAGGGCGGTGAGCTGTCTGAGGCTGTACCTGGAGTTAGTGGCAGAGCCTCAGCCTCTCAGTTTCCTGTGTCTTGCTTTTGTCTTATTTATTTCTTGTCTTCTTCTCTCTAGAGGTTAAGGTGAGCATCACAGACATCCTAGGGCTTGGGTTGGAATACTTGGTCCAACCACTTACTAGCTGTGTGACCTAAAGAGAGATACCTAGCCTCTCTGAGCCTCAGTTTCTTATCTGTGAAATGGGGACGGTTAGAATAATGCCTCCCTCATTATGTTGCTGTAAGGATTAAATGAGGTAACACATGAAAAGTACTCAAAACATTTCCAGGTACATAGTAGTCACTCAGCAAATCTATTCCTGTTATTGTTGTTATTGTGTTGTTGTTGCAGCTGGAGAGAAATAGAGCAGATGTGAAGAGCTTCCCAGCTAGCCTAACAGAGAGAGCTGAAGGTTGTAGCAAAGTCTGGAGGCAGAAGGATGGACAGAATGACCCTTTCTTAGGGGTTCCCTCCCCACAATGACTCTGTCTTGGCTTCTCTTCAGCAGCTGCCTGAGCCCCAGCAGTGTGGGGTCCTCTCTGGGGAGTTAAGACTAATACACTTTGAGATCTGTATCAGCAAGTACAGATGAGGCCTCTGTGGAGAGGACAGGGTGGGGCAGGTCTGCAGCGGGAGCTTATATCACACTCGGGCCATGGGGGCTGCCAGGGTTTATTCCTGTTGAATAGGAGGCCTTTCTCTGCTGATTTCAGCTCACACTGCTCACCTTCTTTTCCATCCCCTTCTGGGGAGGCACGTGGTGGGTACCACTGTGCTCGGACCTGGAGGAGAGAGATGAAATTTGTATCACAGGCCGAGCTGCCTGCTCAACGAGGCTGCAGCTGCCCTGCTCTCTCCATGGCAGACAAGGGAGTGTGGAGTGTTCTGAGCGGATGGAGACTGGGCTGGAAGTCAGAACAATCGGGTCCTAAACTAGGACAAGGCCCTTCCCTGCTCTGGGCCTCAGTCTTAATATCCATCAAATGAGGGTATTGGCAGAACACTCTCTCGAGAGCAGCTTACTGATGCGGTGATTAGGGAACTCTGCGTGTTCCCGATGGCCCTACAGTTCCAGGGCTGTGTATGTGCCCCAGAGAATCTCTGACACAGAGAAACCCAAGAAACGCGGGGGATGTTTGTTGCAGCAGCATCTGTAGCAGTGAAGAGCTGTGAAAACTAAATGCCCGTCAAAAGGGGGTGAGGAAATCCAAGATGAGGTCTTATCACACTAGGAAACATTATCATCGAAAGGAACCCGCCAAATCCACAAGTATCAGTATGAATAGATCTGAAAACAATATTAAAGGGGGGAAAGTAAGAAGCAGAACGGGCTATAGCCATGGTGCCATTATGTAATGTTTTAAATGCATCCATGCAGGTATATAATGTTTAGGCTACACAGACAGGAGAAAGAGCTTCTGAAGTTAGATGGCAAAAGCACACAGCATTTGGAAGAGAGGAATGGGCTGGGGGTGAGGACAAAAAGAGACCAAAAAAAAAAAAAAAAAGACTCTGCTAGGACATGCCATGAGCTGGTAATACCAAATCCTATTATATCCTATTAGGTGCATCTCGGGTTCAAACAAAATAGATAAAGATGGTTTGGGTCTAGATGATTCCCTCAGGACCCTCCAGCACTGCCATCCTGGTACTCAGCCAGCACGGCCAGAGCTGGGACCTTGTAGGGGTCCAGAGCAAGGGCCATGCCGAGTTGTGGAGCCTGAGCAAAGCCGTATCTGAAGAAAGGTGTACCAGAGCCCTCATAGGTGTAGATATTCTACTAGGTGCCAATAAAGTCTGTTACATAATCTATTTACATAATCTGGTTGTGATTTCCTGCCTCGTCAATACAGTTACATTAGTAATCAGGACCCGCGGGCTGATCTATTGTTTCCTTAGTGCCTTATCATCTATACCTGTGTTTGCTTCTCCGAGTTCTGGAATCTGTCATAAACAATGTCGTGTGGGGGGCCAGGGCAGGGGAGCAACGAGTCTGAGGTCGGAGCTTTGGTACATGCTTGTTCTGGGCCGCTGGCACTGATGCATGTTTGCAGGAGTGTAGACTCCAAGGACCACTCTTGCAGTGCGTTTTAGATTTTCAGCCAGTTCCTCGTTTGTATTTGGTCTAAATATAACTTGAAGACAACTGGTCTTGCTTGAGGCCAATCTCAACAGTCTTGACATCAAACAAACACAAAACACAGCTCCGACTGCAAGCGCTGAAGGAGGAGATAAATTGCTAACCCATTGGGCAGCCTCTTAAATCAGCTCGTTCCTTAGAGCAGCGGCCGCATCTCTCTGCCTCCACCCAACCCCCTCTTTTCTTAAAAAAATCTCCCTTCGGCCTCTCCAGACCCTCTCTCCAAAATCCCATCTACCAGCGCACCCCACTCGGAAGAACAGCGAAGCCAGCTAAACAGCAATTGATGAAATAAAATCTAAACTTGGGCCTCGGGTCATCTCAACACTCAAGTAAAATCGGGGGAGGTCTTGTTCAACAGGTTCTGCAAGATGTCTCCAAGCATCTTTCGAAAATACTGAGGATGCAGGAATGTGAATGTCATCTAGATTTTGCGGCCCACCCTTGTGGGCACAGAGGGGGGGACCATGGTCTATGTAAAGGTACAGCATTCAGCTTGGTCTACGAGGTCGGTGGTGGGGGTGGGGGGGTCTTTCCTGGCCAGGGGTTCTTACACAGGGGCCTAGGGCTCACCTAAGAGGTCATTTGTGTTGATCTTAAGGGAATCTTCCTGCCCCCGCGTGAGATCACAAATGAGAACCTTGGTGACCCAGTGCCTCCTTCACAGGATCTGCTGCGAACGTGAGGCTGGGGTTATTAGTGTAACTGCTGGGAACGGGCCCCCGCCAGCAGGGAAGGGGACAGGCAGGGTCCTAACCCTTCTTAAGGTTGAAGGTGGAAGCACGGACTAGATGAGCCACAGCTCCCAGCCAGGAGAAGAGCTCTAGATGCGAAGGCACATTCTACCCAGTGTCCCGGATGGTGGGCAGAAGTGGGGCGCAGCCTGGTGCGAGAAGGCGATGGTGAGAACAAACCAGCCACTGCCGGTTGTTCTGGAAGGCTCCAAAGAAAAGCATCTATTCCTAGGGCTGCTTTTGTGATTGAGGGCGAGCCTCATGGCAGTGGACAACCCCTAAGTTTCTTTAAAGTGTGGGAACCAGCGAGCAGGGGCCCAGACGGCTAGAGCCAGGACAGGAGACACTGCAGGGAGGGAAGGCATTTCCAGCAGCTTGGGTGAGAGAGACCCACGTGACACCGGCAGAGGCCGAGGGACTCACTGGCACCTTTGCTGCCGGGCTCGAGCTGGCCTTAGTCCTGCCCCAGGCCTCCTTCTGCTGGCGCCCATCAGCAGTGGACAGGGGTAAGTCACTTAACCAGACCACTGTCCTGCTCCTGACTTTGGTGCAAGTCACCATCAGAGAGTTGGACACCCGCCATGCCAGGCCCAGCAGGCACCGCAATACCGAACTCCACCGGTTGCGACGTGTCCAAAAAGGAAATGAGTGTAACGTGGCGTGGCTGCCTTTCCATGGGGCCACGATGGCTCTTGATGACGGTCACTTACCTCTCCAAGTGCCTGGGCACCACCTGCCCGGGATGGATACCCAGGCCTTGGGTCTGTCATGTGGAGGGGTCACCCCAGCCATGTGCCTCTCCACACCCTCCTGGACCTCTTCGCTCCATCCACACCTGTGTTCACGTTCTCCTGGGGAACCAGGTAGCCCTGGCCTCTGCATTTTTTCCCCAGTTCTCTAGGCTGGAGTGCTTGGCTGGGCCCGGGGGGCAACTGGCTACTCCAGAGGCGGAAGCTGAACAGGCTGTGGGCAGAGGAAAGGGTCTGGGCAGCGGGTCCCAGAGGAAAGATCCTGTCTGGAACCCTGACCCCGTCTCTCAGTCACAGAGCTGGGAGGCCCAGGAAGCACCGGCTGACTCTGGCTTCTCTCTCCTGCACGCAGCTGAGGTCAGCGTCTCTAAATTGCTAGTTATTCCTTTCTTCAATTAAGGACAATTCTTCTGACGCAGGAAGTTAACTCCCACCAGTTAATCTAATGGCCTTGAGTCCTGATGTGTTTGCTCCATCTGAAGGCAGGGCCAGAAATTCCTTGGTAGCAGGTCACAGCCCACGCATTCAGGAGCTGCCCTGGGGGGCCAGGGCCCCACATTCCCTGTTGGACTCCAGATCCACACAGCAGCACTGATCTTCAGACAGGGACTGGGGCTGCGGTGGAGGTCCAAAGTGGAGAAGCCACGGAAGGATCCCGGAAGTGGGTTGTCATGTGGCAAGCCTCCTCCATCTCTGGCCCATTGTCTTCCCATCTGAGAAATGGGGGCATGGAGGAGGGTCTGGCTAGATCATTCCTGTAACTCCCATCATCTCGGCGTCTCCCCTAACCTGCCCCACCCACCCCCCCCCAAGGGTTTGTGGTGACTGGACGGAGAGGTGAGAGGGGTCTCAGTGCCCACCTCAGGGAGCATCTTCCCTGAGCAGGATGTGTTTGCCTATGAAATACACACACACACACACACACACGCACGCACGCACGCACGCACGCACGCACTCACGCGCGCAGTGCTGCCTGGAAGTAGGGCCCCTGCCAGACTGTGGTCACTGCTGCCGCTGTGAGCCAAGGGCCCCAGGAGGTGCTCAGGCCCGGGTGTGTCCCCTCTGAGGCTGCTTTATTGTTCCTCTATGACAACTCACACCCACAGACCAGGTGGCCGAACCTGGACATTATCCAGGCAGTCAGGCCTCTGACTGTGCCCTGCCTGCAGGGAAGGGTGAGAACCAGGCCCGAGGGATAGAACATAGGCTCTAAATTTATCCTGCATAACCACAAGCACGGAACTTTCTCAGCCTCCCTTTCCTATGTGTAAACTGGGGATAATACATCCACCCGAGGGTATTATGTACCAACTGCCTGAGGGTTAAAAGACATGATATATGTGAAGCCCCGAGCATACTGCCTGTCCACTCATTGCTATCCCTGCCTCCACCATGCCCGAGTAAGGGGGAAAGGCTGCAGGGATTCACTCACACACTCCCAGCTGGTGAAGGATGGCACACACCGGCCAAGAGCTCTGGCTTCAACCTTGGAGCTTCTGAAATTTTGTTTCCTGGTCAGCCCTGCTGTCTGGTTCTGGGATCCAGAACTCTGGGGACTGAGGGGTTCCCTGGGATGTGGGACTCTCAGTGCTAAAACCAGGAGTCTCTGGCAAACCAGGATGGTTGGTCCCTCTTGGTGAAGCCACACTAGGGAGTTTAGACAGAGGGCCCTTGGTTCTGTTGAGTGAGGCCACAGAAGGACCCACAGGTGGGTCATCTGAGGTGCAGATTTCAGTTCAAATGAGGGGAAACCTTCTCACGGTCAGCAGCGTCCAAAGATGGAAGAACTCTTGCTTGAGGTACTGAGCTCCCTGTCCTTGGATGTAATACACCAGGAGCTGAAGGGCCACTTGATGGGGATCCAGTGGATGGAGACCAAGCCCCGGGGGGTGGGGTGCTGGGCTAAATGCCCACTGAGGAGCCTTTCAGCACCATATGTGCCCCGTTTCCATAGAGGGGCTAATGGGACCCTGGAGTTGGGACAGTGGCTACCCTAAGGGTGGAATTATCCTTTTCCCTGGAAGGTGGGTGTAGGATAGGGTGTGTGAGGTGCCTGGCTACAGGCGGTAACTGGGCTTTAGCTTCCCAGTTCCTCAGAAGGAAGCAGAGGGCATCTTCTCAAGGGATGGTTTGGTGGGAATTGAAAGGTCATCTGAGAACAGATCCCCCCTAGCCCTTTCCAGCAGCTGAGCCAGGCAGCCGGCTTCGGGGATGTTGGGAGCTGCCAAAGCCTGGGCAGACATCTGCTGGGCCCACCGACCTGGCCCAGCCTTGAGCTAGGGAGAGGACTGCTCTCCCCTGGGGCCTCCCATCTGGCTACCACCCAGGCGCCACCGAAACGGCTGGCTTTCTCCCGCCCCCTGCTGGGGCTGGGCTGTGGGTCCCCGGCTGCCACCAGGCAGAAGCCACAACCCCAGCCTCCCCAGCCTCCGCTGGGACCGTTCACCAGGATGTCTGCGTCCCAGGTGTGGGAAGCAAAGGGGGCTACAGCTCACAGCTAGGCTCCTGGCCTCCCCAGACTGCTCCAGCCTGGAACCCCAGGTGGGCTTTACGTGTATTTTACAAGTTCCTTTAGAACTAAGGGCACAGAAATCCCTTCCCCTCTGAGGCTAGTTCAGGTCCAGGTTGTGGATCCTAGAAATGATAGCCTGGAGTTGGGGCTGATGGAGGGCTCCATCTCTTGCCTCGGATCCCTGGAGACACCTCCCTCTTGGCTTCGCGGGAGCCTCCCGGTGCCCGTTCTTCCCTTCTCTCGCTCCTCTCTGCTCTCTGTCACTCTCCAGGTGCCAGGGTCTCGAATCTCCTCCGAGTTTCTCTCCCCCTCTCCCCGTCGGTGTTTCGGCCCCAGGGGTGTCTCTAGCGCCCAGTCTCAGTGGCTCTCGCCCCCGACTCGCGGTCCGCGTGCGCATCTTCGCCTGGACCGCAGCGCCTCCGCGTCTCTGCGCCCGTCCGGGGCTCGGAGCGGAGCGTTTTGGAGCGGCTGCCGCGGCCCCGGGCAGGGGTGCGGGCCCGCGGGGGCGGCGTTGGGCGCCTTCCTCCGTCAGTCCCTCCCCGGCGGCGCGGGGGGGGGCCGGCGCGGCCG
>NW_006778324.1:949661-949978 GCF_000442215.2 Lipotes vexillifer | reverse complement strand
GCGCCGGCCCAGGTGAGCCCCCGGCGCAGGTGGGCGGAGGTTCCGGGCGGGCTGAGGGGGCGGCGGCGCGGCCGGCCCCCGGGAGAGTAGAGAGGGGCCTCCGCGCGCCCCGCGCCCTTCCTGCGCCCCCGGTCACCTCGTGGGACACCGCGCCCCCTCGCCACCGCCCCGCCGGAAAGGGCCAGGTCTGCGGCGCCTCTGCCCAGCCCGGCGGTGGGGAGCTCTCGCCGCCCTCCCGAGGCCCTGGGCAGAGCCGGGCGCCGGGACCGAAGGCGAGGTCCCGCGGCCGCCGCTCCCTCCCCCCCCCCCCCCCCCCC
>NW_006778324.1:943352-949558 GCF_000442215.2 Lipotes vexillifer | reverse complement strand
CCAGATTTCTTCTGGGGAAGGAGGGGTGCCCCGCTCCGCACCGGCCAGTGAGCCGTTCCCCCCCTCCCCCCTCCCGGACCCTGGGAGGCAGAGCCTCAGGTGTGGAGGTCTGAAGCGGGGCCGCTTCTGGGGTCCCCAGGGCTCTGCCCTCCCGCAGACACAGGCCGTGTGGCCCGTGGTGTGAGGGAGTGGGCGTTAGTCATTCGTTCATTCATTCAGCCAGACGATCATCCACCAACATCTGCTTTGTGCCAGGCCCGGAGCTGGGCACTGGGACCAGGAGGTGGTGGAGACTCTGCTCCTATTTGCACTCTCCGGGCCCATGGTGCCTTGGGAGGGCGGTGGAACGACGGTGGCAGCAAGCCTGGACACAGCAGGGCTGGCTTGGGAGGCTGGCATGTGTAAATCTACCGTGAGCTCACACCCAGCCTGTGACGTTGGCAGGTGCCATGCCATCCCCTTGGACTCGACATTGGTCTGGCACAAACCCCACCCTCTCTACCCACCAGCAATGACAGTGATGGCATGAGTGTGAGTTCACCCCTGCACACACTTGGGCTGGATACCGCTGGGCTGTGTAAATCCACTGCCACCCCACAAATGCTGCCCTGACCAAGGGCCGGGTCCGGATGCCCCTGTACATATGCTGGGTGTGTGATTTGGATGCCTGAGAATACACTCCCGTTCTGTCCCTGAGGAGTCCTCTTGGGGTGGGGCTGGTTGTGTGAGACACAGCAAGTACGGAACACATGTAAACACCCCCTTTCTCACTTCCCTTCCCTTTCCCCCCAGGCAGCTGGAAAAGGCTGTCTCCCTGGGTCCTTACCCACCCCCCTCCTCCCATAGGGCACATGGCAGGGTGTGTGTCCCGCCCACTGCCCCCGCGCCTCTGCCGCCTGTGTGTGTGTGCAAGTACATGCACACCCCTTGCACAGATCACCTGCCCGAGAGCACTGTCATCACAGCAGCAGTTAACAATTGCTCCTTGTCCTAGGTACCAGGCAATGTGCACGGCCATGCCGGGAGGCAGGAAGTGTTACTCTTCCCTTTGTAAAACATCTGGAAACAGGTACTCGGAGAAATACCTGCCACCCTCTGGTGGCCCAGAGGGTCTGGGCAGAGCCTAGATGTAGACCCAGGCTGTAAGGACTCCGAGTACTGGATTTTCTCCATTGCTACCCTCGTAGGTTGCCCCCCTCACAGAACAAAGATGCGGTTCCAGCCCCTCCACCTTGGTCTGTGGGTCCTTTGGTCTCTAGACTGAGAGTCCGTGGGAATTTGTTCCAGTGACGGGTTAAAAACTGCTCTGCTTTGAGCATCAGTGCCTGGTGTTCTAACATTTTGTCTTTCCTGCTGCAGTTTCATGCTTGGCCCTTTCCCTCAGGGCAGCAGAGACTCCCCTCCTCTGTGGATCAAACCACCCAGGCTCTTCCCTCCCACCCTCAGCCGCCACGGCAAGGAGCATTTGGGATTGACCCCAGCAAGATGGGATTGCTCGTCCTCTTCTTAGCTCTTCCAGGCTTCTTTGCATTTTGCAAAGGTCCCTTCTCTTCCTGAGGCTTCTAAGCTCGCTGACTTGAAGACAACTTGTGGTGATGTGTGCATGGATGTCAAAATCTGTGTAGGATGGACTGGTGAGCTTTAGAACAGAGGGAATCCTCGGAGGTAGGAGCCTCAGTCCCTCTCTTTACAGCTAGAAAAACTGAGGCCCAAGGAAGGGCTGTAACTCAGGCAGGAGTGGCTATTCAGGACCATCTACCGTGGATGGACAGGCTGATGGTCAGTCAGAAATAATCAGGCCTTCACTCTGGCGGAGAAGATGGTGCTGTTAGAACCAAAGGAGGCTGAAGGCTGTGAGAAGCTAGACTGTGAATGAGGGAGTGTGCTCTGTGACCTGTGAGGTGTTGCGTCTAAAACTGGTCAGGGGAGCCACTGACTAGAGATGGGGGTTTGGGCCTCAGGGCCACCATAGGGCATGACTCCAAGGCCATCCCATTGTAGTCTAGCGAAGGCGTCCCAGACCTGTGCAGTGCACAGCCTGAGCAGCCAGCCATGGCCATGTCAACCGTGTCACACAGGAGCTGAAGGAAGGCAGTGAAAAGGACTTCCATGCTGCCAGGAGAGCCCAGGTCCAAGAGAAAATGTAATCAAGTCCTAGAAAGGATCGGATAAATGGCAGAGGGTGGATCCCCAACGGGCGACTACCAAATCTCTGGGGAGATTTCAGCACACAGAACAGGATCGTTATGGTGCCCCGTGTCCAGTCTTGAGAGAAAAGGCAAGAGGAGAGCCATTGGTCTTGCCCTGAGGGAGCGCTCCGTCTAGTGGACAAAGGAGAGAGGCCTACCTTGGGGATGAAAGTCTGCAGTAGGGAGGTGAGGGCTGGCAGTGGGGAGGGGCTGGGAAATGCACAGAGCTACCTGTGGTGGCAGGCCTCAAGTGCAGTGCAGACAGAGAGGAAGCCAGTGGGGGCTTGAAACAGCGAAGGCTGAATATCTCTAGAAGTTGGGCCTTAAAGGCTGGCAGAATTTGGACAGGCAGGTGGCAAGGGGCAGGATTCCACGGGCAGGTGAGGCTAGGAGGGTGGGACGGGAAAGGTGGAGGTATGGTGGGTGGGAATGGGGGTTGGGGGGGAGGAGGTGCCCAAGGGTGGCGAAATCTGTCTGGCTGGGGTAAAGCATCCCTAAGGGGGGTGCAGAAGGCCGAGAGGAGCTCCGGAGGGCATGGAGGATGGGAGGGTTGTGTAAGGCTTGGGTGTTTTGGTGTTGTTTTTGCAGTACGCGGGCCTCTCACTGTTGTGGCCTCTCCCGTAGCGGAGCACAGGCTCCGGACGCGCAGGCTCAGTGGCCATGGCCCACGGGCCCAGCCGCTCCGCAGCATGTGGGATCTTCCCGGACCGGGGCACGAACCCGTGTCCCCCGCATCGGCAGGCAGGCTCTCAACCACTGCGCCACCAGGGAAGCCCGGCTTGGGTGTTTTGACAGATCCCTCTGGCTGCTCCTGTGGGGGCAAAGCGAGGCCAGCCTGGCAGGGCGGTCTTAGTTGGGAAGAGTTTGTGCTGGTTCTTGCCAGCCGCGCGGCCCCTCCCTTCCTCCCTGGGCCCCTCTACCCCTCCCTCCACATCCGAGCAGGTTGGCAGGGGTGTCTGCCCGCCCAGGGGCAGGGCAAGTGGAAGGCCGTGCCGGGCAGGAACAGAGGCAACAGCCAAGAGGGTCTTGGAACCTCTCAGGCTGGGCCAGGACCATCTGGAGAGGCGGGGCTGGGGCCACAGGGCTGGGCCTTCCAGGCTGGAGGAACCAGCTTATTTGCTCCCAGGTGTTGACCTCTGCTCTGAGGGGCGGAGCCAGCGGGCTGGACTGTATCAAACCCAGGAATTCGAGTGAGTAAAATACTGATCCTATAGTGGCAGAGCTGAGAGGAGGCTTCCAGAAACTCATGTTCACAGCCCTCACCACGAGGGGATACTGAGGCCTGCGCTGTGGGGTGTAGGTATTTGCCCAAGGCCACAGAAAAAGGTGGTGGCAGAGCTGGGCCCAGAACCTGTGTTTCCAGAGCTTTGGCTGGGACCTTGTTCTGCTGAGTCAGCCGCCCCCTCACATCCCAAAGCCAGACCCTGCTTCATGGCTCCCAGGTGGTGGCGTGGGGAGTGGCCGGAGCTCTCAGAGGACAGAACGTTTGGAAGCTTGGGAAAGGGACCAACTCTGGGATTCTCAGGACTTCGGGGAGGTGCCAGGAGATTTGAGACGCCGCTCAGAAACTCCCAGGCCGAGGGTGCTGGGATGGCTTCGCTGTGTATCTGGGGAAGAGCATCACATTTCTGCGGGGAGATTGCAAATGCACCTTTTCAGCTTCCGAGGGAGAAGGCTAGGGCCAAATCAGATGACTGTGTCCCAGCTCAAGGCCTCTCTAAAACTCTGCCCCCAGGAAGCCTTCGGGGCCTTCCATGCAGTGGGGGAAGTGCTGGAGCTTGGGCCAGTCTCTGGTTCCTCTGCTGAGTTACAGTGTCACAGCAGCCGACCTGGCAGGCCCCAGCAGGCCCCAGATTGAGACCCTTTGCTGCCTCTTAGCCCTGGCTGTGGTATGGTGTGGTGAGTCAAAGACAGCACAGTTAAAACAGAGTCCTACCCTCAGCGCATGAAGCCCCAGTCCTAGCTGGTATTCGAGTGGTGGAACACAGGGTATGAGGACATGGCTAGGCCCCCCTTGCTGGGGCCATGTCTGTGTCGGACTGGCCAGAAAGTGGGATGTTTTCTCGTATACATCTTAGTATACAGTGGTAATTCATGGCTAGAAGAGGCTTGGAGATCTTCTGGTCCTACCTGTTAATTATGCAAGTGGGACACTGAGGCCAGAAAGGCAAAGGGTTTTTCTCTGAGCTCTGGTGTCTTCAACGACAGAGGGTGTGAACTCCCAAGACCAGTGAGGCTTCGAGGACTGGGAGCTACTCAGTAGGCTCTGGGTGCCCCCCAGAAATTCTCTGGGATTCCAGGCTTGGGAGAGGGAGGGAGAGCGTCAGGGATTATCATCCTGGGGACAGTGTGGCTCATTTTTTGGTAGCAGTCAACATGCTTTACTGTCCAATGGCACGGCAGCATCTCTTTGAAGTAGGGCTGATGTTATTCCCATTTTATGGATGAGAAAACTGAGGCCTGGAAATGTTAAGTGTCTGGTTCTAGGGTCACACGTAAAGTCAGAGGCAGAGCTGGAATTAGAACTTAGGTCTCTTCTCTTGGATTCAGCATTCCTAGGAGTTGGACTGTGTCACAAAGAACAGACCTGGCTCTGTCACTGGTTGCCCTTGAACTGCCCCTCTGGTCTCAGTTTCCTCGTTTGTAAAAGGGGAATGGGAAGGAAAGAGTTCGGGGGACAGGACGGCTCTGAGTTTGCTCCAGCTCAAACACTGCTCTCTTTTCCTTCTTGGCCTCGCTCCCCACTGGCTTTACTGTGCCTTTTGGGCCCGCACCTCCTCCCTTCTCCCTCACAAGGGTGGTGGGGATGGGAGGACAAATGGGAAGCTGGGCACCAGGACATGGAGAGCACCTGCCTCTTCGGGGTCCCGGGGCCCCAGCCTATCACCAGATCTGCAGCCAGGAACCATGTGGAAGGGTGCGGCCAGGGCCCCCAGGGGAAGGGCTGGGGGGGAGGGGGAGGAGAGAATGCATAACAGATGAGTTTGGAAATCAAATGGGATCTGAGCTCCCCACCCACTCCCTCAAGTCTCCTTATACTTCCTCTTCTATAATTCTTGTTTTCTAAAGAGAAGGGAAATGCTACACTGCAGCCCCTTTTGCAAACGAATGGGAGCCTTAGTGAGTCACTCCGGAGGTAAATGCCACCTCCAGGGCCCCGCGTCTGCCTGCCTGCAGAGGCCTGCACAGCCGTGTTGCCACCGGGGGGCGCGTGTGTGAGGTGCCCCTGCGTGTCAGCGGCTGTGGGTGGGCGCTGGGTCCCTGCAGTGGGGCCCCCACCCCGCCTCCTCCAGACTCTCCCCAGGGTGGCATTCGTGAGGTTCGCTCGCGGATGGGGTCACGGCTCAAGCTGGGGCCCGGCTGAGGCTGGGGGTGGCACGTAGGGACTTGGGCTGTGACCTTGAGTGTGGGGTGAATACAGGACCTGCGGGGGAGGGCGTTGTGGTTCTGGGGCGGTCAGGGCTGGCAGGGGGGCAGGTGCTATTGCATCTGCCTCTAGAAACCGGAGTTCTCGGGCATCAAGCTGTTCTCTCCAGGTATCCTGGTGGAGGGATGTGTGTGTGCTTGTCCGGAGCCTCATCTTCCGTTTTGAGGGTCAGCCTGTTAATTTGCAGACCTGGGGCAGGGAAGGCCAGCGAGGAGGTGTTCCCCCTCCTAGATGACCCGTTGTTCGGGAGGGAGGGGAAGTGGCCGTCTGTTAGCCGGGGATGCCAAACAAGGGTTGAAAGCAAAAATAGAAACGCATTGGGTTCTGTCTGGGAGGGGCGTGGAGTTCTGGTGGACCCGAGAGGCCTCTTCTGAGCCGTCTGCCGCCGATGCTGTGTTTGCTCTGCTCAGTATTTGCAGAGCACGTCATGTCCTGCGCTCCTGACCTCCTCGGGGATCTAGGTGTGCAGGATCCGGGGGGCTGCAGCTGTTCCACGAGTCTGTCTTTGGGAGGTTTGGGGCTGCTGTGGCCATGGTCCAGCTTGCTGCCCTCCTGATCAGAGCTCCCTTTGGCCTGCCATACCCGCCCCC
>NW_006778324.1:940092-943342 GCF_000442215.2 Lipotes vexillifer | reverse complement strand
CCCGCCGCCAGTCCTCCAACTTCCCACCCCGCCGTGAGGCTGGTCTCAGCTGAGCAATTCTGAAATCATCCCTTGTGGTAAAAGGAGCTATTTTCAGCCTTCCCATTACTGCCCGGTGGGGGGTGGGGTGGGGTGGTGTTTATCCCTTTGCTGCCTTTTTCTTTCCTTCTTGTACAGTGTAATCTGGAGCAGCGGTGAGAGCATTACGCAGCCCTGCCTCCGGGGTCCCAGCTGGCAATCCCCGGTGCTGTGATTTGGCACCAAATGCAGAGCCTGGGGCAGAGGCAACCTTGGGCCCCATCCTTGCTCTGTAGTAACTCCAGAGTGACAGGTAGCACAAATGGCCTGTCGGAGTCACCTTGGCCCTGGCTGGTGGGGACAGCTCCCCTGCTGCCGCTTGCTTCAGGCTGATGGTAGCCTTTGGTGACCTTACCAAAAAGCTGGCCAGCTCATTGAGGTGGCGGCTCTAAAGGAGACCCCAGCATCCTCCGCTGACTCTGTGACCCTCCCCAATCTGGTCTCCCCATGCCCTGATTGGATGCCTGGGTCCCTCCTGGTCTCTTGTTCCCTGCTCCCCTCAGTGGGTCCTGGGGTGATCTGAAGGGGCCCCTCTGTCCTGTCTTTTGGGCTCCCCCGCCCTCCCGAGGAGCCTGCAGGTGGCAGAGCCATCAGTGGTGAATTGGCAGGTGCTCTGGGAGCTCCCTTTAGAGGCAGGAGAAAGCCTCTCCCTTATGGAGCGAGAGTCTGGTGGGACAGAGTCTGGTGGGACATCTGGGGCTTGAGAGAATTGTTCCAAATAACTCAGAACTGTTGGGAGCCGAAATGGCAGAGCAAATGAAAGTACAAATGATAGCCAAAGCTATTAATCACTGATACTCTCCTAAATCAGGTAATTAATGGGTATTTAAGTAGCATATTTATGAGATACCAGCAGGTCTTCAAAAAGCACATATTTTCCCAAAGCGACTGGTTGGCCCAACTGTGTCCTGCTGGGAGACTGGGGTTGCCATCCCACCCCTAGGCCACCCCCCAGGCGCAGGGAGCATGACGGGAGGCAGGTCCCGTCTGAGCTTCCCTTTTGGCATCGCAAAGAGGGATCGGAGCCCTTCTGAACTGACCTCACTGGGCTGTCGTGAGGATGATAGGAAGTGAAGGCCATGCAGATCCCTGGGAGTGGTGTAAAATGCTGTACAGAATTTAGTGTTAGCTGTGAAAATAGCCTTGAAGTTATAGGATACAGTGCCTTGATTTTGCCCGGTGCTGTTTATGGCCAGGGTTAGGCCTCAGTGGGTGGCTAGAGGCATTCCTTTGTTTTGAGTCATTGCCGAACGTGTGTCTGGGTCTGTGACTGAGTCAAGGCTTAGTGTGTGGCTTGGCCTGTGCTCGGCCTCATGGCCTGGTTTGAGATCAGGTCCCAGTTGTTCTGTGATCGGGGTTGTGACTTGATCTGTGGTCAGCTCGAGGTTAGGCTGTGGTTGAGGTCAAGGTTGGGCCATGGCTAGTCTCAGGAAAATTCAGCCTCAATTCTTGTGTCCACCCCTGGAATGATGGAGCTACGTGGGTCCCCTGGAAGCTGGATTCCTTCGGGGTCCTCCAGGATCTGGGCTCCAGGTGCTGGGAACCCCAGCACACAGGCCCTTCTGGGACTCCTGGCATGTGCCCTGAAACAGCCCAGCACACGAGCTCATCAGTGGCGCTTACAGCAGTTTGGGAGATAGTTAGGACATGTTTCTATAGCAACCAACCCCCACCCAGCACTGGTTTCCTTCAATAATGCCTTTTTCTGGAAGCAGCTTCTCCTGGCCTCTTGTTTCTCCCTGGGTGGCCCCGTAGCCCCTTGAAGGCTGAGCATGGGCTGCTTGGCCCTGATTGGTCTGGTCAGACTCATCCTGACCCAGAGACGGGGCCTGAGGACATTCCCTATGGGATGCTTCCCTGAGAGGGGGCCCTCCTGAGATCTACCTGGTGCTGGGCCATGCTGAGTGTAACAAGAGCTTTCTCTGTGCCCAGCCCTGGGCTGCAAGAGGCTATGGGCCTGGGGAGGATTCCTACCAGGTTTCTGCCTGGGGGAACCCACAGCCCAGTGGGACAGGCAGGCCTGGACCTAGTCTGCAGATTGGTGCTCTGATGGGCACAGGTAAAGGGTGTCATGGAAGTACAGAAGAGGCAGGTACCCAGACCACCACTGGGGTCAAAGAAGGCTTTCAGCTGGGGTAGGGTGGGGATGGAGGGTATTTCAGGTACCAGGAGGTTCAGGAGCAAAGTCTTGGAGGGAAAGAACATGGTATGGGCTGGGGGGGGGGGCGGCGAGGGGGGGCCCTTCCCAGTGGCGACGTGTTACTGGAACCCAGACTTATGGGTGGAGGGGCTTGCAGACAGAGCAGGTCCTGGCCTTAGGTAGCTCAAGGTTTGGGGGGCAGATAAGACACAGCCCCAGGAAGCTGCGCCGGTGGAGAGGAGAGAAGGGCCAGCCGTGCACCAGGGGCAGCCCCAAGACTATCCGGGCTTCGGAGCTTCCAGCCTCAGGGTGAGGAGGGCAGTTCCCGCTCTGCCATCTGGGCTCCCATTCCAGGGGCTGGAGAAGGGGAGGGGCCCACTCTTGGGATCTCCCACCTGTGAAAGGACCAGAGAAAGGCCCGTGGAGATCATGATTTATTTATGTTATTTAACAAACCCTTTTATAGCACTGAGTGCCAGGCACCATGCCAAGCCTTTTTCAAATATTCATTCACGTAATCTTCATAGCAACCCTAGGGAAGGACTCTTATTACCCCCATTTTACAGAGGAGGAGACCGAAGCACAGAGTGGTGTGGTGACATTTATTAAGATCACCCGCTGAGAAGTGGCAGAGTTGACAGTGAGAGGAGGAAGCCAGGGCTGCGGGAGGAGGCGCAGAGCGAAGGGGGCCTTCAGAGTCCCCGCAGCCTGCCAGTAGGAGCCTCACTCAGACTCCGCATCTCTCACTCTGCATCCAGCCAGTGGATGGACCCCTGGGACCCCAGGCCAGAACTGTGAAGTGTGATTCTAAGTGTGTGTGCGGGGGTGGGGGGCTGTGTGGGCCACGTTTGGGCTCTGGACTCTACGTGTCCACGGGGCTCCCACTGCCCACGGGACGTCTGGCAGCCTGATGGTTTCCGCAGCATTGATCGTCAGCAGTTAGACCCAGATGCTTGTGCTTGTAGAACCTGCCATCCCCGTGTGTGTGTGTGTGTGTGTGTGTGTGTGTGTGTGTGTGTGTGTGTGTGTGTG
>NW_006778324.1:911706-940036 GCF_000442215.2 Lipotes vexillifer | reverse complement strand
GAGAGAGAGAGAGAGACAGACCGGAGACGAGGGACCTGCCTGAATGAGCCCACAGCCGAGCTCTTTTCTCCTCGTCGGCCCCGTCCTCTTCCAAGGCACAGATGGCTGGAATCCAGCAGGCCTGCCAGGCTGTGGTTTCAGATGTGGCCTCAGGCAGGACTGGGCACCGAAGCTACGGCCACACTCACGGGCAACAGCCTCAGTGCCAGGCAGCCCACCTTGGCCAGCTCAGAGGTGCTTGTGACTCTCTGGAGGTCTGGAAATTGGTAGGTGTTACTTGAACACCCACAGGGCCGTGGCTGTCACAGCAGACGCCTATGTCCCCTCCCTTGCGCTGATGAGCCAGACTTCTTACTCTTGAGGAGAAGGTTCTGGATCCAGCGTCTCTTGGAAATGGCCCAATTGCTTTGACCCATGTCTCTACTCCCTCCCACCCTGCCCCAGCCTGGCCAACCCTGCCCACCCTTCCTTTAAGGCTCAGCTTGGGCCTCCTCCCCCAGGAAGGCCTCTGGGCCCTTCAGCCTGCAGGGTGTCTGCCTCTGGGAGGTCCTGTCCACACCTCTGAGATGAGGTAGGGGTGGCATTTAGCCCAGAGTCTAGGCTGCCCACCCCTCCTTTGTCCTCTGCCCTGTGCAGGGGCTGTGCAGCGCTGGGCCCCCGAGGCTGGCACCCAGGAGCTGGGATTGAGCCCATTCGGCACTGTCCCCAACTCCTTCCTCCTGGGCACCACCTGGCCCAAGGTCTGGCCCAGGAAGAGTCGGTCAATACCCACCTCCCTCACTTTACTGTGCAGGGCTTTCCTCACTGTGAAATGTCTTTCCCCTCAGACTGGGCTGCTGAGAGCAGGGCGGTGAGTCCCTTCTGGTGGGGCTGACCCTCAGGCCGGGGCTGCCCTGGGGTGCCCGGTACTGGGCAGAGTACCCACTGCTGGCTCCTGTCCATCTGTCCATCTGCCTATTCCTGCGTTCCTGGGAGCCAGGGCCAAGGTGGGGAAGTGGGTGACCTCTGGCTGCACCCATGCTGGGGAGACCCAGGCCTGAGACAAGGTCGAGGAGACCGCACTGGACCTGATGGTGGTGGGTAGATGCGCCAGGAGAGAGGGCGGGGTTGGCTCCTAGCAGCCCCTCCCACTGCAGGCCCCCCACCCTACCCCGAGCTTTGCTGGGGGACCAGCGTATCGTGGGGTGTGAAGGATCGTTTGTTTCTCTCTTGATTGCCGGGAAGGATTGGGATATTCCCCTTTCTCTTTTATCCTGATTTAGAGTTTTTTGTTTTTTTTTTAATTTGGCCATGCCTCGAGGCATGTGGGATCTTAGTTCCCTGACCAGGGATCGAACCCACACCCCCTGCATTGGAAGCGCGGAGTCTTAACCACTTGACCCCCCCAGGGAAGTCCCCTGATTTAGAGTTTGAATAAGTGTGGTAGAGAAGGTGGGACAGAAGGAGTCTGCTGGAAGAAGTAGGCTGAGCCTTGGGGTTGCGGAAGGGACTCTGCAGCCTGGGGAGGGAAGGGAAGAGGAGACCTGGGCCCCGTGCCCTGAGCTCTGCTACAGAGCGCCCAACATGGTGGTCCTGAGCACAGACCCTGGAGTCATGTGGGCCTGGCTTCAAATCTTGCTTCCATCACTTGTTAGCTTTATGACCTCAATCGAATGACTTCACACCTCTGAACTTTATTTCCTGAGCTGTAAGATGGGGATTCATGGCACCCGCTCCACGAGGCTTGGTTAGGATTACTTTAGATAATACCTGTGAAGGAGCTAGCAGATCATTTTTGTTCATTCGCTTGTTTGCCAAACACCCCTTGGCCCTCTTTCACCTGGGACCCTGTACTGGACACAGAAAATGCAGAGAGGTGAAGGGCAGGGACCCACCTCAAGGAGATTGGGCTTCTGGGCTTTTGCCCTCGCTGTTCTGGGATCATGGCACCCACCTTCTCTGACTCACAAGATCACGTGTGGCCTTTAGCAACCTGACCTGTGCCCCCTATCTCTTGGGAGACTTCCTGACCCTCTTGGGCATCTGTGTTTCCCTCTTCCTGAAGTGTGCAGGTGATAGACGCTGGGTGGAGGTTGGAACCTTAAAATCCACCTGTTCTGAGCTCCCATCCACAACAAGCAGGCAACCCCCTACCTTATCCTAACCCTAAGCTTAACCCTAATCTTACCTGATCTGGCTTCATTTCCTCTCTCACCTCCCCTTACACCTGTCTCCCCCTCCGTCACTTGTTCCAGCTCTTATCACAGGCTCTCATCCTTCTCTGCCTGTCCATCCCACGCGTGTGTGCCAGGAGCATGCATACACATACAGACATACACACTCACGCTTAGCATGCCTGGCTGTGTCTCATCATTCAGGTCTCCACTGATCCGACACCTTTTCAGAAAAGTCTTCCCCTCACACCCCTCCCAAGATACCCTGTCTATCCCTGTTTTCCTTTTTTGAAGTATGATCTTTGCCGTTCACTAAAAAGCCTGCACCCTGAAGGAAGAGATGAAGGGAATATCTTCCGCCCAGAAGCCAAGTGACGGCTGCTTCTTAACATGATCCGTTCTTATAGGTTCTTTTTTACACCAGGGTAGATAACCGAGATCCCTCCACATACCTAACTTTCCGGAGGTTGTTTGCAAGGAGGGAGGAACTGTAGCAGGTTTAAACAAACTTACAGTGTGTATTTAAAAACCAGTGCAGGTATGCATTTTGAAAACAAAGAAGATAAAAGTAAACCAGATAAAAGATGCCTTTGAAGAGAAAATCAACTGTAGATTTCTGCCACAAAGGAGAGTCAACAATCAGGTGAAGGGTTCATGTGGAAGGAGAAACAGCGCTGGCTTCAGTGTTTATAACTCGAACAGGTGACAGAGTTCTTTTGATGACGGGCCGTAGGAGACACTCAAGGAAGGAGGACGTGGTGGAGGTAGGAAGGGACCGTTTTACTTTCTTCCCAGCACTTTCTACCGCTGAAATGATCTTTGCTGCTTCCTTGTTCCAGGTCTGCTTTCCCTGCCCACTGCCACCATCACCCACACCCCGCAGAGTGTCAGCGCTGGGAGGGCCCCATGGCAGGGCCCCGCCCTGTCCCTCTTATTCACCTCAGTGTCCCTAGCATCTCAACACAGTGCCCTGCAGGGTGGACAGCTCCCTTTGACACCCAGAAGCCCCTTCCCTCTCTGCTCACCTCTAGCTGGGAGAACATCTCCCTCAAATGGAGCTGAACTGGCCTCCCTGCAGCCTTCCCTGCTGGTGGGTTCTCCCCAAGGCCAGCCCGTCATGCATGTTACGGGTGTTGCGCTGACCTAAGATGATGGTGGCCTGCAAGGATGGATGTGGTGGTGGGAGTGAGGGAGGGACAACTTCCAGAGCTCTCTTCTTTTCCTCAGGCTCCAGCACACACTCTATTTAGGAGGGAGAGGTTGGCAGGAATATCCTTGCTCTTCTCAGGTGGAGTATATACTGTACAGGTGTGAGACCCACCATTACCAGGACCTTCTTGCTGAACCCTCACTATTCAAACTCAGGACCCACATCGACTCAGATACAGCTTCAGACAAACCCATCGCTACTTAAACCCTTGCTGCTAACCATCCAAAACTCAGGAGCCAAGTAGATGAGGCTGATATGACTGTCCTGACTATCCAGATTCTTGCTTTCTTAGTAATGGAATAGATTTGGAAAGCAAGGGATATTTGCACATTAATATAGGATGCCTGATAGTTTTTATACCTTTAGCGTCTATAAGAGGGATAGGTTTAAAAAAAAAAAAAGGGATAGGTTTATATGAGAAAACATATAAAATTAGTGTAAAATCAAGAAGTTTAAGTGATTGTAATTTTTGAATCACAGAAATCTTCACATACATTTGATTTATACCTAAGCACTTTATTTTATTTTGATACTATTGTAAATGGTATTGTTTTTCAGATTTCAAATTCCAGTTCATTGCTGACATACAGGATTGCAACTGACTTTTGTGTTTTGATCTTGTATCCTGCGATCTCGCTATACTCAATTATTAGTTCCAGTAGGTTCTTTTTTTTGTAGATTTTGCAGAGTTTTTGTTTTCTAGATAGACAATCATGCCATCTGAGAATAAAAGCAGTTTTGTCTTTTCTCTTCTCTTTTTCTTGTCTTGTTGCACTAGCTAGAACTTCCCCCCAGATACATTTGGGAAACGGTCCCATATCCACATTAGAAATACTCAGTTATGGTGAATCTGGATTCTCAAACTCCCTTGCAATAAATCCATGGGTCACGGGCAGGAAATTGCCGATCAGCCTGTCATGGCATCCACACTGTTGGGTGAGAATCAAAAGCTTAGAGGGTCCCCACAGGGAGTGTATGGCAGACCCAGCTTTACACCTAGAAGTGACTCCCAGGTCAGTGTTCCCTGTGGGCTCTGCCTTTTCTGTGTTTCAGAAAGTGCTTTTGGCCTGGCTCCAAGCCCTGGAGCTCAAGCTGGGTGTGTGTTTGGGAGTTTGTGGTGGGTGGGGCAGAAGGGACAGGCAGGAGGGCTGTGTCCCTGGGCTGACCTGTGCTGGCCTCTCCCTTCAGGAACAGTTTACGTTCTGAGATCTGAGCTCAGGGCAGGGAACAGTGCCAGCATCCTGCAGGGTGACTCGGTGTGGGGAGCTGAGGCTGCAGCAGATTTTCTGAGGACTGCATCGTGATGGGCATTCTAGCCATGGCTGGGGGAATGCCCACCTCTCACTGGTTCATTCACATCTACTATGTGCCAGGCTGGCTCCTCAAACATCAGTCGGAGTTGAAAAGTTTCAGGGGAAAGTCTCTGTCAGATTCCTCATTGCACAGATGGGGAAACTGAGGTAGGGGCGTTGCTGATGCAAGAACCCACAGGTACTGGATGGCCAGGGCCGTACGGAGGAAGACATACCTTGTGTGCATGGTGATTTTACTGTTTTCCACTGAGTTAAGATGCAGTCAATTGTAAGATGCGTCATTATTTTCTATACCCCAGGAAAGAATAAACAATGCCAACTAAATGAGGACATGCCATCATGTAAGACACACCCCAATTTTAAAGATGTTGAAGTGTGAAAAAAATGTACGTCTTAGAACCGATCAGATGAATTTATAAAATTAATAGTCATATGGAATTATATGTGCAGGGTAAAAATTGAGTTTTTCCTGCTTCTTATCAAATTCTACTCTGTAGAGATAATCTCTGTTGATGTTTTGGTGCCTGTCCTTCCAGACATTTTAATGCATGTTTGAGTATATTTATATAATAATTACTGTTGTGAACACTTGCTATATGCTAGGCCCTGTGCTAAGCACCTCGATGTATTTTATTTCATCTTTACAATAAGCTCATGGCGCAGGTATGAGCTTTCCTCACTTTATAGCAGAGGAAAATGAGGCACAGAGAGGTGAAGGGACTCACTTGACATCACACAGCTTCTAAGAGGCAAGGGCCTGAGCTTGAATCTAGGCCTCTTCCAACCTCGGACCCTGAGTTCTTAACTAACATGCTGTACATACCCTCAGAGTGCAGGTATAAGTATATTTTTCAAAAATGGGGTCAAAAGATACCTACGGTTCTGGGGCCAATGTGCATTTTTTTTCTTCTACCCATACTCCGTGGGCATCTTTCCATGTCAATACATAAGGAGCTACTTGATTTTCCTACCAGTTGCAAAGAATTCCCCTGACTGTGTATGAATGTATGTCTGATCCTCTGTGGATGGACACTGGGATTTCTTCCAGTTTATTGGTATTACCAGAACACCAAGATGATCAACTATATATTGCCATCTTTGTATACTTCTCTGATTATTTCCTCAGGAAAATTACCAGGTCAATTTTCTTCTAACAGTTTTATGGGTTTTTTTTTTTTTTTTTGCGATACGCGGGCCTCTCGCTGCTGTGGCCTCTCCCGTTGCGGAGCAACAGGCTCCGGACGCGCAGGCTCAGCGGCCGTGGCTCACGGGCCCAGCCGCTCTGCGGCATGTGGGATCCTCCCGGACTGGGGCAGGCGGACCCTCAACCACTGCGCCACCAGGGAAGCCCCACTTTTATGGTTTTAATGTTTACAATTAGATTGGAATTCATCTGCCATCTCCAGTGGTTCACGTATCCAGGGAGCAGGTGGAGGGGTTCCTGGATGTGCCGGGCACCAGCTGGTTCCATGAGAGTCCCAAAGTGCCAAGTAAAGGGGGCTCTGAGAATGGGGGGCAGGGGAGATGGCTTCTGACCCAGCTCTGCCTCTGGCCTTCCTCCCTCCGGTCGTGGGGTAGGAGGTGGGTTGAGGCTGAGTCCAGGGCAAGGGGCCACGTTCTCTATGTGCACTTGCTCCTGCCTGCTCTGGAGATCCTCTCAGCCCCATGTCCTGGCCTCTGCAGATATTAATAATAATAGCCGCCCCCCCCCCCCCCCCGAGATAGAGGCGCTGAGCATGCGTTACTTCTGATCCTTCCAGCTCGGGATTGATTGATTGCCGATATTTTGTAGAAGGGGAAACTGAAGCTGTGGTATGGAGAGGAAATGGCCACAGAGGTTGCAAGTGGCAGAGATGGGGTGGAACTCAAGTTCAGGTCCCCATTCTCTTAGTGTGGGGCTTTTTCCCCAGGGGAGGCTGCAGTCCTTCCCTGGCCTGCACACGTGTGCAACAGACATCACTAGGGCCCTTCAGGGTGTCCGCTTCTCCTCGCCTCCACCCTCTTACAACTGGGCTTGGTCACGTGACTTGCTTGGGCCAATGACATGAGCAGAAGTGTGTCACGTGTGGGAAGACTCATTTGCGACTGGGCGTGCCTTTCTGTGCTCCCCTCCCCTGCTTCTGCAAAACTCGAAGTCTCGATTCGAGATGCTGGCATCATCAGGTGGCGTCTTTGAGTGACCGCCGTGGCCAGAGCCCCTTTCCTAGCTGTGTGTGAGTGAGGAATGAACCGTTATTGTTTTTTTCGTTTTGTTTTGTTTTGTTGTTTTGCGGTACGCGGGCCTCTCACTGTCGTGGCCTCTCCCGTTGCGGAGCACAGGCTCCGGACGCGCAGGCTCAGCGGCCATGGCTCACGGGCCCAGCCGCTCCGCGGCACGTGGGATCTTCCCGGCCCGGGGCACGAACCCGTGTGCCCTGCATCGGCAGGCGGACTCTCAACCGCTGCACCACCAGGGAAGCCCCCTTTTTTTTTTTCTTGCCGCTCCTTCCTCACGCCTCAGGCGGCCCGGGGGGAGACAGGGAAAGGCAACCTCCCGCCCGCCTACCCACAGCCCAGGCCGTCCCTCCAACGAGCCGACCTGGCGCCAGCCGGGCGACGGCCGCAGGGGTCCACAAGCCCGGAGACCGAAGGAGCCCGTTATTGTTTTAAGATCATTTATTAACACAGCAAAACTTACCTGATGCTTCCTGATACACCATGTCACCTTGGCAACGTCTCTTAACTACCCGTGGTCTCGGTTTTGGTGTGTTCAAAATGGGCACCCTCGTTCCTGCCCCACTGAGCCGTCTCAGAAAGGAATTTGGGTCTTAAATGAAAGCATAGAGGTGGGAGGGCTCTGCGAGATGCTGTGCACTTGAAGTCAGGAGGGCAGGGACGTGCAGGATGCCGACTAAACCTTGGTCCAGGGGCAGTCTGGGCTTACCTCCTTCATGCCAGGACACGGCCTCAAGCTTGGCTAACAGGTGTGTTTCATTTGGCAGGTGGCCCTCCTCCGGGCGGTGGTGCCCCCTGGCACCTTCGAAATGTCCTCAGCGACTCAGTGGAGAGCTCTGATGATGAATTCTTTGATGCTAGAGGTGAGTGAATCTCATCGTCCCATCATTGTCTGGGTGACCTTTTTAGAAGCTCCAAGAAGGGGACCCCTGTTGGGAGTTAGTATCTCTCCCCACTCAGACACTGCAATTCCATGCTTCATTATTACCCAATCTGTGAGTCCCCTCAGGGCTGGGGCTCAGCGTCCATTCATTCACTCTTTGAGATATTTGCTGAGTCCCTACAATATTTCAGGCGCTTACCATACTGCAGTAAACAGATAGGCGTGGCCACTGCCCTCATCAAGCTGATAGTCTAGTGGGAGAGGCCAACATCAAACAATTACATAAAGGAAAATACAGTCACAAATGGGAACTAATACCCCTGAGTAAAAAGCACCAAGTGTTAGTAGAAAGAGTGATGATGGGGGTACCTGATTTAGGCTGGGGAGGTCCTTAATATCCTCTCTGCAGCGCTGAGGGTAGGAGCTGGCTAGAAGGAGAGTGGGAGGAAAAAGCCTCAGGCAGAAGACGCAGCAGGTATGATGGTGCTGAAGCAGGAAAGACGGGGCTTTCCAGGAACTGGAGGCCCATGCGGCAGGGGGAAAGGAGAGATGAGGCTGCATGTGACCCAGTAGGTGACTCTCGAGATCAGCCCACAGATGGGAGGGGGATCTGGAGTGGAGATGTGGACGAGTTAGAAAGATTATTGCAGATGTTCAGGGGAGAGACGAGGGAGGGGAGGGCATCAGCTCTGCATTTCAGTGCTGGGTGCATGGCCTGCCGGCCGGGCGTAGCAAGGGGCTCTGTCTGAGGATGGGAAAACAAGAAACATTACAAGGATTGGAGAAGGGGGCACCAGATGGGGTGGGCATTTCAGGCAGAGAGCGCGGTCTCAGAGATGAGGATGTGCAGGGCAGGTGTGGGGACCAGTGGAAGGCAGAGTCTGCCTGGACATCAGGGGAGAGGACCCTCACAGTCATGCTGGCCTGGGCCGTGCGGGGTTGGGTGAGACACACAAGCCTAGGAGGGTCTCCGGCCTAGGAGGGTCCCCAAGTCTCACTTGGCTGGCTCAGCTCCACTCTGGGAAGTCACCATATTTGGGGGATTGACTTACTCCTGGGATGGGACCAGCTTTGAAGTGCTGGCTGAATGGGGTCTTGAAAGAGAAACAGAGCATGCGCTGGCAAGACCCCAGGACCCAGAGCAGGACACTTGGGACATGGTCTCAGCCGTGCCATTGACTCGTTCTGTGATCTTGGGCAAGTGTTTCACTTTCTCCGGGCCTCGGTTTCCCTATCAGCTCTGTGCCTCCAGAAATGGAGACTGTATCCAGTCCAGGTGATTTTCGGGGAGGCACGGTGTGGCGGGGGGGGGGGGGGGGGGGGGGGGGGGGGGGGGGGGTGGGATGTTGAATAACCCTGTACAGAGGGAAAAGAGACATAATATAGCTGTCTTGCTCCTATGATTCTGTTTTGCGGGGGGGGGGGGGGGGGGGGGGGCAGTGGGATGCTGCCCCAGCCTGAGCCTCCCCCATTCTTGACTCTGGATGGAGTGCCCCCTCCCTGATGCTAACCCCAAACCAGCCCATTTGGGGCTTCTTTCCTGTTTCCCACTGGTGTCTGATTGGAGCGGCAGCCGGGGCTGACTTTCTCCATAGCAACTCACCCAAAGTGTGACAACAACGGCTTCAATATTTTCATGCTTAGAACACTTTCATTTAAAATATTTTTGCAGTTCATCAGGGCTCTGCATTCCCAGATGACGATGACGGCTCCCTGCGGGAGACGTCTGCGGGTGGCGCCGGTCAGCTCCGTCTCCATCCCCATGGGCCCTATGCACCTGCTTTCCTTTTGAGCAGCTGTGGATCCATCCTGCTTCCCTCCCTGCGGACCCTCAGCATTCTGTCCTCTGGCCCCATGATCTCACTGCCCTGCCTGCAGTTCCCAAGCTGGCCTCACCTCTCACTCCTCTCTTATGGGTGGCCCCACCTTCTCTCCTGTTCCTTTGTCTCATCTCCTCTCCGCTCCCCTCACCCCGTCTCTCCTCTCCACTATCCCAGGATCACACACTCTCCCGTCTCTTTCGCTGTCTTCCACCTCTCAGCACTCCCTACCAGGCCTCTGAACCTCATGTCTCTGAACCTTTCCTATGTCGCCCCTCCCAGAGCACCTGTAGCTCTCAGCCCCGGGATCCGCCCGCAGGCTGCTGGAACCTCTTTGGTTCTGCGTTGCCAACTCCTCACCTCCTGTCTGTTCCTTGTGGTCTCCCTGGACCAGGCTTTTGCATATTTCCTCCACTCAGGGCAGTAAGAGGTAAAGCCATCCTCCTTCTCTGCTCCCAAGAGCTTTCTCAGCATCTGGGGCCAGGCCATGAGTGTCCGGCTTTCTGGGCATGCTCTGAAGGGTCACCTCCCTGCCTCTGTTCTCCAGCCCAGGCTGAGCCCTGACCCTGGCCTGGGTGTGATCTCTGTCTCCACCTGAAACCTGCTGCCTCTGAAGTTCCACCTCCAGCCGTGATGGAGCCACATTGTCAGGAACAGAGGCCAGAGCATGGAAGGGACCTCTCAAGATCACACAGCAAGGTGGGGGCAGAGGGCTGGAGCCCGGGAGCTTAGTGTCCAGGTCACCCTTTTTCTTCGCCTTATTACTGAAAATGGGGCCCTCCTCCCTCCCTTTCTTCCTTAAGCTCCATCCCACTTGTCCAGCACTAGGGTTTACCTGGTGGGACAAGAGACCTTTATGGCTCATGGTCTAGTAGCAGAGGAAGACTCTTAGGCTCTGGGGGCTCTGGTTGTGTATGTAAGGCCTGGGAGGGACTGGGGGAAGTCAGGTAGGAGTATGGAGCTATCCGGGACCGTAACAGTCCCCTGGGCAAGATGCCAGCTCCCTGGGCTGTGGCAGCAGGCATGGGGCCTCAGGGCGGCTGGTACCCATGATTGGATGCTGCCGGATGGGTGATGGGGTCCAGGCTCCCAGACCCAGAAGAAGCACCACTCCCCATCCTGTCAATACAGTCAGAGGGTATCTGGGGAGCCACAGTCTAGCAAGGCTGGAGTGCAGAGTGAGGGAAACCCATGGTGGCCAAGAGGGGACATGCCTCAAACCCATGTCAGAGCTAGGGGGCCCTCAAGGTCTTTGAGTTCAACACCCTGACCTCATTTTACAGGCTGGAAAACTGAGGCCAAAGAACTGGGAAACTTGTTCAGGGTCACACAAAGGGTCAGGCAGAGCAGGGGCTAGAATTCAGAGTCATTTATTTACTCTCTCAAGTATTTATTGAGCATCTGTCCATCCCCCTATTGCAGGTGTAGGGGATGCAGGGCAAGTGGACACTGTCGTGGCCCCCATGGAGCTTACAGTTTAGTGGTGATGGGTGGGAAGACAACGTACAAGCAAGTGAGCTCTACTGATAGTTTCCATAAATAAAATAAGGCAGAGGAACAGACACCTCACCAAAGAAGGTAGATAAATGAAAAGTGAAAGGTGAAAAATGAAAATATGCTCAACGTCGTTAGTTATTAAGAAAAGGTAAACTGAAGCCATAATGAGATACTGCCTCACACTTATTAGAATGACTAATTAAGACAACTGACCAGGAGGTGGAGGAATTGGGACTTTTAAAGTCGGCTTGGTGGGAACGTACGATGGGGCAGCCATTTTGGAAAACAGATTGCAGCTTCTTAGAAAGTTTATCATAGTTAACTACCGTTCCACTCCTAGGTATTTACACAAGAGGTAAGCAAACAAATGTCCACCTAAAGACATGTACCTGAATGTTTATAGCAGCTTTATTTATGATCGCCCCAAAGTGAAAACAACCCAAACGTACATCAATGGGTAAATGAATAAACCAATTGCGGTACATTCATGTACTCAGTATTCATGAAATACCGCTTGGCAATAAGAAGGAATGAACTGATACATACAACAATACGGATGAATCTCAAAATAACTGTGCCGAGTGAAAAAGCGTCAGACTGAGAAAGAGTGCATATTATGATTCCATTTATAGAAAACTCCAGAAAATGCAAACGAGTCTATGGAAACAGGAACAGATCAGTGGTTGCCTGGGGGTGGGGAGGAGGGATCAAAAGGGACAGGAGAAAACTTCTGGGTGTGATGGATATATGTCCACTATCTTGATTAGGGTGATGGCTTCCTGGGTGTGCACATATGTCAAAACTTATCAAATTGTACTTTAAAAAAAAAAATTGTACTTTTTTTTTTTTTTTTTTTTTTTTTTTTTTTTTTTTTTTTTTTTGGCCGCACTGCGCAGCTTGTAGGATCTCAGTTCCGTGACCAGGGATTGAACCCGGGCCCTCGGCAGTGAGCGCCGAGTCCAACCACTGCACCGCCAGGGAATTCCCAAATTGTGCATTTTAAATATGTGTAGTTTATCGAATGTCAGTCATAGCTTTAGTAATGCCGCTAAAAAGAAATGGAGGCACTCCCCCCGCAGTATAACATAAGGGACTGTGATGGAGTGGCTGGGCAATTTGGAGGCCCCCAGCGGGTGTGGCCTTGACCTGAGAGCTGAATAACAAGCAATGAGCCAGGTGAGGATCTGGGGGAATAGTGTTGTGGACAGTGGGAACAGCCAGTGCAAAGCTTTTATGGGAGGAGTGAATAGGAAGGCTGGTGTGGCCAGAGTGAGCAAGGGGGCGCCTGCTCAGCGCTGTGCGGGAGGGCAGACCCGGCCCAGTAGCCTCTGGACGTGCTTCCCGCCCAGGCTCTGGAGTGGCCCTGTGTCCCCCTGCTCCTGCACCAGGACACCAGAGACTCAGAGCTCGGGATCTCTGAGCGTAGAGGGAAGTGGCACAGGTCGTCTGGGGTCAGAGCAGCCAGGTTTTCCTCAGGGTTGGGGCAGTGACTGGCTACTGTCTGACCTCAGGCAAGTCTTGAGCCTCTGGGCCCCGGGTCCCCCCTCTGGAGCACAGCAGGGGTACAGGGTTTGTCTCGTGGCTGGAGTGGAGGATGTCGCTTTGGGAAGCTGGGCAAAGGAGCCCTCAGAGAAGCAAAGCACAGGTGTGTCGCTGACCCCTGACCCTCCCTCTCATTAGGGGAGGGGATGTAGAGAAGCAAATGCCAAGGAGCTGCCCCAAAGTCTTCTGGGAATGGGCTGAGTGGGGACCCCCTTGTGATGAAGAGACGGTGGTGGTACGGCCGTAGGTGGGGCATGGAGCGAGCGGTCCCCAGTCGGGGAGGTTAGCATTCTTGTGTCCCAGAGGCCCCAGAGCAGCGCATATCTGGTCCGTGGAGAGACTGGCCTATCGGCCTCAGGCAAGGAGTGATGGAGGGACCTGGACCGGCTGATGGCCGAAGGTGACAGAGCCCTCGGCTCCATGAGCTGCAGGTGAAGCCTGCCTAGCACGGGGCAAGGACGTTCCCCGCTTTGAAGTCCTGTGGGTCCAGCAGACACAGAGGCCCCAGGGTAGGAAGAAAGGCTTTCGCTGTATCCAGGTTTTGTTCCGGGTTCGGAGTCAGTCTGAGGTCAAGGCCTGGGGCGTGGTACTGGTGGGTGAGGCTGAGCCTGGCACCTGGAATGGGCAGGGACTGGGGCTCAGGGGGGTCGAAGTAGATGCAAAAACTCTGTCCGCACCAGGGGTCACCGGGGTTGAGCATTGGCACATAGGGAACAGTCACCAGAAGTCGAAAAGCAAAGTCAATGACCAGGACGTTTATTCAGATAAGCCCTTCGTGCCCTTTGGCCTCCACTGGGAGTCTCGTACTACAAAGAGGGGAAACGGAGCAGAGGCTCAGAGCTGAGGCACGCGTCTCCCTGGTTCTCCTGAGTGACTCCAAAAGGAGATTTCTCAGCTGCTGCTTCCGTGTGTGTGTGTGTGCGCGTGCGCGTGCGTGCGCGCGCGCGTGTGTGTGTGTGTCTTGCTGCCACTCAGGGGTCAAGCCCATTGTTGCCAGAGTGAAGATCTAAGGCTGAGTACTGAGCGCAGGGGCAGAGGAGTGGCCCAGAGAGGGAGAAAAGTCTCATCTGTGAGGTGGGGGGCCGGGGAGCAGCTGGAGAGACAGGCAGGCTGAAGCCTGGGGCAGGGGGTGCGGGGAGCAGCAGAGAGTGCAAGGAAGCCAGGGAAAATATGAGAAAGCAGAGAGGGAAAGAGAGCAAGAGAGACTCAGAGAGGACGGGAGAGAGGGACACATACATACACACACACACAGACACACCAAGAGAGACACCAAGAGAGCCACACCAAGAGAGCTGAAAGAGAGACAGTGACCCAGGAGGGAGAGAGATCAGAGACACCAAGAAGGCCTGCAGAGATGGAAAGCTTCTGAGGGGCAGGCACCCAGAGAAACCCAGAGAAGGAAAGAGATCAAGAAAGAGACACATCCACCGAGAGAGAGGAGAGAGACAGGTTCTGGGATAAAGACAGAGCGAGAGCAAAGCGTAAATTGTGATCGAGGCCCAGAGGGAGGGACATACACGGCAGAGAGCCTGAGACAGAGAAGCCCCAGGACCCAGAGGGACAGAGATCAATGGAAAGGGACCTGGTCTGAGTGGGTCAGGGATGGGCATCAAGCAGGGAGGAACACGGGGAGAGTCTGAGAGGAGATACATTTCCTAGAGAGATAGACAGAAGGCTGAGAGGGAAAGATGGAGGTGGGTCATGCAGATACAAGGAAGAGGGAAAAGATGCTGAAGCCTCTCGGGGTTCTGATAGCCTCACAGACACCGTGAGATAGGGATCACGCATTATAGAAGAACCAGGGTCTGGGACGTGTAAGCACCTGCTGTATACCCAGCACTGGACCAGGAGCCCCAGCTCACTCATCTGACTGTGTCAGTTTCCCACTGTGTTTTTTCACAAAGCTGAATTCCTGCAGGATGGAGGTCGTGTCTCACACTGCATACAGCAGCTGCTCAGGAATCCCTCCGTTGTAGACTGAATGTTAAATGAACAAGCAGAAAACTGCACGCCTGGGTAACTGAGCCAGGAGACATAGGCACTCAAGGTGGGCTACAGGCTGACCCTGACGACCCCGCTCCGAAGCTGGGACAAAATGACATAGGGGTAGGCAGCAGCATAACTGGAACTGGGGCATAACTCCACATGCTCTGGTGGTGTTGGTAATGGTGGTACCATCATCTTCCTGTGCTGTTATCCACATCTGTGCTCCCGCCGTGTGCCAGTCGTGCTTGTACACGCTTTACCTTCATTGTCTCATTATCTGATTGAATCCTCACAGCAATTCTAGTAGGACGTGGGCATTACTGTGATGTCCTTTTGTAGATGAGGAAATGGAGGCTCATAAAGCATAAGTTACTGTCAAGGTCGGATAGCTGGCAGATGGTGCATCCAGGATTGAAAAGAGTCAGTCTAACACCAGAATGGAGCTCTTCACCCCCTGGTGATCCTGCTTCCCCAAGAATAATACTACCTGATACTTGTTTACAGCATTCTGGCTTGTGTAGCCTTTTCAAATTTACTATGTCAGTCGTCCTCATGAGAGTTTGCTAGAAAGAGTTGTGGAACCAGAGCTGTTATTCCCATGTAAGCAATAAGAAAAGAGGAACAGTTGAGGGACATCTGTAAAGGTACAGGCTCACATGTAGCAGCTCAGGACTGGAACCCAGTCAGGGCTCTGCCCAGAGCATGATGCTGCCTAGAGGTGTAAACCGTGCCCAGATGGAGCACACCGGGTTCAGGAAATTGTCTGGTTGTGTGTGGTGCTTGGGCAGCCAATACAGGATGTCCAGGGCAGGCAGGCC
This sequence comes from Lipotes vexillifer, assembly GCF_000442215.2. Taxonomy (NCBI): domain Eukaryota; kingdom Metazoa; phylum Chordata; class Mammalia; order Artiodactyla; family Lipotidae; genus Lipotes; species Lipotes vexillifer. The sequence continues at coordinate 924,600 of NW_006778324.1, read as the reverse complement.
ATCAGGAGGGCAGGATTTTAGGACTCTTGAAATAGTATATCTGGGTTTAAATCCTGGCTCTAGCCAGTGACCTTCAGCAAGTTACTGAACTATTCCATGCTTCAGTCTCCTTGTCTATAAAATGGAGATAATAATAATTGTAATTTTTTAGTATTGTTATGAGAATTAAATGAATCTGTGTTTGTAAAACACTCTGACAACCTCAGTGCATACTAAGGATTTGGTAAGTGGTGTTAAATAGATCACATAAAGTAATCAAATAAGGCAGGAGGAGGTGTCCCAGCCAGAAATGGGGTCTGGATTACTGAGCTTGAGTGATTCAGAACTCTGGACAGATCCCCAAGCTTTAGATTCACCATATTGGTTCCACGTGCTCTGTGAAGTTCTTTGGCAGTGAAGTGGGTCTTCTCTCTTTCTTCTCGGTTATGATGAGCTTAAGAGTTCTCCTCACGGCCCTTTAATGTCTGCTCTATGAGAAAAGGCACAAAGCTCTTCACCAGGAAGGCCTGTCTCTTTAAAGAGAGAGAGGGGGCATTCCTGTGGATTTGTTCTTGAGGAAATGTCCCTTTCTGGGATGAGGGACTGCACCAGATATGTGTAATTGATGTGTGGGACCCGGGGGCTTGTGTTCAGTGTGTTAGGGAATATGACCTCACCAATTCCTCTGAGCTCAGACTGGGAGAGGGCAAGGATAGAGACAGGGTTGAGGGGAGGACTAAAGGGAGAATGGAAGCATTAAGAGGTTCATAAAGTTGAGATGTGGGCTAAGGGTTCCATATAGCTTAAGGCTTGCTTAGAGGCGGAAGTCTTCTGCTCTCTCAGTTACTCCAGAGCTGCTCCTACACCACTCAAATCCTGATGTGCGCAGACAAGGATGGCAACTCACTCCTCATGTGAAGAATTAACCTTAATGTCTCCCATCTGTAAGCACCCCCTGTGCACCAAGATCTTTATATTCGTTATCTCTCCTTTAATCCTTACAACAACTCTGTGATTAGACATTGCCAGTCCCATTTTACTGATAGGAAAACTGAGGCTCAGAGAAGCCAAGTCACTCACCCAAAGAAAAACTGCTACCTAGTGGTAAGGCTTTACTTTTTCTTCCCAAACACACTGCCTTTCAACAAATACCACTCTTAGTGCTAGGAATGGAGCCTTCTATGAGTTTTCAGCCTCTCGCATGACTGTTCCCTTGTTACTTTTTTTTTGCTGTAACCTGTGGAGACCCAGTAGGGTGTAACAACAATGCCTTCTTGCAATGAAACATTCCTGGATGTCTTATGCCTGTCTGTAACTATAGACACCTTCAATAGTTGACATCTTCCTCAGCTCAAAGGAAGAAATAAATACTCCCTGAGACATAGGCTCCTGTTAGGGCTACCTCCGCACAGCCCTGCCAACTCATGCCCATCTTTACTTCTTTCCACAGAGGAGGTGGCCGAAGGGAAGAACGCCATCCTTATTGGGATGAGCCAGTGGAATTCAAATGACCTGGTGGAGCAGATCGAGACCATGGGGAAACTGGAGGAGCATCAAGGTAAGGTTCTGCTTCTCTCCTGGCTGGTTGTATACATATGCGTGTTGCGGACAGTGCGCAGTTTGAAGTGATGGCAATTTGGGGCTAGAACCTGGGTTTTCTACGAAGAGTCATCTGTCTGTCTGGGAACTGCGCCTACAACCCCTGAATTCTGTGACCTGCAGGAATCCTCATGGGGACTCTTCTGCAGGGTTTTCTGTGGCAGAAAAACTCTAGGGTACTTCAGCAGAGCTTCCTGTGTTCATTGGATGACCACCCAGGAGCGTGGGTAATTAAGGGCAGGCGGCAGGGTCCAAGCTCCTTGGAATCTGCTAGTTAATGTAGGGTAGCAACTGGAAAGCCTTTGGGAATGGGCAGGGGAGAGGGGCAGCAGCTGGGGTTGTAACTTGCTTTGGTTGAAGGTTATGGCTGGGGATTCGTCCAGAGGCTTTTTAAGGAGGGGAGTTTTGACCAGGAGCTTAATCAGCAGACAAAGCAGGCATATTCTTTTAGGCGTCCATCCTTCTGTCCATCTGACCATTTCATATTATGAAGAGAATGTTCGTTGAGCATCTACTATGTATAAGTGCTTGGTAGGAGGGACCAAAGGTGATTTAGCTAAGGCTTCTGCCTTGTGATGGGTCACAGAGTGTAAGTCAAAACATAAAGGGGTCAACCCTTAAGCTGAGGGTTGTTGGGCCCAGCGGGGAGAGGCAGGAATTTTAGAAGGAGGCAAGAGAGGGGGTCTCAAGGAAGCATTCTTGACAATGAACCTATGGACCCAGGCTTCACAAGGCAAGTGGAGGATGGAACCAAGGAGCTTATAAAATGTGAGATGGCATATGGGGAACCTGAGGCTCAGAGAGGGGCTGTAGTTGACTAAGGTCACACAGGAGTGAGAAGCAGAGCCGGGGCTAGAACCCTATCCAGGATCCAGGGTGCCTCTGCCTCGGTTAGCTTTTTTCTATCCCTCCTCCCCACCCAATATATCACTCCTCCTACTTCCCCTCCTTCTCATCTCCTCTTTTCCTTCCTCTCTTGGCCCCATCTTTCCCGTCATGGTCTGGGCCAGGCTACCTATCAGGAGACGCTCAGTGAGACAGTCCTGGCCTAGCCCAAGAGAATGACCATTTTGGTGTTGACCATCTTGGTGGTAGCTGTCTTACCCCAGCATCTGTTCCTTTTCTTACCCTCCCCCATCCCGGCCTCCTTCGTTCAGAGCCCGCCCCATACCAGCTTCCCCATCCTGAGAAATGGACAGGCCTGGGATGACTGTTCCATTTTACAAATGAAGCGCCCAAGGCTCAGAGGAGCTGCATCTTGCCCAAGGTCCTCCAAGTTGGGGGCAGCATCACACTTAGATCTCCAGTCTCCTGATTCCCAGACCAGGGCTTTGCTTCCCAAATTGGACCAAGGCTCAGCACATTTCTGAGCCCTGGCAGAGTCAAGTCCGAGCAACCCAGAGTCTTAATGGCAAGGCCCTCCTGGGCCACTGTCACATTCACAGAACGAGTGGGCTCTGAGTCTGGTACCCAAGACCAGACCAGAGGAAATTTCCCAGTCTTCCCTGCTACTCATTTGCAGATGGACCCTTTGTCTACTCTTTCCTTCACCCCAGGAACCCGGAGGGGGCCCAGAAGGGGTCATGGACTCCCAGTGCTTCCCTGGGACAATGCTGGGAGTGATGAAAAGACAAACCGAGACTTGTACTCACCACCCATCTGGCCATCCCCTCCCATCCCAACCCGCGCTTGTCTGCCAAGGGATGTGTGACTCAGACACAGTGTGAGCTAAGGAGGAGGTGAGTGAGAAGCAGTGTGAGCTGGGAGGGCAGGGGAGGAGGAAGCAGATGGAGGTCGATGGGCAAGGCTGAAACCGTAGCTTTGGAATCTAAGAGGTCTGGGTTTGAACCTTGGCCCTGCCACCCCATGGCTTTGTGGCCAGGAAAGTCACATCACCTCTCAGAGCCTCAGTTTCTTCACCTGCAGAATGGGGCTAGCACACAAATTGCACACGTTAAATGAGCCGATACTTGCAAAGTGCCTTCAGTGCCTGGTCATTATAACGTGGGAAGGGGGAAAGAAGAGTGAAAGATCTTTCACAAATACAGTTCTAACAAATGCATCATGGAGCTCATGAGAGGCTGGATTAGGGGCAGTGGCTTGCCTGAGTCCAAGAATTGATGCTGTTTCCTCCCAGTATGAAATGGGGAGCAAGAGGGAGAGAGAGAGAAGGAGGGGTGGGGAAGAGGAAACCAGCCGCGTTTCTGGCTCCTTCTGAGTCCCCTTCCCCTGTGGATTCAGGATGTGAATTCCCACAACACGGCAGAACACACACGCCGATTTCATTCATTCCAGCGGCCACTTTTGGAGCCGAGACCTGGGCTCAACCCAGGATGGTGGGGAAATAAAGACAAGCAGGCTGGCCTTGTTACCCCTGTAGGAGCTCACAGCAGACAGGAAGATGATCGTGGCCACGGCTACAGTGCAATAGGACAGGCTGAGCCGGGGGCCTGCGGAGAGAGCCTCTGGGGACTCTTTTGGGGAGAGGACGTTCTAAAAACACTTTCTGGAAAAGGCTGCAATCAAAATTGGTGTTACAGATCGAGCCCCACCCCTGCCTCCTTCTGCGTTCCTGCCCTTAAACGCAGGGCTCACTGCAGAGACAGCCCCCGCCATGGTTCAGGCCCTGGCCAATCACAGCCACCCCTGGTGATGACCCCCAAGCTCATCTCTAGCCAAGACCTATGCCCTGGGCTCCAGACTCATATTCTCAGGAGGCTCCCACTTGCCTCTACCTGGACATCTCAAAACCACTTAACGCTCTGCAAGTTCCAAATGGAGCTGACCTTCATCCTCCTAAACCTTGCTTATGCTCTATGGCCCGTCTTTCATCTCAGTCATTTGGAGCCTGTGTTGCATAGATACATTCAGGCTGCTCTGGTACGTGTGTGTGCATGTGTGTGTACCTGCGCACAAGCTACCTGTACCTCATGGGTTTTGTTTCCTCATTTTTTGACCTCAATTCTCAAAATACTAATTGTGTTTGTGTGTATTGTGTGTGTTTTGATGGAGGATGAAGAAGGAGAGGAAGATTTAGGGATATCACACACATGTACATAATTCATGATGTACACACCACACACACACACACACACACACACACACACACACACACACACCCCACATGGGGCCAAAACATAAAAGTACAAAATCTACACTGTTAAAGGAATTATCACAAAACAAATACTTCAGTAACTACTAGAAACATTTTCTTTCTTTTTGATTATTACTATTATTTTTTCTTTAGACACATTTTCTGCAAAATAGATCACGTTTTGTTTACTCATTTTTTTTTTTTTTTTGCAATACGTGGGCCTCTCACTGCTGTGGCCTCTCCCGTTGCGGAGCACAGGCTCCGGACGCGCAGGCTCAGCGGCCACGGCTCACGGGCCCAGCCGCTCCGTGGCGTGCGGGATCTTCCTGGACCGGGGCACGAACCCGCGTCCCCTGCATCGGCAGGCGGACTCCCAACCACTGCGCCACCAGGGAAGCCCGTTTCTTCATTTTTTATTGTGAACTCATCTTGGTCAACATCCCACCCTTTTCTTTTCTGTGGGAATCTTGTGTCCCCCAGGTCTTGAAAACGTCCTTCTAGTGATTGGTCTTGTGTCTCTGCTGGGCCTGAGTGTTTCACTAGTCGTGGACATTTTATATACTAAATTTACAGCTTTGCGGTTCCATTCTACTTGAGTGGTGTAAATTTAGACCCCACACCCATAGGTGGCAAGGGCTTAGGGTTTTAATTACTCATGTGTGACTTTTTTCTTTCCCACTGTCTATGAATGGTTTTTTGGCTGCTTCCCCAGAAGACTTTTTTTTTTTTCGGTACGCGGGCCTCTCACTGTTGTGGCCTCTCCCATTGCGGACGCGCAGGCTCAGCGACCATGGCTCACGGGCCCAGCCGCGCCACGGCATGTGGGATCTTCCCGGACCGGGGCACGAACCCGTGTCCCCTGCGTCGGCAGGCGGACTCTCAACCACTGCGCCACCAGGGAAGGCCTTAGTGTATAGTTTTCACCGCTGCTTCTTAAATTCCATGACTTCCTCTTGGATTTACTTTCTCTGTTAATTAGAATATCTCCTCAAGTAATTCTTTCAGGTAGGGACTGTCAGGTAGGGATAGTCATTTTCCAAGCCCTTGCATTTCTCAGCATGTGTTCATTTTGCCTTTACACCTGAATGCAAGTTTGCCTGCATTCATAATAGTATTCCAAACTATCTCTGAAGACATTCCTCGTGGCCTTCTCGCATTTAGTGTTGTTGGTGAGAAGTCTGAGGCAAATGTGTGGGTAATCTGTTTCTCCCTCTTGTTGAAGCTTTCAGTTTTTAAAAGCTTTATTCTGTACATTCTGAAGTCACAGCCAAGTTTGCAGATGAGGTTTTGTTGTTTGCTGTGTCTGAACCTAGCGTCCTCTTTTTTTTTATTACTGTGACATTTTCTTTTGATTATTTCTTCAAGTATTTCTTTCACTGTGTTTTCTCCTTCCAAAACTTAGATAGTTGCTGGAACCATGTCTCAACTTGCCCTGCCTGTGCTTATTTCTTGGTTCTTGCTGGGCTCTGGAAGTAGTCCTTTGTTCCAACTCATCAACAGCTCCCCAGTTTTTCTCTCTTCTTTGACTGTTTCCGTTCTTCTGATCAACTCTTCTTTTTTTTTTTTTTTTTTTTTTAACAATCATCTTTTCATTTTCATGTGCTCTGGTTGGGTCTTTTTCCTAACAATCTGATACGGATTCATAGATGTCATGGACTCATTCCATGCTTTTTAGAGTCTCTATCTCCTTGTTCTTTTAAGTTTCAGTTTTCCGGTCTGTCAGAAGTGGATGGGAATAGACCACACACACTTCAGATTGGATTAATTAACCAACGATCCATAAGTGAGATTATAACACGGAGCAGGATCGAGCTTGGTTCTAATTGTGTAAGGAAACACACAGCTGTCATTAACATTGTCCAAGTTAAAGCAGGTCTTGCCAAATTCTTTTTTAAATTGAGACATAATTCACATATCATAAAATTCACCCTTTTTTTTTTGCGGTATGCGGGCCTCTCACTGTTGTGGCCTCTCCCGTTGCGGAGCACAGGCTCAGTGGCCATGGCTCACGGGCCCAGCCGCTCCGCGGCATGTGGGATCTTCCCGGACCGGGGCACGAACCCGTGTCCCCTGCATCGGCAGGCGGACTCTCAACCACTGCGCCACCAGAGAAGGCCCTAAAATTCACCCTTTCAAAGTGTACAATTTTATGGTTTTACTATATTATTGAAGTTGTGCAATTATCGCTATTATCTAGCTCTAAAACATTTTTGTCACTCCCCCCAAAAACACCCCAGACCCATGAGCAGTCAATCGCCATTTTCCTCTCCCCAAGCCCCTGGAATTTCATATACATGAAGTCAAACAATGTGGTCTTTTGTGGCTGCTGTCTTTGTCTAGCACAATGTTTTTGAGATTCATCCATGTTGTAGCATGAATCAGCACTTCATTCCATCTTGTGTCTGAATAATATTCTATAGTATGGATATATCACATGTTGGTTATCCATTCGTCAGTCAATGGACATTTGGGTTGTTTCCGCTTTTTGACTACTATAAATAATGCTGTCAAAAATATCTGTGTTCAAGTTTTTGTGTGGACGTATTTTCTCTTGGGTGTATATATCTATGAGTGGAATTGATGTATCGTATGGTAACTGTTTAACTTTTGGAAGAACTGACAAACTCTTCCAAAGTGGCTGCACCACTGTGCATTCCTACCAGTACTTTAAAAGGGTTCAGATTTCTCTGCATTCTTGCCAACACCTGTTATTGTCTGTCTTTTTGGTTTTAGCCGTCCTAGAGGGTGTGAAGTGATATATAATTGTGGTTTTGGTTTGCATCTCCCTAATGACTAATTATGTTGAGCTTCTTTTCACGTGCTTATTGGTCATTGTTCATCTTCTTTGAAGAAATGTCTATTTAAATCTTTTGCCCATTTAAAAATTGGGTTGTCTTGGGAATTCCCTGCAGGTTCAGTGGTTAGGATTCCAAGCTTCCACTGCAGGGGCCATGGGTTCGATCGCTGGTCAGGGAACTAAGATCTCACATGCTGTGCAGCACAGCCAAAAAAAAAAATTGGGTTGTCTTTTTAGTGTTGAGTTGTAAGAGTTCTGTATATATTCTGGATGCTGGACCCTTATCAGTTGTATAATTTACAAATATTTCTCCCATTCTGCAGATTGTCCTTTCACTTCCTTGATAATGTCCTTTGGAGCACAAATTTTAAAAAATTTTACAAAGTCCAATTTATCCATTTTTAATTTTATTGTGTGTGCTTTTGGTGCCATATCTAAAACACCATTGCCTAGTGCAAGGTCATGAAGGTTTACCCCTGTGTTTTCTCTTAAGAGTTTTATAGTCTTAGCTTTTATATTTAGGTCTTGGATCCACTTCGGGTTAATTTTTGTATATGCTGTGAGGTAGGGATTCAAGTTCATTCTTTTGCATGTGGGTAACCAGTGGTACTAGTACCATTTATTGAAAAAAACGATTCTTTCCTCCATTGAATTATCTTGGTACGCTTGTCAAAAATCAATTAATCATAAACATATGGGTTTATTTCTGGACATTCAATTCTATTCCACTTATATATATGTCTGTCTTTGTGCCAGTACCACAGAGTCTTTATTACTGTACACTGCAGTAAGTTTGAAATCAGGAAGTGGGAGTCCACCAACTTTTGTTTTTGCACGTTCTTTTCTTGCAAGTTTGGCTCTTCTGTGTTCCTTGCATTTCCACGTGGATTTTAGAATCAGCTCATCAGTTTCTGCAAAAAATCCAGCTGGGATTTCGCTAGGGATTGTTGTTGAATCTTCCAGATCAATTTTGGAAGTATTGCTGGCTTAACAATATTAGTTTTCTAACGCATGAGCATGCAAAGTCTTTCCATTTATTTAGGTCTTCTTTAATTTCTTTTAATGACGTTTTATAGTTTTCAGTGTACAAGTCTTACACTTGTTTTGTTAAATTCATTCCTAAGCGTTTTATTCTTTTCGATGTTATTGTAACCAAAATTGTTCTCTTAATTTCATTTATAGATTGTTTATTGCAAGTGTGTAGAAATACAATTGACTTTTGTAAATTGATGTTGTATACCTCAACGTTGCTGAACTCGTTTGTTGGTTTTATTTTGGGGGGATTCCTTAGGATTTTCTATATATACAGTCTCCAAATAGAGGTAGTCCAATCTGTCCAAACTGGATGCCTTTTATTTCCTTTCATTGTCTAATTTTCCTGGCTAGGCTCTCCAGTATAATATGGAATAGAAATGATGAGAACCAACATCTTGATTTGTTCCTGATCTTAGGGGAAAACTTTTCAGTCTTTCACCATTAAATATGATGTTAGCTGTGAGGTTTTTTTTGTTGTAGTCCTTTCTGTGGTTGAAGAGATTCCCTCCAGTTTCTTGAGAGCTTTTATGAAAGGATGTTAGATTTTGCCAAATGCTTCTTCTGCATCTATTGAGACGATCATGTGGTTTTTCGTGTTTTTCTTTTTGGCGGTACGCGGGCCTCTCACTGCTGTGGCCTCTCCCGTTGCGGAGCACAGGCTCCGGACGCGCAAACTCAGTGGCCACGGCTCACGGGCCCAGCCGCTCCGCGGCATGTGGGATCTTCCCGGACCGGGGCACGAACCCGTGTCCCCTGCATCGGCAGGCGGACTCTCAACCACTGCGCCACCACGGAAGCCCGATCATGTGGTTTTTGTCCTTTATTGTATTAATATAGCATATTACACGGATGGATTTTCATATATTGAACGACCTTTCATTCCTGGGATAAATTCCACTTGGATCTTGCCGTGTCACTAATCCTTTATGCTCAGGATTTACGTATCTCTTCCAGAATAATTTGTGCTAATAGTCTATGAGCTGATGTCACTTAAGAGACTCTTTACAAACAGGGCCCTTTTTGTTTTTGAAACAAACTTAGTGTCATCAAGGCCACATTCTCATAGAGACAAAGGGAGCAGTCACTGCCTAGGTGTCCCTGATCAATTTCTCTGCCTCGAGCTTTCCAGAGAGCTGTTTCTTCCTGCCACTCACCCGCTGACTCTAGTTTATACCCTTATTTCTAGATGTGTGATTCTTAAAGAGTGGTCCCTGGACCAACACAATTAGCATCACTTGGAAACCATCAGAAATACGAATTGTGTGGGACTTCCCTGGTGGCCCAGTGGTTAAGAATCCTCCTGCCAATGCACGGGACAGGGGTTCGAGCCCTCGTCCGGGAAGATCCCACATGCCGCGGAGCAACTAAGCCCATGCACCACAGCTACTGAGCCTGCGCTCTAGAGTCCGTGAGCCACAACTACTGAAGCCCGCGTCTAGAGCCCGTGCTCCGCAACAGAAGCCACCGCAGTGAGAAGCCTGCACACTGCGATGAAGAGTAGCCCCCGCTCACCGCAGCTAGAGAAAGCCAGCACGCAGCAACGAAGACCCAACGCAGCCAAAAATAAATAAATAAATAATTAGAAATATGAATTGTGGACTTACTGAATCAGAAATCAGTACGGCTCAGAGTCTGTGTTTTAACTAGCCCTTTGGGAGATTCTGGTGCTTGCTAAATTTGAGAGCCATTCATGATTATGATACTAAGTTGGTTGAAGGAACCCACAGATCCATTTTCCTGTCCTCTCCTTCAGGCATTGAGTTTGGTATCTTTCTTTCACATTGTTGGTTTTCCTCTTACATTTAGTAATATTTGGATACGTACTGCACTTTGTGTTTGCAGTTAGCCTCTCTCTGAGTGACGTGACGTGTCTGTTTACTGCAAGCTGCTGTCGTCTTGTTGGGGAGGGTAGGAAATGCTGCAGGGTGACTTGAGCCATTAGCTTCTGCTGTGCCCCTCTTGGGTGTTTTCAGCCCCGCAGGGTGTCCTGTCCCTCAAACTCAGCCCTTCTCACACCTGGGCACAGATGCCTCTGCTTGGTACAAGCAGGGGCTGGTGGGCAGGGTGAGCGGGGAGCCCGGTCGCCTGGCTTCTCTACCATGGAAGCCCGGACAGTTGCGAAACCTTCCTTTGTTCCTGTGTTCTCCACCCATTACCCTGACATTCCCTCTGAGCTGCCCCTACCTTTGGCTCCAGACCTTTCTTTACAGGGTTGAGGTTATGGTTTCCTCTCTCCTGGCCTGGTTTTATGGGCATTTGACCTTAGCAGTCACACAAGTCTCCCTGCATAGCAGAGTCTCACACGCGAGTTTATGCTCTGATGTTACCATCTTGAAATTCGTAGTCATTTTGAACAAGGGGCCCCACAAACTATGTAGCCAGTCCTACCCACCTCCATCAGATCTCTCTACCTTCTGCCTTTTGAGGGTACCTCAGAATTTCTGATCTGCCAAGACATCCCTTCCTGTTTTACAATGCTACTAAAGATTACTGCATACAAAATAGTTAATGCCATTTTCTAGGGGTGTGGGACAGGAGAAAAAGGCTGGATCTCGTTGCCAGTTGGCCAACTTTATCCAATCCTAATGTGATGGTTCTAAAATATAAATCCAGCGATATCATTCTGCTATGGAGTTGGCAACTAGGTGTTTGTTGGCTGCAGAAGGAAGTATAGGGACTTCCCTGGTGGCACAGTGGTTAAGAATCCGCCTGCCAATGCAGGGGACAGGGGTTCGAGCCCTCGTCCGGGAAGATCCCACATGCTGCGGAGCAACTAAGCCCGTGTGCCACAACTACTGAGCCTGCGCTCTAGAGCCCGCAAGCCACAACTACTGAGCCCGCGTGCCACAACTACTGAAGCCCATGCGCCTAGAGCCTGTGCTCCAGAACAAGAGAAGCCACTGCAATGAGAAGCCTGCACACCGGAACGAAGAGTAGCCCCCGCTCACCGCAACTAGAGGAAGCCTGCAAGCAGCAACGAAGACCCAACGCAGCCAAAAAAATAAATAAATAAATGAATAAAAATTAAAAAAAAAAAAAAAAGAAGGAAGTATAAACCCCCCAGCCTGGCATGTGAGGCCATCCTGGTTCTAGCCTTCCTTCTAACAGTTATAATTGTCTAGGGTTAGTACGTTCCCCATCCCTGCAGGAGTCAAACAGCCCTGGAACGACTACCATGAGGGATGCTACACAGGGGCTGTCAGGTCATGGCTAAACCTGGCACTCTCGAGGTTATCTCTACTCTGATGTTCATGGCTTCTGGGCTATACCTTCACGCTGTGTTCCAGCCAAATGCCCAGGGGCTGCTTGCTGACTCTCAAGCCCACTTGAGCTCTGCCTGCTTTTCCCCCTGCCTTTCCCCTGATTTCCTCTCCAGCTCTCATAATCCTGTGCACTTCCCCAGGGGGCCTCCCCCGCTGGCCCAGCCTCTCCCAGAGTACCTCCCTCTTGCTTGGCGCAGCTCACTTGGGCTGCCCCTGCAGTGCTGACCCGTCTGTTTACAGCTGTGCCTTTCTGGGTGGTGATGCTTTGCCTCCTTTTGTGAACCGGAAGCAGTGAGGTGCTCATCACGCATTCGTGGCCTCCCTCCCTCCCTTATGCATTCAGGACACACGTACTGGTACTTACTCTGTGTCAGACCCTGTGCCGGTCAATGCTGGGGACACATTGATGACTCAGAAATGGACTCAGAATTGACCGGCTCCCAGACTTGGGGGTGGGGCAGTTCCAGGCCAGTGAGCTAATTACTCTAACAAGAGTGGGAACAAGGTCCAGAGGGATCAGAGAAGGACACGGAGCCGGAGCTGAGATGTGAGGCATGAAGGAGGCCTTTCGGGGCTCTGGACAGACCCGTGAGGGTGCAGCAGGCAGAGGGAACAGCAGGTGCAAAGGTCCGGAGGGAGGTATGAGAAGGCAGGGAAATTTGGGGGAGCTACTCGGAGTTCGTCTTGACTGAAGTTGGGATGCTAGGCATTGGGCTGGGGGGGGTGGCCAGAGGGGTGGGGGGATCTCGGAGAAGAGGTAGGAGTGGGGAAGCTGAAGGGAAGGCCTTGAACGTCAGGAGTGCCCCTGGGGACCCACGGAACAGTTTAAGCGGGAGGGACAGGCTGCATTTTAGAGAGATCATTCTGGAAGCCAATGCAGAATGTAATAGGAGGGACCAGGGAATGAGTGTGGAGGGGGTTGTGATGGGCCGGGTGAGAGGTGACGAGGGTGAATCTTGACCTTGCAACTCAGCAGAGGCTCAGCGTGCGGGGAGCACCCTGAGCAGGGGGGAGTGAGCGGGTCTTTCCTTCTCAGCCCCACTGCGTGGGCTGAGTTACCAGGCTGGCCAGAGCCTGGTTTGGGCCCCCCAAGGCCTGGCAGATCACAGGGCTTCGGTCGCCCCCAT
>NW_006778324.1:911042-911680 GCF_000442215.2 Lipotes vexillifer | reverse complement strand
TCCTGCTCCACGGGGCCTGCTCAGACCCTTTCTGGCATGTCAGGAGGAGAAATCCCGATTCCTTCTTCCCCGAGGCCCCGTCTGCCTGAATTGCTCCCTCCGCGGCCGCCCGATCCTCCTGTTTCAGGTGTTTGGTGAAAGTGTTTCTGTTCTGGGCCACACACCCTGCTTCTCTTGCTCTCGGGGAGCTCACAGTTTGTTGGAACGGGATTGGAAAGAGGAAATATAAAATCACTCAGGAAACCATGGGCGGGATATGGAAGCATCCTCTTGGAGGAAATGATGGGGCTCAGATGCGCGGGGGTGTGAGGTTGGGCCAGGCGGGATCAGTGGGCGACGGAGGCCCTGCCCTCCCTGTGTAGCCTGTCGTGTTTGCGGGAGTTGCTGGCAGCTTCTGCATTTGAAGAAAGCTCCAGATGGGGCGAGCCTATTGGGCCCAGGGGCCCTGGAAAGCTTAGGCCAAGTGGGGTCTCATTTAGACAGTGGCTGAAGCAGCGGCACGTCTGGTTAATCACCCGCGTCCCGGGAGCCTGCTAATCAGGAAGCCGGCTTCACCGCGCTCGCCTGCTGGTGGCTGTGAGGGACGGCGGGGCTGGGTGCTTTTCCCCGGCAGCCCTTACAAACAACCCCTTCTCCAT
>NW_006778324.1:881589-910895 GCF_000442215.2 Lipotes vexillifer | reverse complement strand
CCACCCCAACTTCAGAAAGCAGTGCCCACACGGCCTGAGCCATCCCAGGAAGCCCCTGCTCTAGAAAGCCCCTCCCCCAATAGGGGGCAGAGGTCATGGGAAGAGCCCCCAGCAGATATAAACTTGGGTAAGTGACTTTATCCTTCTGAGCCTCAGCTTCCTCTTCTGTGAAGGCACCCTTCTCCGCACAGGTGTGAGATCTTAGTGATCTAACAGGTGGGAAAGCACTGGGCAGACCCCAGGCTCTGCAGCCCAGGGACAGCCTTTCTGGTTTCCACACCTGAGCCTGCACTGCTGGGGCTGGCTCTGGCCTCCCCAACGTTCTTCCTTCTACCCATGTGACACCGGTGTGAATCCTGCGTTCCAGCTTCTCAGTGACATTCCCTCCTGGCTTCTTTTCGCCTCTGCACCCCTGCCTCCCCCCTACCCCCAGCTTTAATGACCCAGCTCCACTCCCCCAGCAGGCATTATTGCCCACTGAAATCCTGCCTGGGCTACAAACCCTATTGTATTGCTTGGTAGCAGCATCTTGTAAACCGTCTCGGTGAGTCGCTCCTGGGGCCTGGCCTGAGAACAGGGAGGTGATGGGCTAGACCCGGCCCATCGCCTCCCCCTTCCCCCAGGGTCTGGCACAGAGCAGGTACTAGAGAAACACCAGAGGTGTATGTGTTGTAGTCAGGGCCGTGACCAGTGCTCTGAAAGGCCTGGGGCTTGGGGTTTAATGATCTCGATTCTGAATGATTTTGTCTTCAGCTCTGTGTTTGGTAAGTGCCGCTTGATGGGACAGTGGAGCATGTGCTGGGGCTGGGAGCTTGGTTCACGCGTCGGGCCGCCTCCCACCCCCTCCCTGCCTCCCAGGATGGGCTCTTGGCCTCCCGCTCTCCTGCCCTCTGCCACCCAGCTTCCTCCTCCCTGCACCTGCCCAGAGACAACTACTGTCCTCCACCAAGCAGGGGCCTGGGTGCCGGGACGGTTGGGGTCAGAGGCATGGAGCCCAGTGTCAGTATAGAGCAGCCGTCCCCACCCTGGGCTGGCAGAGCTGCGGTGCCTTCGGTGGGTGACTCAGAGAGGGCAGGCCTCTCACCCACCCCATCCAGGGACCTAGAGTGTTTTGATGCGGAGGCTGCAGTACCCTTGGGGGTCACCTGCCTGCCCCGGGGGTCGGGGCAGCAGGCAGTGGGAAGGGTGGACGCATGGCCCAGCTTTCCTGCTCTCGGTCACGGCACAGTGCCAGGGTCCAGCAGCTGGCGGGAGGGGGACTCTGGTAGCTGATGGCCCATGTGCCTGGGTGCCACGTTGAGAAGCGGGCGCCCCCGGGCACCTGTGAGTGTCTACACTCACCCCTCAGGTATCCCTGTGCATGAGGGAGCACACATTAAGTAGCAAATAAAAAACACCAGGACAGGTCAGGAAAGGACAAAGGGAAAAACTGTATTTTAGTACCTTTGACAGTTTTTTTTTTTTTTCTTTTTTCTTTTTTCTTTGGCTGGGCCTCATGGCTTGTGGGATCTTAGTTCCCGACTCGGGATTTAACCTGTGCCCTTGGCAGTGAAAGCGCGGGTACTACCTACTGGACCGCCAGGGAATCCCCTGGTTTTTGTTTTTTTTTTCTGCTTTTTGAACAAGGGCCTTTTCATTTTGCACTAGGCCCTGCTCATTATGTAGTTGGTTTGGGGCACAGTAGAAATGGCAGGAGACTCGGGTTTGGAAGTGCTAGTGAATCCCTCCGCCTCTCCAAGCTGCAGTTTTCTTATCTGCCCTGGGCCCCGCTCCCCTACACCTGCCTTTCCGTGGTTCCGCGTGCTGCGGACGGGGTCTCGCTGGCTGCTTGCAATGTCCTGCTCGGTGCTCTCCCTGTCAAAGCTATGTTTGCCCCGAGGCTCTCAAGTCGTGGCTCTGTCGCACCTTCCCCAGGGTCGCTTGGTCAGAGCGAGTCTCTCCCTCCTCCCCTCTCATCTCACCTTGACTTTTTCATCTCCGCGTCCCCCACGGCCCCTGGCACAGTGCTTGGCAGATAGATAAATAGAAGGGGTTTTATAAGTGAGTGTCTTCATCTCCACGTGAGGCATCTGTCCTGCTGGGTGGCGGGAGCCGACTTTCCCCCTGGACTCAGCTGGTGCTCAGACAGGATGCTCGTATTCGGTCCTGACCTACGCATCTGACATCTGATGTGGGATCTCCCTTGCTCTGTCCGCATCAGTGCTGCTCTGGCACCCGGGGAAGCGGTCTGCGGGCGCCGTGTCATGCTGTCGGGGGGCTACTCTGCGAGGGTGCCCGGGCCTCTGTTCTCTACCTGGGCCTCTCTGGAGCACGGGCTCTGCCGTGACCCCTGGGCCCGGGGAGCACTGTGAGCTGGCACCCAGCACTAACCATTGAGTCTCTCTACCTGACTCCACCTGGAGTCGTGATGGTGACAAAAGAGATGAGGTCTTGAGCCAGTTGTTAAAAGTAAATAAGTAAATGAAGCAACAATAAGACCACTCCTCACACCTTGAATGGCTACTGTGTGCTGGGCTGTGGGCTAAGGGCTTTACACATATTAATCATTTGATATTCACAATAACCCTCTGAGGTAGGTAGCACTCCTGTCCCCATTTTATAGATTAGAAGACTGAGGCATGCAGAGGTTAAGTAACTTGTCCAAGCGTACACGGTTACCAAGATTTGAGTCCAGGTGTTTAACCGAAATGCAGTACAACCAAGGACTTTCAGTACTTGTAGGGTCCTTAGAGAGCACTGGACCCACACTGGATTGTGGGAGTGAGGCCCAGAGAGGGAAAGTGACTTGCCTCAGGTCACACAGTGAGTCCGAGTCCATGGGAACCTGGAAGGGAATCTCAGCCTCCTGACTCCAAGTCTATGCTCTTTCCATTCCCTGCTCCTGCCTTTGAGAGTGCCCAGAGGCCCTGATCCCATGGAGGAGGGAGACAGATTAGGATTCAGGTGACATGAGCCATGAAGGCAGCCCTAGCAGGCAGAGGCTGCAGAAACAGGGCAATGGATTCCGGTGCATGGCATCTGGGATGGTTCATTCCCTTGGAAGGGAGTCGCCCATCAGCCCCTGGATTGTTGGCGGGGAGGTGGTGGCATTTCCTACACTGGAGCCGCCCTTGAGTCTGCAGGGGCGGGACCGGCAGCTTTGCAAGAGGAAGGGCGTTCAAGGCCCCTGGCAGAGGCCTGGAGCTGGCTTCTCTCTGTGCCCTGGAACCTTCCTTGGAGAACTGGGGTTCTTGGGGAAGCTGTGGACACATTCTGGGGGGGACTTCAGACTTGCTTAGGAAGCCGGGGACACCAGACCTGGTATCTGTAGGTTCTGCCGGCATGGTCAGGGTCAGGAGAGAGGGTCCCACCTGGGCAGCAGGATCCTGCCTCTAGCTAGAGTTTTCAGGCTGGAGGCGTGACTTCTGCATTGCTTGGCCCATGCCCTAGACTCCAGTCTGGCCACTTTTGTGCTGTCCCCCTGGCCCTGGACTCCTGTCCTGGCGGAGCTGGAGGACCCTTCAGGAGAGTAGAGTGAGACCTTCCACTGAACAGATGTGTATAATTGAAGCCCAAAACATGGTGCCACAGAGCCAGGGCTAGGACTCCTGATGCCAAGGGGCTCCCCTGGCTGAAGATCTTTGGGGGGCTCAGACAGAACTGCTAACTGACTGGGTTCTCAGTGGGCTGAGGTCAGCTGAGGGCCGGGGATTCCACTTCTCAGATTTTAGCCTCACTCTGGCCACAGAGAATTTTCTAGCTCCTGGGGTTTGGCTTAGGTCCCTTTCTGAGCCTTCCAGTTAGGTGGGGTGGGCTCGAGGGGAGCATTCGCGACGGAAGGGAACTGGCCTTTGCTGAACCTGACCCTGTGAGTCCCTTGGGATGCAGAGCTGACCTTGGAGGACAGAGGTCCTGAGAATTGAGCCCTTTGAGGAAGGATCAAAGTCTTCGTGGGAGAGGTGGCCTCGGGTTGGTTCTCCACCCCGCCCGCAGGATACAGCGTGTTCGACAGAGAAAGATGGAAGAGCCCTAATGGTGTGCAGGTCATTTGGCTGGTGGAGATGAGGCAGGAAGGGGTGGGCAGAGGCTGGGGACGTGGGCAGGGGCCACTTTACAGAGAGGCTTGCTTGCCAGCCTGAGAATTTGATGACGGCGAGTCACTGGAGGGCTCAGAGCAAGGGAGTGGCCTGGGCAGGCCAGTTTTCGAAAGATTAATCTGGTGAAACTAGAGGCAGAGAAATTTGCCAGACCAATGTAAATGCTGGGGAGGTGAGTGTCTGTTAAGAGCAGCCCTTACTTCTGCTGCGACTGGGTGTGTAAATCAGAACATACGCCTCTCTGGAAAGCAGTCAGGCAATAAACATCGAGCCTTAAAAATGTTCTTACCCTTTGACTCAAAATTTTCCTTCTGTGGCTGTATTTTAAGGAAATCATAAAACAGGCAGAAAGAGCTTCAGCCACAAAGATGTTCCTTGCAGCAGTAATTATAATGGCGAAATTTTGAGGCTTTCTGCCAATAAGATAATTTAAAAGTCAACCATGATGTATCCTCTCAATAGAATGTTCTGTAGCTGTTGGAGTGATGTTTACAGAGGTTTTGTAGCTTTTATTTATTTATTCACGCTTCAACTTGAAGTGAAGAAAGTGTATTTTGTGCTTCTTTATCATCTGTGATACCTTCCACGAGCCAACCGAGCCAACCAACCGTTGATCTATTTGTTGGGGATACAGAGATAATGACATAATCCCTGCCCGCAGAGGGGTGATATGATCTCAGTTGGCCCAAAAAAATGTTTATGGAAAGAAGCCTGGAAGGAATGACATAGAATGGGGACCAGTAGTTTTCCCTCAGTCATGGGATTATAAGGAATCTTTTCTCTTTTCTCTGCTGGTTGGTGTTTTTCAAATTTTCCATAAGGAACTTGTGTTACTTTCATGATCATGGAAAAAAAGCTTCTCATCAAAAGGAGGAGCTATTGCAATAGTTCAGGGAGACGGGATGGAGTTCTGTATTTGGGGAGTGGTGTGTGTGTGTGTGTGTGTGTGTGTGTGTGTGTGTTGTGTGTGTGTGTGTGTGTGTGTGTGTGTGTGTGTGTGTGTGTGTGTGTGTGTGTTTGTGGGTATTTGTGTGTATGTATTTGTGGTGTGTGTGTGTGTATGTGTTTGTGTGTGTTTCATTTATTCATTCAACAGTTATTGACTGAGACACACTGTTTTAGGCCTGGAAACACACCAGTGAACAGCACAGAAACCCCTTCCACTGGGGAGTCCAAATCCGGGGGAGAAAGAGGAGAGAGTGAGGCAGGTGTGGCCCCAGCACTCTGTGACTGACTGAAAGTGGGGACGAGGCAGGGAAAGGGGTCACGGGTGATCCCCAGGCTGGGGGAGAAGGTGGTGCCTTCATTGAGGTGCGGACTTGGGAACAGGGGCAGTTCCAGGACGCTCCCTGTGGTCGTGGTGCGCATGTGCTACCTGCTGAGCTGAGGTCCAGGAGGCGGTGGGGGACATGGGTCAAGGACCTAGGAGACTAGAGGCTGGCCTAGAGGCGGAGATTTCCAGTTGTCTGCAGGGCGGGCGGTGACCCTCAGAGATGAGAGTAAGTGTAGAAAAGGGCCACCCCAGACAAGCAGCTGCTTTATGCAGGTGGGCGGAGGTGAAAAGGTGGCCAGGACACGCCTCCCCAGGCAGTGGCATTCGGACCTGGGCTGTGTCTGTAGAAAGGGTATAAAGAGCGGAGAGCTGGGTGTGGCGGGGGCAGGGCAGGGCGTGAGGGGCTGGGGGTTCCCTGGTGCTCACCTCCAGCTCTTGGCTCCGGGAGGGGGCAGCTGGACAGGAGAGGCCAGTGGGGCCACAGTGGCCTCCCAGGGTCTGGCTGACAGCCATGCGGAGTCTGCTCACCTCTGTTCTTTTCTTCTGCAGGAGAAGCGAACGTGCCGTGCACATCCAGCATCCTCCAGGAGAAGCAACGTGAGTTAAACCTGGCCCCCAGGAGTCTTTTCTTCACCTTGGATGGGTCCAAGCTCCTTGGGCCGGGGGCCCCCTCATCCACTCAGGTGGTAGGGTCTTTTCACTATTGTGCGGGATCGGAGGGCCGGAGCCACTCTCTGCCCCAGGAGCTGAGCTTCACGGGTTCCCAACTTCCTACACGCTGGGCAGCTCGGGGGTCAGGGCCAGAGAGAGGAGCCTGGGGCTGATGGGCCAGGAGGCTGAGCTCAGCAGAGCAGGTGGAACCATGGAAAGCCTCGTGCGTGGTCTGCCTGTGGGCAGAGGGGGGCACCGGCAAGGGGAGCAAGCCCTCCTGAGCCGTTGAGACCATCTCTCTCGGGTGACACAGCTTCCAGGAACCGCAGTTGGTGACACGGTAACCGAGGCTGTGCCAGGGGTCATGATCCTTCTGTCCCATCACTCAGAGGCCTTGTCTGCAGGGTGGGACCTCCCAAGTCCTCGTGTCCTTCGTATGATACAGGCGTCTCAGATTTCCTTCTGTCTGAGTTTTCTCAAGGGGCCGAGCACAGGATTAGACCCAGGAGAGACTTGGTAAAGATGTCAGTTTCTGGCACAGTGACCTCAGGGCCTCTTCCCTGGAGGTTTGGGGCGCACTTGATGGGCACTGTCTGAGCCGGACGTCTTTGCTGTTGGCAGTATTGAGTTCCGCACGAGGCCAGGGCTGGGGGACTGGGGTCTGTGTGTGTATCTGGGGGAGGGTGGGCTCAGAACTTTCGTTCCTTCTCTCTCCTGCTCTTTTGGTCTGTGGTTGCAGCCCACTCTGCCCACCCCCTCCCCAGGCTGAAGCCTTTCTTGAGCTCTTCCTCCAAGCTCTTCCATCCGTCAGCTAACAGGAGGGGTAGCGCCAGCTTCCCACGGCCTGAGTAGGTGCACAGGCCTTGGAGGAGATTTCGATGCTTCAGACAAACGGTGGCAGTTCATAGATGAAGCCCGTCAGGGGCTGGGCGCCATGAGCGTCTCTGAGAGGGGCGTGCCCCCGACAAGACTCAGGCCATAAGCGCACCGGGCAAGGGGAGGGGCAGTGCAGAGAGGGGGGCAGTTCTCTCTCCTGCGTCCTTACAGGATGTGAGGAACCAAGTTCAGCAGCAGGGGGGCTGGGTGTTGAAATGTACCCACGGGATTTTAATTTATAGAGGTGACTGAGTGAAGACCGGGAGAGATCAAAGCCATGGACCGAAGAATTTATTATTTACACTTCCCCAGGGCAGGGGCCACGGGGGAAGCACCAGGTTTGGTCGGGGGTGGGGGTGGGGGGGTGAGGCGGGCAGAAGGGGCATGGGGCAAGCCTGGCCCGGAGCCTGGATTGTGTTTTCCGTGGGAAAGGCACGTCAGGGCAGGGGAGACAGCTGAGGACTGGCTGGGTTGAATAATGTCTCAGGCTCCTGGCCACAGGGGCGGTCTCTAGTTCTCGGGCACCTGGCCCCAGGGTGATTTAGGGCAGGGGGGGATATTGGCCTGGGGCGTGGGAGTTCGATGAAAGGAGGTGGTTGGAGCTGAGGACCCAGGATTGGTTGGTTTGCATGTGAAAGGTGCGTCCTAGGGTGAGTTGTTTATTATCTCTAGGAATTAGCATGGCCTGGGAGGGGCAGTCTCTCCCTGGCCAGCTAGGCTGCCCCCAGAGATGTCAAACATAATAAAATAAAAGCATGCTTAACACAGGATCACATTCCTCAGGAATGTGAGAGAGGAACCAAGCCCAGATCACTCCTTCTGGGCCCCTAGGAAGAAGAAACCACAGCGGCCTCAAAGTGAAAAACACGGCCACCTGCCGTGGGACTGTCTCGGAAACGCCAAGCCACAGCTCTGTTCTCCACAGACACAAATGAATTGATCGGACGTTTGGTGTCTTCTGGACCCGGTTGGGGAAGAGTGCGTGTTTAAGGAGAAACAAAGCCTTTTCGTTTGTTTGTTTTCTGTTTTTTACACCACGGTTATAGATTTTAGTCAGAATGAGATTGCCAGCGGCTGTCATCCACGTCTCCTCCTTCAGGATTTTCTTGTGTCGTAAAGAATAACAGTAGATGCATGGAAGAATTTCAGAGCTGAAATGGTCATTGAGGTCAGTGATTGCCAAGCACAAACCCAACGTTTCTGACAACGAGGCAAGCGACAGTCCTGTAATGTGTTTTCCCATAACATTCAATGCATTCAGTTGAGAGAACAGCTTTTTATTCCGCACTTTGGTCCTGTCTACACATTATGGCATTCAAATACTTTTGCTTTTATGAAATGACGGTGGTAGTTGATGGCGATTTGTGTTTGTCATCCCAAACTGGCAAAATAAAAGTCTGTGACCCTGAATAAAAATAGAGTAATAGCAATGCCTGACATTTATCATGTGCTCCACCATTTATGTTACACCTCTGTGCATATTATCTTATTTGATATTTCCACCTGGTTTTCAAAACCTCACTAAAACCAAGCTGGGAAGTGGTAAAAATTGCCCTGGACCAGGAGTCAGAAAGTCCTCGGACTGGTGCTATAGCATCTGAGCTTTAAAGGTGTCAGGCCTGGGCTTGAGGCCCAGTTCCTCCATTTACTCTCTGTGTTTCTTTGGGCAAGTTACCTAACATCTCTGGGCCTCGGTTTACTCAGTTGTGGAAAGATGATCGTAATGTCTGCTTCGACAGTCGCTGAGGGCATAGAGGTAACGTACATGGGTGCCAAGGTCTGCACCTCACAGACAGGAAGCATTGCGTGGTTCTCGCTTATTATTGGCTTTTGGATGAGACTTGGAACACCTGGTGCAGGCGCGGGGGTGAATCTCAGCATCTTACGGAGCCCAGTCTTTTCCATGCTCTGCTGGTCCTGTGGCTGGCTCTGTTATCACTGTCACAGTCTGAGTCCTCAGGGAGCCCTCCTGAGCTGGCCACAAGGGTTGGGAGTGCAGGAAAGGGGCCTTCCAGGGCCTCCCAGCTCACGTGCAGGCATGGGATTGTAAGGCCTTGTCCGCAGTGACCGTGGGTGGGGGACTCCGGGGGTGTCCTGGAATCCTCCCTCCTCTGCCAGGCAGCCCAGCCTTCAACCTGCAGCTGCACAGGTGTGCTGACAGCCTGCTGCCTCTGGCTTGTGCTTGCTGTTTGGAACCAGACTTGAGGAAGCCTAGGGAACCAGTGCGGAGGGGCCGGTGGAGGCAGAGGGGAGAGAGGGGCTCGGACCAGGGTGCAGGAGACCTGGGCCCCCCACCCCTCCAGCTAACTTGCTGTGCAGCCTCAGCTCCTGCCTGTGGCCGGTCTCCTGGCCCGTCTGTACGTAGAGCCCCTTCTAGCTCTGACATTTTAGCGCTCTCTGATTTTCCGTCGCTGCCTCTGTCTCCTGGTTTCCTTTGCCTGCACGTCTGGCTGTTCTGCCGTGTTCACGCTACTCCACAGCAGAACCGACGTTTACAGAACACTTCTGGCACCTGACATGGTGCTGGGTGTAAGGACTCGGGGAGCTTACTACCTGCCCATTGAACCTCACTCCTGTTCTTCTGTGCAAAGTGAATGGCGCCATTTTCCGCAAACTCATGCCAGACACCTGGGCGTCCTTCTAAACTTCCCCTTCTCTGCCACCTTCCAGAGTCAGATCAGACCCCTGAGAGCATCCATTGTACCCCCAGCGGATCTCTCATGCCTCCACCCACTCCATCCCCTATCCCTTCTCCGGCTGAGGCCACCATCTTCTCTCTTCTGGATGGATCCATCTTCCCATGCTGGCCTCCCTGCCTCCGGTCTCTCCCACTTTGGTTCTTCCTCCAGAGTGTGAGAGAAACCTTCTCAGGAGGCAGACTTGTCCTCATGGCCTCCTGATGCCCTCTAGTGATTCGTCTCCAATAAAGGATGAGATCGGCCTCCGCATGACCTACCTGCCCACCTTCCCCACCAGCCCTCCCCTTCCTTTCCAGACCGACTTCTGGAAGGAGCATGCAGACTCCAAGCACAGTTTTCTCTTAAGCTAGTTGGAAAACTCGAGCAGTGCATCCAGCCCCGTGGAGGGGACACTAGTAGCCCCCTCCACAGCAGATGGTAGGAAGGACTTGGGGCTCCAGAGTGATTCCCTTGGGACCCAGCCCTGTCAGCCTCTGCCCTCTGCTCCATTCATCGCTTCCTGGATCAGGGAGCTGGGTCCGCCCCTCCCTGCCGGGGCCTACTGTCATCACAGAGGTGGCTGAGGGCACAGCTGTTGGCTCAGTGGGTGTAGTAACTCTCCTTCCTCTGTCCCCCGGCTCCATCTCCAGGGAGGAGCAGACTCTCCCAGGAGAGCCGTGGCTGCCTCACTCTCTCCATCCCCCTTCCCTTCCCCTCTCAGCAGCTTCACAGTGTGCAGGGCGCTGCACACTGATCTTCACGGCCACCTGGATGCTGGGAAAGGTTGCAGTCATTACAACTGTGTCACATTGAGAAGATAAAGACCAGGGGTAAATAACCTTCCAAGGAAGGTGCTCGCACACAGGTCTCCATGCCCCTCCATCTCCAGAGCTCAGTCCCATGTCCGGTCTGAGTTCCCATTTTCCTGAAGTTTCTCCTTTCTGGTCACCCCAGGTACCCGGGGAGGTGCCCCATTGTCCCCTGTGTCACACAGGTACCCCCTTCAAGAGCCAGCTCCACGAGCCCCTCAAAAACTTGGGGTCCAGGATGTGCACAGTAAAGTGCAAGTTGGAGGACTTTCTCTACCTCATGTCCACCTGTGTGTGTCGGGGGGGTGGGAGGAGGGTGCAGATTCCAGGACGGGAGGACTTGCTCTTGGGCCCTCCGAGTGGGACCCAGTCTGTGTGGAGTACAACTGGACCTGCACATGTGACTTATACTTGTGGTTGTCAGATGGCTTTCTCAGGGCCAGTGCCAGGCTTCAGATGCAGGGGTGGGGGCAGCAAGTGGTGCCCCCAATGTGGGGAGGGTCTGCCCGTGGCTATGCCTGTTTGTTAGAGCGGGCTGAGCAGTGAGTCTGAACTTTCTCTCGTCCTCGACAATGGTCCAGACTGAGTCCCAATCCTGGCCCCAGAAGGACCCTTGATTCTTCATCCCAGACTGAGCCTCTACCCTAGGCACCCACAGAGCCCCGATTTGTCCCAGGCCGTATCCTGGCTCCAGTCCCTGGTCCTGGACTGAGCTTGGCTCCTTGACCCCAGTAACTGTCCGAAAAACCTGTGTGGTTGTCCCACAGAGGCAGAGGGGGGAGGATGAGGGTGCTTTCATGGGGGTGTGGCTTGACCTCACGTCCCACTGTCTGGGATTAGGGACCAGAGGGGCAGCTCTGAACATCCAGACCAGCCGCCAAGGGGCTACTCCTCCTGCATACCCTCAGCCCCATGGCCTCCCCAGCAGCCCTACACAGGCGTGGTGCATGAAGCCCCCTGCCCACGGCTGGCCTCCCCACTCCTCTGCCTGGTAACTGGTGTCTTTTCCTGGCCTGTGTGGGCAGCTTGCTGAGCACAGCTGCAGACGGGCTATATTTAGCGGCTTTAATGAGCTCGGGGTGGCAGACGTCCGCCTCGGGAGCACTTTTCTTGCGCGCGCGCGCGTATGCCTATGTTTGGCACGGTCCGTTCGTGTGTGTGTGCGCACACAGGGAAACGTGTGCCTGCGCGTTTGTGTGTGTGCGTTAGTGTGTGTGTCCAAGCATCAATGCAGTCATCATCTACACAAGGCTCCGTGTGCATCTGTGTGAGTCTGTGCCGCGTCTGCATTGCCAGGGACGTGTGCAGCTTCTGACACGTGTAGGGGCACAAAATAGGAACAAATTATTAGTTCATTCGCTTGTTTGAAAAATATTTCATGAGTCTCTTTTATATGCCAGCACCTTAATAGTCTCTGGGGATAAAATGGAACAAAAACAAATCCAGTTCCAGCCTTTAAAGATCTTACAATCTGGGGGTTGGAGGAGGGGAAGACAAATGAAATAACCGCAAAACTAAAGGTATAAGGATTAGTCCTAGGACACAGAAAGCCATGGTGCTTTCGGGAGGAGGAGGGCAAGAAGGGAAGGCCCCCAGGAGTAAGGAACACTGAGGTTTCTGTAGGGACTGTCTGGGCACAGAGGGTGAGAGGAAGAGTCCAGGCATAGGGAACAGGATGTGCAAAGGCCCTGTGGCAAGAAGGACATGGGATCCTTGACGACTGTCACAAAGGCCGACGTGGTTGAGCTCAGAGAGGGTGGGGCAAGTGGTGGGAGAGGTGAGTGGAGAGTCAGGCCTGTGGGCAGACCACACGGGGCCTTGGTCAGGATGGGGAAGCCGCAGGGAAGGACAGTGTAGGCTGACACGATAAGATTTTTGTCGGGCAGTTAGAGTCTAGTCATGATTCGGTCGGGGGTTCTCGCAGGAAAAGGGAGGCTCTCGAGCGGCCTGACTGGTGGAGAGGCCAGCAGGGGTTTCTTCAATCTCAGGTAAAGGAAACCTGCAGGCACAGGACGATGCCCTGGGCCCCTCCCAGCCCTGAAGGTCGCTGTGTGGAGAGCCTCGCCCTCTGTCCCTGCCCCACCTGTGCAGGAGCTTGGCCTTCGGGAGGGACAGCCCACTGGCGAGCCGGCAGGGAGGGAGCCTCACTGGGGATGGTGGAGGTGGGTCTGGAGGGGTGAGTGGAGACCATACTGCACAGTCCGCTGACTTATACATGAACGAACCACCTTTTCCTTTATTTTTCTATAAGCCCCTTTGTAATTTCGACTCTGCATACCCATCCACCTGGACTCGTGACAGAACCCCCTCTGTGATTCCAGGGGGTTCCCTTTTCCTCATTTTCCTGCCCTTGTTCCAAAGCCCCCAGGGGTCTTCCCCGCCACCCTGGTGGGGAAACAGTGTGTGCACGTGCGAATGTGTGCAGGTAGCTCTCCATCCACACTCGTGGATGCTGCGGGGCTCCGGGCCCCAGCCTGGCACTCCCTTCCGTCCTGGTCTGCCTAGGGGCCAGGCTCCTTGGGGCACAGGGTGGCCAGACTGTGAAAATCATTCTGCCTCCTCCTGGACTTGCGAGAGTCCCCCGAGCTGTGAGGGCACCGCACCTAGTTCTGTCTCCTGTCCTCAGCCTGGGGCAGAGGGTGGGGATCTCCTTTCAGTCTCAGGGAACCTCTGTCTCCTCAAATCCCTTTCTCCTGGGGACTAAAGGGCTTTGAATCACCCTGCTATGTGCCCTTTGAAAAAATTCTTATTTTTAATCTGTCTCTTGAGTAGATAGCACATGTACATGGTATAAAATTCTGAAGGAACGAAGGTGATGAGGGTTCCTCCCTCTTCCCAGAAGCCATGATTGTGACTAGGTTCTTCTAGAACATTCCAGAGATATTCTCTGCATATATGAGCATCTCCCTAAATATTCATTTATATATATAATCTTTATATATACCCCACACAGATGGGAGCATTCGGTGCCTTCCACTCTGTACCTTGCTTTTCTCAGATAACAATATATCCGGAGTATTTTACTATCTAATACATTCAGAGGGGCATCATTCTTTGCAACGGGTGTGTCATATTTCACGGCGGCCTAGTTTATTGAACCAGGCCCCTATTTATGGGCACATAGGTTGCTTTCTGTCTCTTGTCTATATCTTAGAAAGTGTGGCAGTGGTTAGTGTTGTACCCTTGTCATTTTGCACATGGACTTGGAATTGCTGGGTCAAGGGCATTCTGTATGTGGAATGACCTTGCCAAACTGCCCTCCACAGAGGCTGCACTGGTTTTCGCTTTCACCCCGCAATGAATGAGGAGAGGCTGCTTTCCCACACCCTGGGCGGCTGGGTGTTGATAACTGCTAAGGTGAAAAAAAAGGCATTTTAGAGTGATGTCAATGAGCGTTCCTGCAGTTTAGGGTTCTAAGGCTGAGCACCTTTTCGTATGTTTAGGGGCCCTGCCCCGCTCCTTTTCTGGAGCCCACGTTCATTTTGAGGGGATTACCGTCGGGGAGTGTGCTTTGGGGTTCCTTTGTGTGCTGACTTCCAAGCCGGGCCAGGGCAGGCTTGACAGGGGTTCCTTAGGGGGTAGGACCCAAAGGTTCAGGCAGGCTTCTGCTCCTGATAACCGCCTCTCTTCCCCTTTCCCTGCCTGCCAGGGATGGCTCTGCTGGCAGAGCCAGTATGGAGGCATTTAAAAGACTGACAAGAACACCCCTTTCTTAACCCCCGCCTCTGTGGGGTGATGCTTCAGGAGGATGAAAGAGCCCTTGCCTGGTGATCTGGGTTCAAATCCCCACCCCTTCACTTAACCTCTCTGAGCCTCAGTTTTCTCATCTGTAAAATGGGCAGAGCACCCCTGTCCTCTCAGGATGAATGTGAAGTTTGCCTGAGACACTGGGCAAGGACTAGAAACTCAAGACCCATCTGAGGAAGACTGCATTTATTACAGAGAGTCACCAGATAGGGGACGCCAAGCCCTTCTAGCATCACTGTGTAGTGGCAGGAGAGGTTCTTATGGTTGTATATCTGAAAGCTTCCCTGGGCCTGATTCAAGATGGGGACACTGGGTTCCCCCAAGGGGAGTGGCTCCTCGGAGCTATCCCCAAGCTCCCTTGGGGTGGCCAAAAGTATGTTTTCAAGAGGCAGGATCTGGGGCCCAGACCCTAGCAAGGGACAGGACTTGGTGGGGACCAGCAACTCTGCGGGGGGGGGGGGGGGCTAATTGGTCCCTGGGGTTTGGCCTCATTAGCCAGATGAATCCAGGCTGACTTGATTGGCTTCTGACCCTGAAAGGCTTAAGGAGTCATAGGAGGGGCCTCGGCCTCTAGATCCCACAGCCCTGGATAAACATCCCCTGCCAGCACCCCTGCCAAGTGACCACTTACACTCCTTGCTTGTACAACCTCCTGAAGGAGAGAGAATGCCCTGCCACTGGGCCAGCACGGGTCACTCTTGTACTATTGTAAACATTTCCTTAGTTGTGCTGAAATTCAGAACTCCTCAGAAACTATCCACACCCCCATTCATCCCGACTCTGTCTTCTGCTCCTGTGACCCAAACACGGCTCAGCTGGGATTTGCAGGCAGCAAATGTCCCATAGAGCTTGCTCTTCCCCAGGCTGGGCCCCCTTCCACAGCTCTCCTGCCCAGTTATTGGGCTCCAGATGTGCCCTCAAAGTGACCTGAGCTGCAGGGAGCAGGACGGGGACATCCCCTCCTCATTCCATAGTCTCTAGTGTGCGCAGCCTCAGAGGCTGACTACCTTTGGGGGTCCCATTACCCTGGCTCAGGCTGTTTGCAGCCTTTGGTCATGTGACTGGGCTGGGTCACATGCCATAGCCCTTGATCATGTGACCCTAGGGGCTTGAGAGATCCTTGAAGGCGCCTGCTATATATCTGGTTCATCTTGGTACTTCCAGCCCGGACACAAATTTGGGCAGTAACCAACGGAGGAGGAATTGGCAAGTCATATCAAGTTGGATTTTTAACCCAAATGCAGGATGGTGATTCACTCATCGTGTTTCACATTCGTTCTTTCCTTCCATAAGCATGTCATTTCCTTTTGCATTCCCTCATTTGCTGTCAGCTCCCAGAGGGCAGGGCATTTCACTTTGTTTTGTCTGTAGTGTTTGCATTTAGCAGAGTCAGGGGTAGTGGCTTGTTGAAAATGCTCTTATCGTAAACACGACACAAGCTTGTAGTGCATTCAATCGATGTATTCATAAATAGTTGTAAACTAAAAGGAATATGAGTTTGCTAGAAAAAAACTGGAAACTAGAGAAAAGCAGAAAGTTAAAAAAAATCACCCACTGTTCCACCATCCAGAGAAACCACTTAATAAACATTTTGGTGTGCTTTCTTCCAATATCAGGCCTCCAACCCATCCTCCGCCCCCTCCACCTAGATTGCTGTTTTTGCGTAAAGCCAGGGGCTGGGGCACCGTGGAGGAGGGTGGCCTGGAGTCTGGCTGGTGAACAAAGTTGGTGGCTTTTTAATTGTTCTCTGGAGCCCTCAGTGGCTGCCTAGGTCAAGGGTCGGGGGGAGTAAGGAAGCGGGGCTCTGGGCCCCCCCAACCTTTTTCAGTCAGAGCCGTCCACTTTCACCTGTTCTGCAAATTGGGTTTCTAAGGAGAATTTCACTGGGCAAAAGATTTCACTGTTTTAAAAAAGTTTTAAAACCATCCAGCGCGGGCCCATTCTTTCCCTTGCTTCACACTGTCCCGTCCGCATCGTGACCCCATTCATGAACCTGCACTCCTTGAGCCGCTACGAGAGCTGCGGGTTCCAACCTGGTTTGTCTTTCTGCCAGTGTCCCCTCCTCCCCAGATGCCCTAAGCCCTTGGCGCTACCTTGGGCTCCCAGCCCAGTGACCCTACCCAACAAGCAACGAGGTGGGGTTGGCCAGAGATGTCCAAGTGAGCCTATCAGGGCTCTGGGGGACCATTGCTTCCTTTTCTAAGGGTCCCCAAACACTTGTTTGTTAATTTGCAACAGGTCTTGCCCGGAAATTGACATGAAGCTCTCTAGATAGAATCAACCACTTTGAAAATCCAGGTGACATTTGCCACCTGCCATTTCTTGGTTCCTTTTCCTTCCTCTGGCATCCCTCAAAGCAACTCGCCCATCATGCCTGCAGGTCCCGTTAGGGTCTAAGAGTCTAATTCTGCTGGGCATGGAGGCTTAGGCTCACACAGCATATGCCTGGACTCATGGAATCTCCAACTGCCTGACTCCTAAGAGGGAATGAGGTCTGACCCTCTCATTTTGCGGTCGTGGGGAGGGTGCCCGAGGTCACCCTCTGACTAGGGTGCTCGTTTCCCATCCCAGGATTCTGTCCGTGTCCCCCGTGTGTGGGTCCTTCTCCATGGAGGTCTACCTGGGGGACTGGGGCCGTGACCTGAGCCTCCTGCTTACAGCTGAATGAAGCTCTAGATCTTCCCAGACATTTCTAGGTATATGCCTTGCATCTCACATCAGAGCAAGATAGCCAAGCCATTGGGCTTATGCAAACACACGTGTGTGTGTGTGTGTGTGTGTGTGTGTGTGTGTGTGTGTGTGTTTGCCCATGCATGTGCTTCCATGTGCTCTAAAGGATTCGATATTTTTGCAGATACGTCTCAGGACGTGCCACGTGGCCTCAAGCTGGGCCCAGCTCTGCTCAGTTGACCCCAGGAGTGACTAAGAGAGGTGGGGCGACTGCCAGGGCTGGTAGAATGGAGGGTAAAATTGAGGGGTCAGCTTTAGCCCGGGGGCACCCCCAGCACCCACTCCTTGTGGGTCCCAGTGGTGGGTGGCAAGGGAGATGGAGTCTTCGGGCGAACGGAATGATGCTTTGCTTAGGGTGCCGAGAGCGTGGGTGACGACCTTGGCTTTTGTCTTGAGAGGAGTGTAGCACATCAGTAATTAGAAGGGCTGATCATGATTTGTGCCTTTCCAAGGATGTGATTAAGCAAAAATAGCCTCTATTCTTCAGGCGGCAGGATTTAAACACCTATGTGAATGGCCTGGGGGTGGGGGTGGGGGTGGGGGTGGGGGTGGGGGGGTGGCCCTGGTCCTGGTGCTAGGGCTGGCAGGGGTGCTGGGAGCGGACGTTGCAGTAGCTGGCCTGCCTCAGAGCTTGTCACAAAAACATTGTCACAAAAACAGTTGTGGGCTCACCCCGCCCCAGATCTGGGCACGGCAGGGACCCAGCCTGAATAGCGCCATGCAAACAGAAATGAACAGGAAGTGGGAAGAAACAGGCAGCCTGATAATGAGGTCCTAGGGCCCCTGGAATGTGGCTCCCCACCACCCAGGAACCCCTGCCAGCAGCTCTTGTCACCAGAGGCTCTGGGGAAGCCTCTAGGGGCAGAGTGATAAGGCCCCCGGCCAGGATGCTCTAGAATTCCCAGAGGTTCCCTGATACCACTTTCCCTGGGGACTTTCAGAAAATGTGCCTCCTGGTGGATGACGCTCCCCTGATCCCAGTTTCTCCTGGGGCTTTGACAGCATAGAGGTGTCTCATAGGTCACGTACACTTGCGGTAAGTTTTCACAAAAATGTCATGCTAGGTCCTGACCACTGGTAAGCCTTGCTCTCAAGGGGTCCACAGTCTGATGAGGAAATTAGACAAGTAATCTCACAGCAGCAAGCCAGGCCCAACCAGGCACCCTGTGAGATAACCATCTCTGCCTGAGTAGATCTGAGAAAGCTTTCCAGAGGTGGTGACAATTGAGCAGGTTCGTAGGTTAGGCAGGAGTTTGCTGGTCTGCGGAGGGAGGAAAGGCTTCCCAGGCAGAGGGCTCAGCATGAGCAAAGACATGGAAGAGTGAAAGAGTTGTGTCTTGTGGGTGAGTCAGAGCCAGTGGCCTCAGTCATTGTGGTGGGAATGTCTGGTTCTTAGAAGAGCAGAACGCTTGTGGGCAAGGCACTGGCAGGTGGGTTCTAGGCTGCCTTTCTGTTGGTCTACAGAGACCTCTTCTAAGACTGAAGATGGGGAAACTCTGGTCCTATTAGTCAGCTCTCAAGGGGCCAGAATCCAGATCTGGCAGGCGAGGTCTCCCCACCTCCATCTTCCAGAGCAAAGCATTTCTGGCTTTTGTTCATTAAAAGGAAACAAGTCTCCATCTTCAAACAGCATGGGAGGCCAGACTCTTCCCCTTGGCTAGGGAAGGGGTGAGGGATGCTGAGGACAACCCTGCTGGTCTCCCATCTCCACTGAGCCAGGAACTGCCTCAGCATCATTTGTGGCCAGGACGCAGCACAGATTTGATGCCCAGGGCATCACGTGGGCCCCAAGGGAACTGGCCACAGAAAGATCAAGGATGCGGGTGCTCTCAGTCTGTGTAATCAGTGAGGGTGCAGGATGCAGTCCCCACATACTGGAGGACATGGTGCCCAGGAGATGGCAGGACCCTCATGTCTTCCCTGCAACTTATTTATAGCCTTGCTATGGTAATCTGTGGCAATCACAGCATTTAATTCTGTAATCACACTGCAAGCAGGCATACAGCCCAGTGAGGCCGGGGAGCCCGCCAGGGCTTAGGGAGGGACTTGGGGGCAGGGCAGGAGTGTGGACGCGGTGATGTCCCCATCAGCCTCCAGCCCCATTGTGTCAGCTGTGGCCCTGGCTCTGTGCTCCCCCATGCACCCTGGATAATAGTAACAATAATAATAATAATAATAATAATAATAATAATAATAATAAACTACTAACACTTATATAGCACTTACCATGTTCTAGGCCCTGTCCTAAGCACTTCGTATATATGGGCTCATTTATCCTCATCACCACTCTGTGAGGTCGCTACTATTATTAAGCCCATATTCCAGATGAGGAAACTGAGGCACAGGGCACACAGCTGGTAAGAGCCTAGATTTGTGCTCAGGCATTCTGGCTCCAAAGTCCATGGTCCCAACTAGGTTTCTCCCGGCCCCAGAAGTGAGGGGTCTCCCAGGCTGCCCTCCCATACCCTCAGCTCTGCCCAGCTCCTGATTCCCCCTGGTCCAGCTGCCCCAGGGCTGCACACATGAGGCTGCACACACCACGGAGTATGGTTGCTTCAGCCTGGGGAAGCGACACTCAGCTTCCCTCCTGGACACTCTCGGGGTTTCCCACTAGCAAACTTTCACGTGTGGTGGGAAGACGTCTCGGGGGCTTTAGTCTTCAGAATGTCACATCAGTTTGTGCTCCTGTTTTTTCTCCTGCAGAATGGGGATTGCCGTGTCTACCTCACTGGGAAGCTGTGGAGATCAGGGGGATGGGAGGGGAGCCACTTTGTCAAGCATCGTCTTCTGCTGAGTGTGGGGCAGCTCACTCAGTCTTTAATTAGTTGTGCGGTTTGGGGCAAGTGACCTTGGTTGTTCGAGCCTCAGTTTTCTCATCTGTAAAATGGGGCTAATCATAAGAGGACCACAGCTCAGAGGATAACTGTGGGGACTAGATGAGATGGTACCTGTAAAGCTCATTGTGCCTGGGACATAATAAGTGCTCAAGAACACGGAGCCATTTACTGGTGTCTTTTAGCATAATCCTGTCCTGAAGGCAGGGCCCAGACCTCTTCTAGCCAAGCCCAGGGCAAGGTCTACAGGATGTTCCAATTAAGGCAGAAGAGTCTGAGCCACTGAAGGAGTCTCAGTAAGTGCAGGGCAGAGTCGGGCCTCAAAACAAGTTTTTTCTCGTCCTCCTCCAAGCCAAACCTCTCCATCATTTGGGAAACGATTTCCTGTCTGTGTGGGCAGCAGCTCCGAGCTCATAAAGCAGTTACCCTTAGACCAGGGTTGTGTCTGTGAGGACAGAATATTTCAGAAATGCACTTGCTGACTGAGAAAAGCTTCTCACTTGGAATTCTTTGCACGCTCCCTCCCCTGGGGCCAGTAGTGGCTGAGAAGATGTTGACTTAGAAACGTGTTGGCCAGGGCTCTCGCCCACGCCTACTGCAGGGTTGCCGGTAAAGCCCCTGGGAAGGCCCCTCCCCAGATGTGACTCCTAGTGGGTGCTGCAGGCTCGTGGCAGCGGGTGGGGGTGGAGTGGGAAGGAGAAAGGGCCACCCTGTCTAGAAGCGGATGCTTTAGAGATGAACCGCTTGAAGGCAAACAAGTGGTTGGTTCACAGTCCAGCTTTGTGGTTCAGCCACACAGAGAAAATAGTATCCTTCTCATGGGGAGAAAGGAGAGGTGGTGAGGATTCCTCAGTGTGGCCGGCATCACCGGGTGGGCCATGAGGGGGCCGTTGGATGCCTTGGAGGCGCCTCTCCACCGGAGAGTCCAGTGCAGTGACATTCAGAAATGCGGGTGTCAGATCAGATAAACTGTTCTGTAAGGAGACAGATAGTCCATAGTTTCGGCTTTGCCAGCTGTAAGAACTCTGTGGCAATTACTTAACTCTGCTGCTGTGGCACAAAAGCAGCCATAGACAATACATAGATGAAAAAGTCGGTTGTGTCCCAATAAAACTTTATTTACAAAAACAGACGGCGGGCCAGATTTGGTCCCCGGCTGTAGTTTACACGTTAGAGGAATGAGAGCTCAGCCAGGGCTGGATGCCGAGGAGCGCTTCCTGAAGGAGGACATGGCAGCCGAGAGAAGCAAGAAAAGCATTCCTGGCAGTGGCTGGCTTCACCCCAAATCTCGTGTGTGACGGTGAGTGTGCTCCTGGATGCTGGCCTTGCCTCTCGAAGGGCCCACCTTCCCTGGACCGGGCTCCCATAATTTAAGGCCTTGCTGTCACTCCGAGAGCTTCAAACAGACCTTTAAAAAATACTTTACCCAGCTCCCCTAGTTGTTTTCAGAGGGATGCTTGGCCCAAGTTTCCCTCCGTTCACCAGATGGCATTTGTCCTGTTGCCCTCTCATTTCTGGTGAGGAAGAGAATAGTTCCTTTCTGGGACACCCCTCCTGGGCTCAGGGACAGACAGCATCCATGATGGCCTCACCCTGCCGGCCTCCCTTTCTTTTTCTTCCTTTTTTTTTTTTTTTAAATAAATTTATTTATTTTTGGCTGCGTTGGGTCTTCGTTGCCGCGCGCAGGCTTTCTCTAGTTGCGGCGAGCAGGGGCTACTCTTTGTTGCGGTGCGCGGGCTTCTCATTGCGGTGGCTTCTCTTGTTGCGGAGCATGGGCTCTAGGCGCGCGGGCTTCAGTAGCTGCGGCGCATGGGCTTCAGTAGATGTGGCTCGCGGGCTCTAGAGCGCAGGCTCAGTAGTTGTGGCACACGGGCTACAACTAGCAGCTAGTTAGTTGCTCCGTGACATGTGGGATCTTCCCGGACCAGGGCTCGAACCCGTGTTCCCTGCATTGGCAGGCAGATTCTTGACCACTGCGCCACCAGGGAAGTCCCCGGCCTCCCTTTCGTCAGGAGGAGAAAGGTTTCAGGTTGTGTATCTGTCGGCGGCAGGGGCTGGGCAGCGTGACCCTCCCGAGCTGGGGACACTGTCATTCCAGCTCACCTGGGAGCCCAGGCCTCATGCCAGCTGGGCCCAGGGAACATCCAGTCACCGTGAGGGAGGCCTGGAGATGCTGAGCCCTCTGTCCACCCCACAGGAGAACTGTACCGGGTTTCCTTGAGAAGACAGAGGTTCCCAGCCCAGGGAAGCATCGAGATCCATGAAGACAATGAGGTGGGTTTCTGAGGGTGTCTGGGCCACCTCTGTGGTCAGGATGTCAGGAAGAGCCCCGAGCTGGTAGACAGGCCCCCCAGTTTTCACTCAGCTCTTCATTTGACTTGCTGTGTGACGTCGTGCTGGTCCCTGTCCTCTGGGCTTCTGGGTCCCGCATGAACAAAAAGGGTCTCTTGGGACTCTTCCCACCCTGACACGGAGGGGCTTGCCCTCCTGGCAGCCTGTGCCCCTCACTCTGAATGCACAGGAGGTGCCGTCAGAGTCCCCCTGTGAGTGTGTGATCCTCTGTGTGCCCCTGCCCCCCACCTCCCCATTGCCTGTCTCTCTCTATCCTGACTGATGTCCCTCTTAGGAAGGCTGCCCGCAGCGCTCCTGCAAGACGCACGTCCTCCTGCTGGTGCTGCACGGGGGGAGCATCCTGGACACGGCCTCGGGGGACCCGTCCTGCAAGGTGGCCGACATCCACACCTTCAGCTCCGTGCTGGAGAAGGTCACGCGCGCCCACTTCCCCGCAGCCCTGGGCCACATCCTCATCAAGTTCGTCCCCTGTCCCGCCATCTGCTCTGAGGCTTTCTCACTCGTCTCCAAGTGAGTCCCTTTCTGCTTGATTGGACCGGCTGGGGTTGGTGGGGGGCCGAAGCGGAGGGGCCGCCCCTGCCACGTGGGTACGTGGTGGGCAGGTAGGTGCCTGCCTAGGCCTGTCTGGGGTGTCAGGTCCCGATCAACCACGAGCATCACCGGTGGGAAGTGGTCAGCTAGAGTCCAAAGTGATTAACACTTGCGCACCGAATCCTCCTCTGCCCGGGGCTGGGTGGCGCTCAGACCCACTTCCTGTGCTCAACAGGCCCTGGTCTCGTTGGCCCAGACAAGGAAGCTGAGGCATTGAGAGGTTAAGCAATGTCCCCAGGGTTACGCAGCCCGTGGACCCAGGCGTCAAACCCAGGCAGCCCCACTCTCGAGCCACACAGTTAAGAGCCAGTAGAGATGTGTGCTATGATGGAGGGGCCACAGGGCACTGCGGACACTCAGAGAGAGGGCCAGGGAGGCTTCCTGGAGGAGGTGACTTTTGGGTGTGCTTTGAGAGTAGCGTAACCTGTTAAGGGTGCGGGCTCTCCTGTCAGCCTGGATTTGAGTTCCGGCTGTGTAACCTGGGGGGAAGTTGTTTAACCTCTCCCTGTGTGTTTCCTTATCTGTAAAATGGGGATGATCATGATATTAACCACCTCCTAGAGTTTTTGTGAGGATTCTCTGTGCTAGTGCGTGTGAAGCGCGTGGCAGGGCGTGGGCATTAGCTGAGACTCACATCAGCATCCTGGTAGGGGAGAAGGCACTGTTCTTGTTGGTGGACAGTGGGCTGGGGCAGGAGAAGAGAACCCTGCTGGCTGGGAATCAGGCTGTGTGCTTGCAGGGCTTAGTTCTTCACGAACCTGCCCTGGAACCAGTGCGGGACAGATTGTGAAACAGGGGGCCCTCAGAACCTGGGGGACTTTGGGAGATCCTGACCACTTCTCCAGGACCCGGGGGCTCCCTCAGGTGCTCCCCAGATGCCTGCCCTGTTGAACCAGCTGAAGGTGGTGCCTGGAGCCAGCTGGGAGCCCTGGCTTGCTCAGCAGTGACATAGGCAAACAAGACCCTGAGCACCTGTGTGGCAAACGGCTGGCTCTTGAGCCTGGAGCGGGGAACTTTCTGCAGCTGGGGTGAAAGGGAGGCCAGTGGCACCTCGGTCTCGCCACTCGCCCCCTTTCATAGCTTCTGCAGAGGAGCCCCCATCCACGTGGGGTTTGGGGAGGGTGGAGCGGGATCCCCAGTCTGGTGCCGGCTGCCCAGGGGGATGGAGTGGGTGCTCTGGATCAGGTGTGGCTCTAAGGAGAGAGGGTGAGCGTCCAGCTGCTTCAGGGGGAACACGGGGAGGGCATGCGGGGGTCTCACTTCTCCCCTCCGAGAGAGAAAGGAGAGTCTCCTTTGCCTTCTAGATTCATCCGTGTTCCCAGGACACGGGCTGGGCAGATCCCAACCAGCGTTGGAAGGAAGATTTGGTCAGGAAGGAGAGTAGTTCCCCAACCTGGTTAGTGGCCCAGATCCGGGGTGTGATTTCTGTTAAACTGCTAGGCGGTCGGGCCTCCCCCTGGGTCGGCTGAGTCTGGAGGGGAGGAGCCCTAAAATCTGCATCCTGACTTCCTCCAGGCTTTTGCTCTGCAGCGGGTTTGGGAAGCAGAGCTGCACGAAGGCTCTGTCCATCACTGCCAATAGTCGGAGTTAATTGTGTTCCTTTGTCATCAATCTCAGCACTCCCCACCCCTACCCCCTCTCCCCCAGGACATCTGACCTGCAGAGCTGGGTCACCCAGCCCAGGCCTGATCTCCAGGAAGATGAATGGCCCAGCATCCACTGGAGGGGACAGCGGGAGGGAGCCTAGCTCTCCCCCAGACAGCTCCTTCCCCGGGCCATCGATCACCCCTAATCACTGCTGGGAAGGAGGTCTTTCTCAGCTAATTAAAATCTCTCCGGCTGCAACTGAGGGCTGTTTCCTCTAATTTGTGTTTCTTTTGGAGATGAGGAATGGCTGTTAGGCCCGCCTGGCACACCATGAAGTCTCTGCCTCCTGTCCAGGGTGCCCTGAGCCCAGTTTCTGTCAGGTCCCTGTTGGGCCCTGGGTCGACCTGAGCTTGGACTATGGGGGAAGGGCAGGCTCTGGGGAGGGGACGTACGGTCCCTCCCGGCCAGCTGGGTCAGATGTCCCAGGGGACAGAGGTAGGACGGGTGGGGTGCAGGCAGGCACAGGCAGCTGGGAGCTGGTCCCTGTTGGGGCTGAGCTGCCCAGAGAGAGGGAGGCAGGAAGTGAGGGGCCCGCGCAGCGGCTGAGGATCAATCCACTGGTGGGGGGGGGTGGGGTGCTGTAGGACAGGCTCTCTCAGTCCTTTCTGGGGTCGCAGACCTTTCTGCAAAGCCCTTGATGGCTCTGATCCTCTCCCCAGAAAGATGGACACGATATCATGCGTGCAGCTGCGTGCCCACCTCCAGGCTGTGGCCGATGTGTGATACACATGCCTGGCACGCCCTCTCACCTCCCTTCTAGCTTCCCTAAAGCCTTTCTTGAGGCCTAGTTCCAACCTCACCTCCTCCAGGAAGTCTGCCATGATGACACGTCCCCATCCTGATCCACACCAGAGGCTTCCTCCATAACTGAGGTGTCCTTTGAGGCCATACAGGAAAGGGCAGAGAGCACTGCTGTCATAAGAGGCACAGGGCCCACATCATGGCTGGCACGGGATGGACATACAGGGGATTCAGCAGAGGCCTGCCCCTCCCTCCATTCCCACCCCATTGCCTGTGCTTTGTCTCGTCCGGCTCCTGCCTGTGTCCTCCTAAAGAGTCCCCGAGCCGGACGCCCAATTCCTGGCCAGCATGTGCTCTCTTTTGCCCGGCTGGGCTTACCTTGGCCCCCTGTCTGCAGCCTGAATCCCTACAGCCACGATGAGGGCTGTCTCAGCAACAGCCAGGACCACGTCCCTCTGGCCGCCCTGCCCCTGTTGGCCATCTCCTCCCCGCAGTACCAGGATGCAGTTGCCACCGTCATCGAGCGAGCCAACCAGGTGTACATGGAATTCCTCAAATCCCCCGATGGGATTGGCTTCAGTGGGCAGGTAGGACAGCCTGCCCTCACCTCCCTGTCCTGGTCCCTGCCTGGAGAGAGGCTGGGGTCTTCCAGAAGGATCTAGACCAGGGTGCCCTGGAGCCCTAGCTTCTGAGATCC
Source organism: Lipotes vexillifer (assembly GCF_000442215.2). Lineage (NCBI taxonomy): Eukaryota > Metazoa > Chordata > Mammalia > Artiodactyla > Lipotidae > Lipotes > Lipotes vexillifer. The sequence continues at coordinate 885,193 of NW_006778324.1, read as the reverse complement.
AAAGAGGCTTTTGAGACCTTTGGGTTTATCCTCATTTTACAGATAGAAAAACTGAGGCCAACATCTGAGTTCTGATTTTCAGCCCATGCTGATCTGTGGCCCAAGTCTGACCCCTGACTGTAGCCTGCTTCCTGTCCTCAAGCTGACCCTTCCATCCCCCTGTTGGGGCCCTCAGTGCCTCCCTGGGACAGGCTCCTTGTCCCCCCCGTGGACAGGCGACCCACCCTCTGGCTGGGTGTGGAGTGGGGGCGTGGCAGTGGGCAGGCCTGCAGTCCCGGCTCTGCCTTCTCCAGGTGTGTCTCATCGGGGACTGTGTGGGGGGCCTCCTGGCCTTCGATGCCATCTGCTACAGCGCGGGGCCCTCAGGTGACAGCCCTGGCAGCGGCAGCCGGAAGGGGAGTGTCAGCAGCACGCAGGTGCGGGCCAGGTAGTGGGAATGGGGGAGGGTCTGTCCTTGGGAGCCCCAGCCCCGGCCCCAGGGGAACAGGGCCTCTCCTGGGGGAGCAGTGTTAGCTTTTCGTGTTTGTGCCGTGACATCCACGTTACAAGGTATCGTATCACAGTCCTGCAAGAGTAGTGGGAGATTATTATTACAGGTGAAGAAACTGAAGCCCAGAGAGGGCTCATGCCGGGGTTGGTCCCTAGACAGCTGTCCGGAGTCCTGCTGGGCTGCCGAACCCTTTGGACTTGGGGGACAGCCCTGTGCCTAAAATCCCACCGTTACTGTGCTGTGGCGCCCATGCCCCTTTTGGAAGAAGGGCTGCCTCTCACACCGTAGGAGGAAGGGGTTCATTTATGCTGGGGGGGGAGGCGGGGCCCCAGAGTCTCCGGTGACTGAAGTGTCCTCCTGTCCTCTGCTCGGCCCCAAAGGACACCGCGGTTGTGGTGGAGGAGGAACGCAGCCTGGCCAGCAGCAAGCGGCTCAGCAAGAGCAGCATCGATGTCTCCAGCGCGTTGGAGGATGAAGAACCCAAGAGGCCATTGCCCCGGAAACAGAGCGACTCCTCCACCTACGACTGCGAGGCCGTCACCCAGCATCATGCCTTCCTATCAAGGTAACTGCTCCCTGTGCCTGCTGCCTTCCAGCAAAGCGTCCAGGGGGACAGGACTTCGGCCCAGGGTCATCTGGGAGGCCTGTGACTCCCAGGCCGTTGCATCGGGGTGGGGGGGAAGGGACGAGCACTGAAATGCTGGGACCAAGGCCATTCCCCACGGACCCTGCGCCAAGACCCGGGACTCTGCACGCTGTGTCCGCCCCACTCCCCAGCTTGCAGAGAGCTGGGGGCAATCGATCTCTCCAAGAGAGGAGATGCTGCCCTGCAGCCTACTTTCGCTGATGGTCTTAAGAATCTGGTGAAAGAACAGACGTAGGTGTGTTTTGTATTTCTTAGTATTGTGTTCTTGGTATTTCTCAGATGGGGCAGCAGAGGCCAAGGAGGTTAGGAACCTTCCAGGGATCACACAGCCAGTTACTGGAGAGTTGGGGTCAGCATTTTGGTCTCCCAGTGCCCAGCACCCAATGCACTCTCATTCAAAGGCCAGCCGGGTCCCTCCATGGAACTGCCCACCCTTTAACTTTCTAGAAGAGGCATGTTAACGGACCCTGGCTAAATGAATTATCTGTACATTTATTCAGGATTCAAATGGGTATTGAACAGAGATCCAAATGGGAAGGAACGCCTCTTTGCTTCTTCCCTTTCCCCTCGCTTCTCTCCTCCCATATTCCCCCTCCTTCTTTTCCACCCACATGATAAGTAGCATGAGGTCATCACAACATTTGGAAAACGTAGCCTTTCACCATTGCTGACCTTGGAGTATTTCCTTGCAGTATATTGCTTACTTGCTTTGCCTATAGTTTTACTTTAAAAAAAAAAACCCTCTTATATTGTGGTCTTTTCCCCCATATAATTAAAAATACTTGGTAAATACTCTTAAAAATATTTTTTTGAGTGAATGGATGACATCTTACTTAGTCCCAGTAACTGGACACTTTGGCTTTTTCCAGTTCTTTGCAATTATAAACAGCACTCGAAACATCTTCTTTGCAATTATAAACAGCACTCCAGAAACATCTTTGTGTGTATATATATATATATATATATATATATATATATATATATATATATATATATACATACATGGGGGTTATTTCATTCAGATGGATTATTGGAGGAAGAATTATTAGGTCAAAGGCTCTGCATATTCAAATCATATTTAAAGCCCCTCTGAAAGATTATTCTTTAGAAAAGCAGCTACATTTCAAGTCAGGTTGCAAGGTAAAATCATACCATTTCTGGTTCATCCTTGAAAAATCCTTTAAGAAAGCCCCAAATTTGGAGAGTGACGTGAAGTTGGAGGCTCTCGATAGCTGGCCCAACACAGCCAGCTCTTCCTTCTGGTGTAGGGACAGATGGCTGTTTCTCTGGCAGTTAAGTAGTTGGTGTGTGTTTAGGGACCATGCTGTACATGAAATACGAATTGTTAAACACCAGGGTGGTCATCCTCACTGCAAGATACTCACGCTGCGAGAGGCGGAGGGTGTGTGGGGATTCAGATTCAAGTGCCCAGACCCTCGCCCACAGAGGATGGGGGACTGGCACACATTATTTCGATGGTTATTTCTAAGATTCCCTTTCTCCTCCAACTTGAGTATTTTAGTAGAATTTGCATTCCGTTAACGGATTCATAGATCCTGCGATCCTGCTGGACTTTCTTAAACCCTGAGCGGTACCTAAATGCAGCTGGAAGGTCAGGGAGGTCCCCAGCTTTCTGCCCATTCTCAGCAGCCCACTCTGGGTCTGTGGCTAAACACCATCTTGAAGTCTCTGGGGCAACGGGCACCTGGGATGGGAACGGCTGGAGTCCTGTGTGTCTCAACCTGGGATGGGAACCGCTGGAGTTCTGTGTGTCTCATCCTGGGATGGGAACGGCTGGAGTTCTGTGTGTCTCAACCTGGGATGGGAACGGCTGGAGTTCTGTGTGTCTCATGCTTTTCTCTTTAAGCTCAGCTTCCTTTGTGGGCTAGAGGGGAGGGAAGACCAAGCTGTTTGCATCTGTGTCTGCGAGTTGCCTGGAACATGAGTTACCATGAACGCCCCTCATCCTGGCAGAACTGATGTCACCCAGCTGTCTGGCCAGGCCGGGCTTCTCTGCTGGACAGGGCAGGAATTCGCAGTGTGGCCATCACAAGACCAGTACGATGGGGCAGACCTGCCAATGCGCAGGGGGCTTAGGTTTTCAGGTGCTCAGTCTATTTTAGTGAAGAAAGTTTGATTGGATCATGGCCACGCGTGTTTGTTCAAGTAGCGTCTGTGGCTGCCCGCGTGCCACGCTGCAGAGTTGAGTTAAGTAGATGTGATGGAGGCCATATGGCCCCCGAAGTCTGAAATATTTACCATCTGGCCCTTTACAGGAAAAGCTGGCTGATTGCTGCCTTACCCAAATGTTGGCCAGGCCTTAGTGTTGGATGCTGAGATGGCCGCCATCTCGTGTCGGTGATCCGTCAAGTGGACTCCGGGTCTGAGCCCCGCCCCAGAGATGGAGGGCTGGGCGCTGCACCCCGGACCTCAGGCTGCTCTGCTAAGTGCTCACCCCCCCCCCCCCC
>NW_006778324.1:877042-881565 GCF_000442215.2 Lipotes vexillifer | reverse complement strand
CCCCCCCCCCGCGCTTGGTCCTCCCCTAACCTGCGCTCCCCTGTCTTCCTCCCTCGGCCAGCATCCACTCGAGCGTGCTGAAGGATGAGGCTGAGCCCCCTGTGGCCGGGGGGCCCCAGCTCCCCGAGGTCAGCCTGGGCCGCTTGGATTTTGAGGTGTCCGACTTCTTCCTCTTTGGCTCGCCCCTGGGCCTGGTCCTGGCCATGCGGAGGACGGTGCTGCCCGGACTGGATGGTGGGTGTGGCGCGGGCTGGGGTCCAAGATGCCTTTGGGTCACTAGGCCACTGTGTGAGGGCCTGGAACTGGGGAGAGTGGGGGCGGGGAGGGCCATGGAGTTGGGGTAGCTGAAGAGAGAGGCGAGGAAGAAGGCGTGGGGGCGAGGAGAGCGGGGCATCCTCCCCAGATGGGCAAAGGTGAGGCAGCTCCTGGTGGATTTCGCTGTCCCTGTCACATGCCCCAGACTGACTTGTGCCCCCATTGTCCAGCTGCCATGCTGTCAGGGAAGAGAAGCCCTATTGCACCACCCCCTCCATCCCCAGCGCCCAGGCAGGCCCTCTGCAGCCAGGTTGGTCTTACTGCCCCCTGCAGATGCCCTGCTCACCTCAGTGCTTTTGTTCTCGCAGTCCCTGCAGCCTTCAGTACCTTCTCCCCGTTCCTCTAAAATACACACGGAGGTGATTTGCACCAGCAGATGGCTGAGCAATGACTCTGAGGATATAAGAGGCTGGAGGCACCTCGGAGAGCAATGGATCAGGGATTCTCGAATTTCCTTAGCACCAAAGTTTACCAACAGCCTGCACTATGGAACAGATAAAAAGTGTGTGTGTGGGGGGGTCTGCTAGAAGTGGGGAGAGGAGGCAGAATCCCACGGCCGTCCTTAATGTTGCTAAGGAAACCTAGGGCTCCCCGGATGCTGGACCGTCCAGTCCTCTAAGAGGGACAGGGAGGCGCGTTGATGAGCTGAAGCCTCAGTGGAGACACCTGCTGGTCAACGGGGGACGCGTTCTGTCAGCTCTGACAAACGAAGAAGTCTACTTACTACGGGGCCTGGGAATTGAGCGGGCCGAAGGAAGGGCTGCTGATCCTGACTGAAAGATCCTAGGTCTGCTTCACAGTTCAGGTGGCAACTCAGTGACAGCTAGAAGAATTTAAAGGAGTTTGACCAGTGGAAATAGTGGAGGGCGTCCTGCTAGGAGGAGGGGCAGCTTGAGCAGAAGCGCAGAGGAAGGAAAGCAGCAAGCCGGGCTGGGGAGTCAGCGACGTCCACCATGTCTGTAGTGCTGGGCGCCTACAGCGGTGCTTCTAGGTGGGGCAGGTTGGCAAGGCATTGAAGGCCAAGCTGAACCTAATGGCTTTGATCCTGTCGGTAGCAGGGAGCCATGGCAGGTTCTTGAGCAGAGGAATAGGTTACTCAAAGCTGCAGTCAAGGGAGCCTCCTAGGGCCAAGGGAGCAGGTGCTCAAGGGGCTTCCCCCATGTATCCTCCCACTTCCCACCCCCACCCAGGTTTCCAGGTACGTCCTGCCTGCAGTCAGGTCTACAGCTTTTTCCACTGCGCAGACCCCTCTGCCTCCAGGCTTGAACCACTGCTGGAGCCCAAGTTCCACCTGGTGTCGCCCGTCAGCGTGCCCCGCTACCAGAGGTTCCCGCTGGGTGACGGACAGTCCCTCCTCCTTGGTAGGCCCTCAGGAGTATAAGAGCGTGCTGAGCCGGAGGCTGGGCCCCAGCTAGGAGGTGCCCCAGGGCCACCCTCTCTGGTCCAGCCCCTCCAAGCTAGTCAGCTGTCAGAGTGACTAGACTCACCTGAACAAGGACTGTGTGCTCTGTGCGGTGGGGGGGGGGGGGGGCAGAGGGGGGGGGGGGGGGGGGGGACAGGAAGACAGCTGACTCACCTGCCTTCCGAGCAGCCCACCTGTGTGAGCACCTGTTCTGCAGGAGGCATCTTTGGGCTCTGCCCCATGACCAGCTCCCATGGCCGGGACCAGCATAATACTTGAGTTGTCAGACCTGATTTTAAGTCCGGGGATCCATGCTGAGTGCTATGCCTAGAGCCCAGCCTAGGGGCAGGGCACGGAGTGGGTCACCCTGGAGGGCTTCATGGAAGAGGGGGCCTTCAACCAAGGCATCGGACAGGTGGAGAAGAGCTGGAGGATGGGGGTTGGAGAGATCTTCTGGGTGGAGGGAACGTCAGGAGCAAGGGCAGGTGGGTTGGGGGGGGGCGTGGCCTCCAGGGCTTAAGTGGGGTGAGCCAGGCATGGACTGGGGTGAGGCCAAGGGGCGGCCTCTACTGGACAGTCAGGGGCTTGGAGATCAGAGCCTTGGCTCCGTACCACAGTTCAGGAAGTTTAGCCAAGCCTGTTCAGAGATTTGGGCCAGATTGGGGGCGGGGGCTGCTGTGCAGGTGGCTCATTCAGGATTAAAATCCAATTGACCCCCCCCCCCTTGACCCCATTTCAATGGAAACTTAATTTCCAAAGTCCTCTTTTGTCAGGAGCTTCCGTAGATCGAAGGGGCTCTAAAACCTTCCCACATCTTAAAATGTGTCACTCTCTGCTCAGGGCAACCCCCTGCCCCCAGGGGGCGCCCTCGCTCCCAGGCTGGAGGCCCCATTCATTTCCAAGCTCAGCCACAGTCCCCTGTGGCTCAGGGAGGGGTCTGATACAAGAGCACATGGTAATGTGCCACCTGTGACCTCAGCTGGTGCTTTTGGGGCAGTGTCCCAGACGCGCCCTCGGCAGCTCTACTGGGGCTGGATGTGATGGTTGGGACCCTGACTCGTGCCTGCCTAACCCATGGCTTGGAGGAGGTGAAATCTGACTGCATACTACGGTGAGGGGGTCCCGTCAGGCCCTGGGGTAAGAGGTGCGGGCTGCCCGCTGGGCAGGTGAGGGAGCAGGCCGGGCTCAGCCTCCCGCCCAGCACGGGGCTGGCACACACGGGCAGCTTCATCTGAGGCCCACCACTCGGCCTTGACTGTGAAATTCCCCCTCCAGCTGACGCCCTGCACAGCCACAGCTCCCTCTTCCTGGAGGGTAGCTCCCGGGGCAGCCCACCGCTTCTGGAGACCCCTGCCTCACCCCCTCACGCCCCGAGGTCCCAGCGCCCGGGGCGGAGGATAAGCCAGGGCAGCTCCCACAGTGAGAGCTCGGAGTCCTCGGACAGCCTGGCCCCCGTGGGCACCTCTCGCAGTGAGTGAGGGTGTCCCGGGCCCTGCCTGGATTCGTGGGAGAGGGAACCCTCTTCTGGGTGGCCGCTGGCCCACTGCCGGGGCTGCTGAGGGCGGGGGAGGAGGGGACAAGGGAATCCAGACCGAGCTCTGACCTCAGAGAGAACTGTGACCTCTGACCCTGGACAGGGGCCCTGACCTCTGACCATGGACTGAGCCGTGACCTTGCCAGGCCTCGACTTAATCCCAACGTTCAGTTTTCCCCCGGGAGTCCCTGTGACCAACAGCCCTGGGATGAAACTGTGCATGTCTCCGTGGGTCAGGCCCCCATCCTGGGGACCAGTTTACAGCACGCGCCCTGGGGGAGGGGTGGGTACGCGACGGGGCTGGGGGGTCGTTGAAGGTGGAGGGGAGCTCATTCTGAGCCGAGCGCTCTGGCCCCGAACTTGTGCCCCGAGCGGCACATCCACCCCTGGATCCGGGCCCCGGGGTCCCACACTGCCCCTTGGGTCAAAGCCCCGGGGCAGGCCGCTCTGACCTTGCCCCCCTCTTGGACCCGCAGTCACAGCCAAGTGGTGGGGCAGCAAGCGCATAGACTACGCCCTGTACTGCCCCGACGTCCTCACCGCCTTCCCCACCGTGGCCCTGCCCCACCTCTTCCACGCCAGCTACTGGGAGTCCACGGACGTGGTGGCCTTCATCCTGAGACAGGTACTGCCGTCCCTTCTTGGGAGGGCCCATCCTTCTGGGGGGGAGAGGCTGACCTCGCGGGCCACGTTGGACACTGGGAAGGCCCCGAGGCGCGGCGAGTCGGGGGCTGACCTGGACAGACAACGGTTTTCCTAAGGAACGCTGGCTTCTGGCCAATGGCGTGGTACCTTTCTAGAAAATTAAATAGACACCACGTAGGAGAATGTACCTATGTTTCAACTTGGAGACTGGAGTCATCATGCCTGTTCCCCTGTGGGTCTCAAGGTCCTCGTCTCTAAAATAGGTGGAGAGAGAGGCCAGTGACTGAGGGAGAGCCTGGGGGGGTAGTAGTGGCTGGGAGGTGAGGGTCGGATCACGTGCACCCTCCACGGCCAAGGTCAGAGGGGGATTTTATACTGGGTCCGATGAGAAGCCACTGCAGAGTTTTGAGTAAGGGAGAGATACTGATATTTTAGAAGGAAGTCCTGTAGCTGCTGTTTGGAGGGCAGGAGAGCAAGCGTGAGGCCCCGCTATGAGGCAAGCGTGGGATCCCAACCTTGAGGTGGCGGCTTGGGCTAGGAAGCTGGTGGCAGAGGTGCCGAGGAGCTGCCGGGTTTGAGGTGTGGTGACAGGACCTGCTGACATTCGGGCTGCGAGGGAAGGACGGG
>NW_006778324.1:870141-876876 GCF_000442215.2 Lipotes vexillifer | reverse complement strand
CCCACGAATCCTGGTTTCCACTCGATTAACTACGGTGACACCATGCCCTAGGGCTGGGGAAGAGCCGGGCTGGGCGGGAGGGGATACTGAGTCTTGGGTCTGGACCTGGGAAGATGAGATGCCTGTTAGATGTTGGGAGGGAAGGTGAGCGGAGAGTCTGGAGCTTAGCTGGCTTGGAGATAAAAATGTGGAGTCATCAGAGCTTGGATGGCATTTAAAGCCAGTGATGGGTTGCCCTGCTTCTCGCGCCAATTCCCACGTGTGGGTTTTTTCCCCACAGCAGGCAAGTCTCTGACCTCAGCTGGGTGTCCTACAATTTCACTCAGTTTTGACATTATCTACCTAGAGATAGGGTCAGATCCCGCAGGTTAAGGGCTCAGCCCTACAACTGCCCGCCCCTCCCCCATCAGATGTCCATCTTCAGGTCGTCACCTGGGTTTCTCTCTCTCTTTTTTCTTTTTTAAACATCATGAAAAATTTTTTTCTTTATTTTTTTTTGGCTGCGTTGGGTCTTAGTTGGCGCACATGAGATCTTCAATGAGGCATGTGGGTCCTTTCATTGCAGCACATGGGCTTCTCTCTAGTTGTGGCATGCAGGTTTTTCTCTCTCTAGTTGCGGCACGCGGGCTCTCTTGTTGAGGCGTGTGAGCTCAGTAGTTGTGGTGCGCGGGTTTTAGTTGCCCCGCAGCACGTGGGATCTTAGTTCCCCGACCAGGGATTGAACTCACGTCCCCTGCGTCGGGAGGTGGATTCTCTACCACTGGACCACCAGGGAAGTCCCTCACCCAGGTTTTCTGACTCACAGGCTATAGAATGGAGGTTCCAAAGATCCTCTCCTTGGATTCAGTTAATTTTCTAGAGTGGCTCACAGAACTCAGTTTATTTACTAGATTACTGGTTAATTATAAAAGGATTTTATAAAAAGGAACAGCCAGATGGAAGAGATGCAAAGGGCAGGGTATGGGGAAAGGAGTTGGAGCTTCCATGCCCTCTCTGAGGGCACCACTGTCCCCCAATTCCCATGCGTTCGCCAACCTGGAAGATCTCCAAACCCCATCCTTTTGGGTTTTTGTGGAGGCTTCATTACATAGACATGGTGGATTAAATCACTGGCCATCGGTGATTGAACTCCAACCTGCAGCCCCTCTCCCCTCTCCGGAGTTGGTGATGTGGGGCTGGGGCGGGACTGAAAGTTCCAACCCTCTGATCACAAGGTTGGTTCTCCTGGCAACCAGCCCCGTCCTTAGATGCGGTTCAAGTCACCTCGTTAACATAACGAAAGACACCTTTGTCCCTCTCGCTTAGGAAATTGCAAGGATTTGAGGAGCTTTGTGCCAGAAATTGGACAAAGACCAAATATATACTTCCTATAAATCACAATATCACAGATGCCGAGGGACTTACTGTAGACGGAGAAGTTCAGGGAGGAGGACCAGAGCCGATAGACGGGAGGCGCCGCTGAGCTGGGCAGGATGGAGGTCACGGGGCCTTGGCAAGAGTGGCTTCAGGGGAGACACAGGGTCAGAAGCCTGCCTGGAGTGAGGGAGGGGAGAAGGCAGGGGGGAAGTGGAGACAGTGCAGGGCGAGTCTTCTGTGGACTTTTGTTGTCAGGGAGAACAGGAACATGTGATGGTTGTTGAGAGGGGTCCTAGGGAGAGGCACTATGCCGGCATATTTAGATGCTAAGGAGAATGATCCAGTAGTGAGGGACTAGCCAGCCATGTAGGGTTGAGAGGGGAGCTGGCTCCATTATGTTCTTGAGGAGGTGGGTGGGGCTGGGTGGGACCAGGGCTCCAGCTGGCCTTCAATAAGGGTCACCCACTGTAATGGGGGAAGGCAGAGAGTGAGTACAGACGCAGGTGGCTGCTAGGTTTGGGTGTCGAGAGCAGAGGCTGCTCCCAGGCCAGAGCATTTGAGAGACAGTGGTCTGGCCCCAGCTGTCAGGACAGGTGGGCAGAGTGGTAGGTGCTGGGGGCTCCCAGCCTCCTGAGGGTCCCAGGCTGGGAGGTGGGGAGGCCTGGGGGAGGGCCTGACTGGCCGCAAGCTGGAGGGCCCTGACACCATGGGGAGGAGGGAGAGGGGTCCAGACGGCCTGACCCGGAGTCCTGCTGGGCCGCTGATCAGGTGATGCGCTATGAGAGCGTGAACGTCAAGGAGAGCGCTGGCTTGGACCCCGCAGCACTGAGCCCCACCAATCCCCGCGAGAAGTGGCTTCGTAAGAGGACCCAGGTCAAGCTGCGGGTATGTGCTTGTTGGAGGTACCTACGGGTTGAGGCTGTGGTCTCGGGGAGGTGGGGCTGCCCCCGGGGGCTGGGGCATCCAAACGGCGGGGAAGGGCTTTGGTTCGCTTCTCAGCTCTCCGTGCTCATACATACTGGCATTCAGGCTTAGACGAGGCCCCCAGGGCTGCAGTGGAGGGGGCGGGGGGAGTAGGTGAGATGGGGAGCTGGTTGCCTGTGGCCTGGCTCCACAGGAGCACCACGGGTGGGGCTCCAGGGCGCTGGGGATGGTGAGGAGATGCCAGTTGTGGAGCAATTGCTATATGCCAGGCCTCTGTAGACGTACCCAGGGGTCCGAAAGAGTCCTGCACACAACCACGGGGCTCAGAGCCCGGTGTGGCATTTGCCATCATATAGAGGGAGGCACAGATTAGGAAGATCATGAAGAGAAGGATTGTCAGGGCAGGCCGTGCAGCGCTTCCCTGAAGAAGCATCATCTCTGCAAGGTATTGACGTATGAATAGGAGTTCAGTAGGCATACATTCATTTACTCGGCAAACGATGGTCAATACCCACTGTGTCCGAGACCCTCTGCCAGGCAGTGGGGCACAGGGATTTACAAGCACAGCCACTGCTGTGGTGGGCACTTCCAGTCCTGTGGGAACATCAGACATGGACCCCAAGAACAGTCCTGAATGGTACAAGGTGATCAGTGATCCATGAATCAACTCTTTTTTTTTTGGTAAACATATTTATTGAGCTATAACCACTTTTTATACAATTCACCCACTTAAAGTGTGCAGTTCAATGTATCTTAGTATATTCACCGATGTGTGCAACCATCATCATGGTTAATTTTAGGTCATTTCCATCACCTCCAAAAGAAACCCCTTACCCTTTAGCTACCACCCCCCTCCCCCAGCCCCCTACTGCCACCCCTAACCTTAAGCAACCACTAATCTACTTTCTGTCTCTATAGATTTGCCTATTCTGGACATTTCATATAATGGAATCACACAACATGTGGTTCCTTGTGTCTGGCTTCTTTCACTGAGCACCCTTTTCAAGGTTCATCCACGTTGTGGTTTGTGTCAGTACTTAATTCCTTTTTACGGCATCTTTCCATGTGTTTATTTCCATGAATGAGCTCTTCCCTTATCAGTATTCTTGTGAGCAGGCCTGCATCTCCCACTTGACTGAGGGTTTCCAGGTCAGGGTCCATGACTGGTTCCTCTCTGCATCCCCAGAGCCCAGCTCTGGGACCAGTGCAGATGAGGTGCCTGCAGATGTTTGTTGAATTGAATTAAAATGCCACGGGGGTTGAGAGGAGGTAGAGACCACCTCTGGGGAGCCCAGCAGTGCTTCTTGGAGAGGACAAGGTTGAGTCAGGGCTTAGTGGATGGGCTGGAAGAAGGAGGCAGGGGACCAGGGATGCCATAGAAAGTGGGGGGACCAGTGTGGGCAAAGGCCCAGAGACCTCTGCGGAGCCTGACCTGAAAGAACCAGTGGGGCTTCAAAGGGCAGCAGCAGGAGATGGGACTGAACAGATTGCCCAGCAAAGTTTTGATGCCGGGCTCAGGATTTGTGCCTCATCCCGAGGGCCCCGGGGGGTTCAAAGATCTGTGCTTTATGAAGACGGTTGATCTGCCACGGGGAATGTTTTTGAATAAGGGCGCTCCTTTAAGATGCTACTAGCAGAGCCCAGGGGAGAGGTACCTGGGTGTGGGAAAAGACACAGATGTGGGTGGTTCTGTAAAGATAGAGCGGTTTGGGTCTTGAAGCCAGGCTGGGAGTGGTGGGCAGCTGGGGCCAATGTAGGGCTACGGGATGAACTGAAACCAGGCGTGAAGAAGGGATGGGGATGCTGGGATAGTTACAGACAAGTGACGTGACGTCCAGCATTGCTCCAGAATGATCTGGAGCGGGGCGGGGGCATCCAGCCAGGGAAGAACAGAACCAGAATGGCCATGACTGGTTTCCGGCCACACGAGACTTCCTACACTGTTTTCTCTACTCTTGACATTTAAATCACCCACGAAGCAAAGACGGATGGTAAACGGCTACTGGATGTGAGCCGTGATGAGGAAGGAAGGAGTGAAGGTGACCCTCAGTTTCCAGCCTGGGGGTCTAGGGGGATGCCAGGCTCTGAGGACTGGCTGTTACCTCCGGGCCATGCGGAGAATCAAGAGCGGAGAATGCTGGTCTGCAGGAGCTCAGGGCTCCGTGGAGACAACGTGAGGGTCTAAGGGTCTGTTTCCCTCGTGGATTCCATGGGCACACGTCTCGGAAACTCTAACGAGGTTAATAGGAAGGAAGGCAATATCCGGCAGGTGCGCATCCCTCCAGCTGATCCTGTGGCTGACGTAAGGGAAAAGCCAGGTCAAGTCCCCTTGCAGAAGTTGAGCTGGTTTCTGTCCTTCCAGAATGTCACCGCCAACCACCGGGCCAACGACGTGATTGCTGCCGAAGACGGCCCCCAGGTCCTGGTGGGACGGTTCATGTACGGGCCCCTCGACATGGTGGCCCTGACCGGGGAGAAGGTACAGAGGCTGGGCCATCCCCTCCTGGGTACCACGTGGCACGTGGGGTGAGGGCTGCGGAAGGCCTGGCTGCACGAGGTGGGAGATGCTCACGCAGGTCAGGGAGGGAGAGCGGGAGTGAGGGATGGACCGGGTGCCTCGGAGAAGCTGCAGTGGAAAGAGGAAAGGTGGTGGGAGCCAGGAACTAGCATCGGACAGGACCCCAAGCCGTGCTGTCTTGGCAGAGAAGAGCTCCCAAGCCCAGCCCCAGCCCCCCGGCCTTCAGCGATTCCCCTGGTCCCCTCACTGCCTGCAGGTGGACATCCTGGTGATGGCAGAGCCTTCCTCTGGCCGCTGGGTGCACTTGGACACGGAGATCACGAACAGCAGCGGCCGAATCACGTACAGCGTGCCGCGGCCCCGGCGCCTGGGGCTCGGCGTCTACCCCGTGAAGATGGTCGTCAGGTAAGGCCCAGGCGACATTCTCATGGTGCTTTCACCCGGTTCCATGGCCCCGCCAGCCAGGCCTGTCCAGAAGATGGGGACCTCGAGGTACCGCCTTCGGGACCCTGTCCTCGTCTGCAGGGAGAGAGGAAAATGGGATGCGGTCACAGCTGTAGCATCAGGAGATGCCGCCCAGGTTCTCTCTCAGCCTGGCCCCGACTGAGCTCTGACCCCGGCTGTGGGCTGACCTTGGCCTCAGGCTGACACCTGACCTTGAGCGCACGGCTGGCCATACCTTTCAGGGGCGACCAGACCTGCGCGATGAGCTACCTTACGGTGCTGCCCCGGGGCATGGAGTGCGTGGTCTTCAGCATCGACGGCTCCTTTGCGGCCAGCGTGTCCATCATGGGAAGCGACCCCAAGGTCCGGCCGGGGGCAGTGGACGTTGTCCGGTGAGTGCACCCTCCCTGCAGGGGATGTGTCCCCCCGGGGCAGGGGCCAGCAGCCCTGGGGGATATGGGCCAGGAGCCCGGAGTCCTGGCTTCACCTCCGGGAGTAATTTACTGAGGGTCCTTGAGAATCTCGGATGCCCTCCCTCCCTCCCTCCCTCTCTATCTTCCTCCCTCTGTTTATTCTAACACTGTCTGAGCATTCTGTGCAGTGAATCAGGCCTGGTCTCTTGCATTCAGATCCCAATCAGGATAAAATTGGTGTGTTCTGATTACCGGTTGCCTTGTAGCAAATGGCTCCATACTTAGCAACTGAAGATCGTACTTTATTATTCTATCACATCATTGACTGGGTTCTGCTGGGAGTTTCTCATGTGGTGTCTCTCCAGCAATGGCAGTCAGGTGGCGGTCAGGCTGGGGGTCATCTAAGGGCTCCACTGGGCTGGAGGTTCAAGATGTTCCAGATGGATGATGAGCTCATGTGTCTTGTTCCTCGGCTGGGGTGTCTCTTTCTCTCTCTCCATGTGGCTGTTCCATGTGACCAGCCAGGTGGTCTGAGACTAGCCAGACTTTGTACCTGGTGGCTGACTTCCACCATGGTGACCGGCCTCCTCTGGATCCTAGTGGCCCAGCTGGAAGCTACAGGCGTTCTTAGGACCCAGCCTCGGAATTCAGTGTCCTTTCCACTACGTTCTATTGGTTATAAGTGAGGCGCAGGATCGAATCAGATTCAAGGGGAAGGGACCACATAAAGGTGTGAATACTGGGACACGTGGCTCACTGGGAGGCCGTCTTTCAAGACTAGCTAACACATAGTGCTAATCGAGAGATTGCAGCTATTACAGCTGATTGGAGAAAGCAGAGCAGACTTCCTGGGGCAGGTGACATTTGAGGCAACTCCTGAAGGACGGATATGCATATATATATATATATATATATATATATATATATATATTGCAGTCCATGCCATTGTATAAATATTAGCATATGCAGAAAGACAAAAAGAAGAAAATACAAAACTTTTTTTTTTTTTTTGCTTTTTGACTTCAGAATATTTTCAAATTGTCTAAAATAAACTTTTAAAGAAACAAAGACTAAAACAAA
>NW_006778324.1:867652-870065 GCF_000442215.2 Lipotes vexillifer | reverse complement strand
ACGGGCCCAGCCGCTCCGCGGCATGTGGGATCCTCCCGGACCGGGGCACGAACCCGTGTCCCCTGCATCGGCAGGAGGACTCTCAACCACTGCGCCACCAGGGAAGCCCACAAAACTGGTTTTGATAGGCCAAGAAGGTGACAGGGAAGAACAGAGCACATGTGGGGAAGAGGTGGGGCAAGTTTAGGGCCATTGGATGTTGGGGGCCAGATTGGGACAGGGCAGGAGGTGCGGCAGGAAGCACAGCTTCCTAGGGCTATTGTACTGCGGAGAGAGGTGCAAACGGATTTTGCCACTAGAAAAGCAACAGAGGTACCACTTTAGTCTCTCCCTCTCTCCCTGCCTCTCTCCCTCCACTCTTTTCTGAGGCTGGCTCTGGGCCAGGTTCTAGGCTGGGCACTGATGCAGAAAGAGATCCTAGTTAGAGGAAATTCACAGTCCAGTGGAGAAAACAAGTCATGGGCATGAGAAACTGTACTCCAGGACTCCAAGGGATCAGAACACCAAGAGTGGGACCGATCCCGGGTCCTGGTAGTTCTTGGGGACTGGGTCAGGGGACTGCCCTGCATCACCCCAGCAGCAGTGGTCACTCTGGGGAGAGAAAACTAGTGTGGCTCAAGGACTCCTACGAGACTGCTCACCTCAGGATGCCCACTGGCCTTGTGGAAACAGGCCCTGGACCTGCTCCTTTCAGGGGTCGACCTCCTCCTTATAAGCCTGCGTCCCTTATTCCCATTATATCTTCGCCAAGCCCCTCCCAAGTCAGTGTCCCCCTCCCACACCTGGGAAGGGGAGGCTGTGGTCCTTCCTCTCTGGGGGGCAGTCAGTCCATCTGGTGCTCTCACCTCTTCACATGGGCTCCTGGGGCCGCTGCGGTGCTCTCCAAACCTTGCTAAGCATCAGAAGCTGCTTTCTATAATCACAGATCACTGGGTACCCCGTCAGAATTAACCAGAACTCTGGAGGTGACACCTGAGCCTGTGCATTCTTACAAAACCTCCCCAAATCTCTCAGAGCATCTTCCAGGTTTGGAAACCCCCGATCTATGGTGGCCAGTCAGTGGCTAGCGCCACAGAAGCCTGCAATCAGGCCTGGGCTCACCTGACATCTATCTTACAGACAGGATTCCGTGTCAGCGGAGAGCACTTGCCCACTGTGAGAGCACAGAGAAGAGAGAGGCAGATCCTGCTTGGAAAGCAGGGAAGGCTTCCTGGAGGAGGTGGCCTTGAAAGATGGGGGGATGGGAACATAAGGAGATGGAGCCACAAAGCCTCTCTAGGGCAGGGGTCTGCAGCAGAAGAGCACAGGGCTTGTCTGGGGCAGCAAAGCAGCTCCGTGTGGCTGGGGAGCTGCCATGCTCAAGGGCAGAGTGTGGAGGACCACCAGTGCAGGGGGGCCTTGCGACCTCAGGGCACCGGGGAGCCAGGAATGGCTTTAGGCAAAGGAGTAGTGGGGTTAGATGTGCCATTTACAGAAATCACCATGGAAACAGTACCAAGGATAACAGTAAAGTCACTGCCAGGCTTGTTTGGGATGAATTTATTTCATCCTTCAGAAAACCCTAGGTGGTAATTGTTGTTATTAGCCCCATTTTACAGAAGGGGAAACTGAAATCCTGGGGGCGTTAAGTAACCGGCTTGAAGTTGCACGGCGCAGGTTGGATTGCACCTGGGGGCACTGGAGGGAAAGGGGCCTCCCAGGAGGGTTTTGTAGTGGCCCGGGAGAGCGATGAGTCCTGAGCTAAGGCTAAGAAGTGGAGTTAAACTGAGAGGATGGAGTGAAGATCCTGCCAGGTAGAATCAAAGGCTCCTTGATCGGAGGAGGAAGGAGGGGAGACCGAACGAAAGGGAGGAGTCAAAGGGGCTTCTCTCTGGCTCCAGAAACTTGAGTGGTGATGGCGCATCACAGAGAAGGGGACCCAAGCAGAGGGGGCAGGAGTGGGGGGATCATTTGTGCTGTGGGCCTGTGGTTGGTGCCTGTGGGCCAGCCGGGGGAGACGGCCAGGACTCACGGGGCTCAACTGGGGCTGCGGACTTCATGGTGCCCCCTTGTTTTCCCCTAGTGCTCCTGGGAACAGCCCCTCCGGCTTCTCGGGGCAGGGGGAGGTGGGGAGTGGTGCGGGCTGCCGGGCCAGGGGTGGCCCCCACGGGGCGGGGCTGGACCGTGCAATGCCGTCTCGCCAGGCACTGGCAGGACCTGGGCTACATGATCCTCTACATCACGGGGCGGCCGGACATGCAGAAGCAGCGGGTGGTGTCGTGGCTGTCCCAGCACAACTTCCCCCAGGGCATGATCTTCTTCTCGGACGGGCTGGTGCACGACCCGCTGCGGCAGAAGGCCATCTTCCTGCGCAACCTCACGCAGGAGGTGAGTGTCCCGGCTGGGCAGGGCTTCCTCCAGCGCCCTCCCCCTC
>NW_006778324.1:851335-867535 GCF_000442215.2 Lipotes vexillifer | reverse complement strand
TCGCGGCTGCCCTGTGCAGCCGCGATGCTGCAGCGCGCTGCTTCAGCAGCCCGGGCCCCATAGACACTTCCCCCTCCCCCTCCCCCTCCCCCCCTCCCTCAACCCGGGGTGGGGCGGGCCTCCTCCTTTACCCCACATCCTCCGATTGTCCAAGCGGATGCCCAGCGTGCACAGCACATTCACGTGCACCTCATTGGTCCTCTTACTGCCCAGCGAGGTGTGTCTTATTATCCCTACAGGCAAGTGAGAAAGGTGAGGCTTAGGGATGTGCCCGGGATCTCAGAGTCACCCTTTCATCCTTTATCTTCTGACCCGAAAGCCTAAACTCTTGTCTCTGCATCTGGTTATCCCTTCAGCAGACACTTAAGTGCCCAGTGTGTTCCCTCCCCTGTCCTGGGTGTTGGGGATGCACAGAGGCAAACAGAACTCAGGATGTCCTAGAGCTGTGATTTTCACTGCGTGCGCCGTGGCACAGGGTTCCCTGGGACCTCATTAGACATGCAGAGTCTCTGGCCCCCCTTGGAGACCTACTGAATCTGAAACTCTGGGAAGGGGGCCCAGCAATCTGTATTTTAACAAGCCCACCAGGGCATTCTGATGCTTACAAAATTTTGAGAACTGCTGATCTAGAGCCGGGGTTGACAAACCATGGCCCAGGGGCTGAATCCGGCCCATGGTTTTTATATGACTTGTGAGCTAAGAATGGTTTTACTTCTCTTACATGGTTGGGGGAAAAAAAAAATCAAAAGAAGAATAAGGTTTCATGACGTGAAAATTATGTGAAATTCAAATATCCGTGTCCATAAATAAAGTATTACTGGAACACAGCCATGCTCATTTGCTTACGGGTTGTTTATGGCTGCTTTTCAGCTACAATGGAATAGTTGAGTAGTTGCAACAGAGTGCAAAGCCTAAAATATTTAGTATCTGGTCTTTCACCAAAAGAGTCTGCCAATCCCTGATCTACAGGAAGAAAAACTTGGAAATTGACAGTTTACTGGTGGGTGATTAGAAAAGACCCTTTGGGAAAACAGAGGAGAAAGGACCTAGCTTTGTCTGGAGAGGCCGGGGAAGGCTTCTAGGAGGTGGTAACTTTTGAGCTGAGTCTTGAAGCATGAGTATGAGTTTGTCCGGTGGCCAAAGAAACAGCATGTGCAAAGGCACCGAGGTAGGAAAGAGCCTGGGATGTTCTCAGAGCTGCAGGTATTCAGGATGGGGGGTATGTGCTGGATCACATTCAGGTCAAGTGGGAGCTGAGGTCCCGGAAGTGATCAGGCGCCTGGGCTGGGCAGGCCGTGAAAACCTTAGAAACTGGGCAAGACTGTGAACTCTCTGCTGAGGGTAATGGTGAGCCATGGAAAAGCTTAAGGCAGGGGAGTGGCAGCGTCTAATTTGGGTGGTAGAAAGATCGTTTTGGCAGCTGTATGGAGAACAGATTGGCGGGAGAAACGAGGGTTAGGAAGGCCAGTTGGGAGGCTGTTGCCCAAGCAAGAGACAGAAGACCAGAATCCAGGTGGTAGTCGTGGAATGGAGAGAAAGGCACGGACAGGCAGGAGAACCAGAGGGCAGAATTGGCAGGACAGAACTGGCCTCCAGTCCTGGCCCTGGACTGTGTCAACTTGGCACTCAATTTCCTGTCCACAGAGGAGCACTTTGCCCCACTGTTCGTAACCTACGGATCGCGTTCCTCACGTGGGGTCAGCAAATGGTGGGGCTGTGATTCACAGGTGGAGCCCATATCAGGCTTTCGGTGCAGGGGCTGGGGCGGGAGGGGAGGCCACTGCAGGGGGTGGTTCCTGATGCAGGGTGGTCCCATGACTTGCAGTCTATCAGTGTGCAGATAAAGGGTCCCCCGGCAGTGCTCCCTGGGGGGACATCTAGGAGTCCTTTGTGGGGATGCGCTGGGCCCCCTCTCCCTCCATCAGCTGCCCTGTGTTTCAGTGCTTCATCAAAATCAGTGCGGCCTATGGCTCCACGAAGGACATCTCCGTCTACAGCGTGCTAGGCCTGCCACCCTCCCAGATCTTCATTGTGGGCCGGCCCACCAAGAAGCATCAAACCCAGTGCCAGGTGGGTAGAGGTGAGGCTGGGGGGTGGGGGGTGAGGGGGTGGAACCAACAAAAGGGGAGAGGGGAAGAGGAGGTTTATTCCATTGTTTGCTCATTCAGTCGTTTGTTCTTTCCTTCCTTCCTTCCTTCCTTCCTTCCTTCCTTCCTTCCTTCCTTCCTTCCTTCCTGCAGCGCCGAAGACCCAACACAGCCAAAAATAAATAAATAAACAAACAAATAAAAAGAAAGCTCAAAGAATTAGACTATAAGCTCATTATAAGCAAATAGTGACTCCCTCCCTCCCTCCCTCCCTCCCTTCCTTCCACAAACACGACTGGGTGCCTGCTTTGGGCCAGGCCCTGCGCTGGGTACAGGGGAGATCCACGGTGGAATCGGATGTCATGTCATCCAGTCTAGTGGGGGAGAAGGAAAAATTAGCAGACAATGACAGTGCAGTGTGGCAGGAGCCATAATGAATGACAGGGAGCACAGAGAACTGTGGGGTCCCAGAGAGGAGCAGCTAAGCCGGACTCAGGGACAAGGTTGTTTTCTGGGAGTTTGAAGGAATTATCCAGGAAGGGCCTGAGGTTGGAGGAGCCTTTGTGACAGAGGCAGCAGCAAAAGCCACGGTCAGGAGACGGCAGAGCACATGTATATTATGGGAACTGCAAGTGACTCAGCTTGGCTGAGTGTGATGTGGGAGGGAAAGGGAGAGGGGGCTGGAGCAGCGGGTCCTGGATGGCCTGTGTGTCTTGCCAAGCTGGGATTCTACGGCTCTGGAGTGAGTTTGTGATTCAGGGAGATCCATCAGGCTGCAGGTGGAAGGCGGATCAGAGGAAGGGGAGAGGGGAGGGAAGCGGGCGGTGGCAGGGCAGAGAAGGCCGAGCGTCTGAGAGGCACTTCTAAGGCAGGATGGATTGGATTTGGTAACGAAGGGATCAGATGCATGAGTCGAGAGAAAGGGAAAGTCAAAGATGACGCCCGGTTTCTGACCTGGGTGACCAGGTAGGTGGTACCATTACTGGGATTGAAAAGCAGGCGACTGAATGGAAGGCGATGATCTCTTTGGGCCACGTTGAGTGGGAGGTGCCTGAAAGTGACCAGCAGGTGGAGGGGCAGAGATGGTGGGACCTCAGAGTGGGGACCGTTAGAGCAGGGCTTCTCAACTCCAAGGTGCACACAGATCACCTGGAGACCTCGTTTAAACGCAGATTCAGATTCCTAGGCCTGGGCTGGGGCCTGACGTTCTACCCGTCAAGGGTCCAGGTCGTGCTGATGCTGTGATCCGCGGCCCACACTTCGAGTAGCAAAGGTTCTGAGGACCTAGGGAGAGGGATTGGCAAGAAGGGCAGCTGCGGGGGCCAGAAAATAACGAGGTTGCATGCGGTAGAAGCTGGAGGAGGGGAGAGACTTACCTTTGGGGGATCTTAGTGAAAGTGACAAGGATGGGAGCTTCACCCCATCAGGAATCCAGGGAACTCTGGCGTGACCCATGGGTACAGACAGAAGCGCTCAGTTGCCCAAAGCCGGGCGGGGAGCCTCGACTGCTCATGAGCTCCCCAGGTCCCGGAGCAGCTGGGTGTTCCGGGGAGAGGGCGATGTTGGGGTGTGGGGAAGGGCAGGACCACGGCCCGCCTGCCCCTCTGGCCTGACGCCTGTCCCCTCCGCAGTTCCTGAGCGAGGGCTACGCCGCGCACTTGGCCGCGCTGGAGGCCGGCCACCGCTCGCGCCCCAAGAAGAACAGCTCGCGTATGATCCTGCGCAAAGGCAGCTTTGGCCTCCACGCGCAGCCTGACTTCCTGCGGAAGCGCAACCACCTGCGCCGGACCATGTCGGTGCAGCAGCCCGACCCACCTGCCAACCCCAAGCCCGAGCGGGCCCAGAGCCAGCCCGAGTCCGACAAGGACCGCGAGCGGCCCCTGCCCGCGCTCAGCTGGGCGCGCGGGCCCCCCAAGTTCGAGTCGGTGCCCTGAGGGCCAGGCTGTGCGCAGAGCAGGGGGGCCCCAGCGGGCTGCCTTCTCCCCGGCAGACACAGGCCTTTTCCTGCTTTTTCCCTCCCGTGTCTGTCCAGCAGTGTCCGGCCAGCGAGGGGGGCAGGACCCTGCCTGGCCTTGGGGGGCTCCCTGGGCTGCGAAGGGGTGAGATCCAGGGGTCTCAGTGCGGTCGCTGCTGCCCCATCACGCCTGCAACGCAAGCCCCAGCTAGGGTGGATGTTTGTGTAATCCCGGGGGCAGGCCTGCCCGGAGCCGGAGTGTTTGACAAAGTCGACCATCTTTCTGAGTTCCTGAGGCTTCCACAGCGATGCTAGGCAGGCCCTAACGGGAGGAGCCCCCAGACCAGGGACCGACAGCCGCTGGCAGGTACGGCTTCTTGGCTGCCTGCTGGAGGGTCGAGTGGCATTTGTGCCCGCCCTCCGTGTGACGTCCCGGGTCACCATCTTGGGCCTGGCTCTCCTGTGGCAAAGTGGCCACGTTCTGGGAGTGAGAGGATGTCCCCTGGGCTCATCCTCTGTTTGAGTCGTTTGCCCACGGCCCTTGGGGGGCGGGGTCTGGTGCTGACGGTCTGTCCTCCTGCAGCTGTCCATTGTCCCCTCTTTCTTGTATCCTCACCTTTCTCCCGTGGCCCTTGAGGACAGTTATGCCTCTTCCCGGAGTCCTGCCTGGTGCCCTCCCCTGTGAGGGTGTGGCCCCGGGTCCTGGCCTAGCCGGGCTGGCTGTGAGCCCTTGAGCCTGTTGCTTACCCTCTCTGGGCCCTGCCTTCCTTCTGTAATTGGAGGGGTCTCCCCAGCTGAGATTGGTGGGAGTTTTTGACTCCTAGGCTGCCCTGCACTTCTGCCTTCCCAGGCTTTTCAGGCCTAAGAGCCCCTCAGAGTGCCCAGTGATCTATACCTTCCTTGCAGACTAAGAGAGGGGCTGGGGCAGGGGTGGGGTGGGCAGGAGGGAGCCACCGTTGCCCCACCACTTCAAAGGAAGCCCCTCTGGGGGGTTGCTGGGAAGAGGTCCCTGCTCCATAGAGAGGTTTGCTTTGCACTGAGGTCCAAACCTGGTGTCCCAGGGACAGAGACATTCCCCAGAGGGCACTGGTCGGGCCCCCCCCCTCCCCAGCTCTGTTCAGAGTGATTTCTCCCTTTGGCTCCTGGAAGGCGTAACAGCTGAGGTCCCAGAGCTCCGGGGGTTCATGTAATTTTGGCTCAAACTGTTGTGTTCTCTTCCCTTCCCCCTGCCACTCAGCTTGGTTTGGTGCCCGTAACTTCCTCTTGGGTCATCCCCTGAGGTTGGCAGGGCTTGGCTCTCCTGGGGCCCCTCAAATTCTGCCCAGGCCTTCCTCCTGCTGAGCCCCTGGCCCAGGCATTGGTCTCCTGCACTCCCCCCGCTCCCCGGCCCAGACCCACACCTGCTGTGTGGGGCTACCCGGGCTGCCTCTGAGCCCTTCATGCTGTCACTGAGGCTGATCCAGCTCTTGCAGCCGAGGCTCTGGGTCACGGGCCGGGCTGCCCGGGACCAGACGTCTGTATACGCAGCAGGCACCTGTGTCAGCTCAGTGTCGCTTCTGCTGTCTACCTCTTGCAGGTCCCATGTGGCCAGTGTCCTCCCCAGTGGCGGCTGCTGGTGGGGGCTGCTGGCACCGCTGTTGTGAATCACCCGGCAAACTGGAAGCGCCGCTGGGGCTGGACGGCTCCGGGCTCGCAGCCCCCCACCCTGCTCTCCGCTGGAACTGTGTCTTCTCCAGCCTGCCAGCTCCCCTTCCACTTCCAGCGCCGCCTCTGCGCCCAGGCCCAGAGCTGCCGGCAAGTCTGCTGGGGAGGGGTGATCACCCCCAGATTCCTCTCTGGTCCTGCCTCCTGGCGGTTCGCAGCGGGCCCATCCCGCCTTTAACATTTCATCCTTCTCGGCTGTCCATCGAGCAGCAGCTCGTCCGGCACAGCCACGTCGACTCCCGCCCTTCCCCTCCTTTCCAAAGCAGACGCTGCATTACACTCGGGCGGAGTTGGTCCGCTTCTCTGAAATTCCATCTCCTTTTTGCAGAAGCCACTGATGTGTGGCTCTCAAGTGATGAAATAATTAGCGTGAGATACCTCTCCCCCAGTTAGAGTCCCTCTGCCCTTTTTTCTGAGAACCCCAGGCTGGGAGCAAGAGAGAGCAGGGACCCTGAGGAATTTGGAGTCCGCGGGGGCAGGGTTCTGTGCTTGTGGGGATCGGAGCCGGGACGTGGGCCCCAGCAGGAGGGCCCGCACCCCTTCCCTTCTGGAGCTCCGGTTTGGGGCTCTGACGACTTGCACCTCAGATGCTGAAGGTGTACAGTGAGATGTGGTGAACACAGCGTTCTGGGAGCTTCGGCGGGTGTGTGTGAATGTGTGTACTTGGAGCCCTGTATAGTGAGTGAGCAGACTCGACTTGTTTCAGTGCTGCTTTCACAGCAGCTCTGTAACCAACGTGCACTTTGTCTGCTAGTCGTTTGATTTTGTCCTTCCAGTTAAGTTGGAGAAAAACAAAGAAGCAACTAGTGTCGTTCTCCGGAGGGGGCGCCACTGCCTCTCCTGGAGTACTTCTGTGACCCCCAGTCTGGCTGTTTTCTAGAGAATCCTTCCAGCCCCGTGTGCCTGCTCCCCAGGAGCTGGAAAAACGGATCTTCCCGCCTGACCAAAGCTCCTTGTTCCTTGCGTGGCATGTTTGTTCTTCCTAGTTTGGGGTGGGGGGCGGCTGTCCCGACAGAGGGCCGGCCTGCAGCCTCCCCTACCTTCGCCCTGTTGGGGGTTCAGGGTGCATCTGTAGCCAGGGCCTGCTCTTCCGGCCTCATGGCATTTTTCTAAAGATCTCAACTCCTCTCTTAGGCTCCGCAACAGATACATTAAAAAAAAAAAAAAAAAAAAAAAAAAATTTAATACGTAACTACCACTGAAAAACTAGGGGTAAAGAGAAGTGTAAAATGCATCCCTCTTACGACCCAATTTGGGTCACACAAACATCTGTAAGCACCACAAGAAGAAAGAGAAGTATTAAGTTGTGGAGTATACACTATATAAGGTGCAGGAGCCCAGAAAAAGTGAGGGCTGGAAGGGCTAAGAAGAGGTTCCCAAATAAAAAAAAAAAAAAAAAAAAAAAAGTAAGACTCTTTCATGCATTTGGATAAAGGGCCCTCCAGTCTGGGTGCTGGGCCACAGAAAACCAACATATTTGGATCCCAGGATTCCAGACATTGCTGGGGTGGGGTGGGCTCCCTGAAAGAGGGGAAGCTGGAACTCATGGGTTTTAAACTGTACTTTGACGGCTTTGGAGCGCAGACCCGTGCCCCGGAAGTGCCCTGCCAACGAAACGTGGCGCCGATTGTTAAATGAAAGGCGGACCCCGAGGCAGGTGGAAATGGGTCCCGAGGTGGCGCCTGTTTTGTGGGGGACACACGCCCACCCAGCCCAGGTGCAGCCCTGCCCGGGAGGGGCGCCCTGCCTGCGGAGCCTCAGCTTGACCCCGCCTTAAATAACCAACTTTCCTGCCGAATCCCCGGGGGTTTGGGTGCCCAGTGCTCTGGAAACCTATTCTCTTTGGCTCAGCCAAAAGAAACCTCCCCTCCTCCGCCCCCCACCCCCCGACCAAGTAGGGTTAAGTCCAAGCAGCGAGGCCTGGCCTGGGTCCTTGTCTCCTTGCCGAGAAATCAACAGGGTGGATGGCAAAAAACATCAGGAATTTGACCGCCACCCTCACGGGCACAAGGAGAGGCAGGTGACACCAAGGAGGGGTGGGACTCCCACCCTCGGACCCCGCTGTCCGTTTCTGTTTGTCTACTCGGCGGTGGCAGCCGGTCTGATCTTGTCCGTCTGACTGTTCCTAAGTATGTAACTCTCAGTATTATTTGTGGTGGACGGTTCTGTGGTGAAAAAGGTTTATTCTCTTTCTCATGGCTGCCTTGTACAAAATCCGTTAGAAAAGAAAATGTAAAGTATCAGATTTCTAACACGACAAAAACAGCATTACAGAGTTAAAAGATTTTTACAACTGGTCTTGATTTTGATGTGAGCTGGTTTTTAACTCTCAAATGTTGTCACTTAAATAAAAACCTTATTTGCCTTTAAAATGTGCTCTGCTCTGATCTAAGCCGAGAGACCCTTCCCATTCTCATGTTCCGCCTGAGCTGGGGGCAGGCTGGCTTGGAGTCCGGGTGGATGAGGGCGACAAAGCCGGGCCCTAGACCACAGACCTATTGCTCAGAGCGGCTCAGGGGGTAGGGTGACAACGAAGAGACGTCAGATACAGAAAGAGAGTCTTTATTATGAAAAAGCAGTGTTGTCTAGGAAACTCATACACTGGTTTCCTTCGAATAAAATGACAAAGCAGATTTCTTAAATAATTTACAAAGGGCAGAAATTGCTATTGAACAGGGTTACCACTCCCTGTACGCCCACAGTGCCCTGTGCTGAGAATGTAAATAGGTACCTGTGGACTCAGGGTCTTGGGGCCGGGAACTCTCTCCCATCCCTTCTTCCGGGGCTCTGCTGTGGGCAACAGGGCTGGAATCTGGGTTCCCAAGAGCCCCCGCGCTGGTGACACAGGAGATGGCTCTTTGCAGACCCTACTCCTGGGTACGCAGCTCAGAGCTCTCAAACGTTACCTTGTGCTTGCACTGCACTTTGCGAGTGAAGCAGGTGTCTGTAAAGCTCACGTGTGGGATGCGTTTCCAGGCCCCAAAGGGGAGTAGGATGAGCAGTCCCCCCGCCTCTCCGAGGTCTCCCCAAGTCACTCGCAGACTGCGGCAAGTGGTCACTGGCGGGCGGGGAAGTGGCTGGAGAAGGAGGGCAGAGACCCCCGAGCAGCCTCCACCTGGGCCCTTGTTAGTCCGGTCCCTGTTTGCCGCAGCCCAGGGGCACCGCCAGCTCCTGGGTCCTCCAGGAACTCCCGGGAGGCGCGGACCCTGGGTGTGAGGGCATGGTGGTCAGCTATGGCTTGCTTCCTGCAAGACAGAGCTCCCTTCATGCCCCTCACAGTGCTGAAGCCAGGGGAGGCGGGGACACCATAGACTGCCCCCCGAAGTGAGGTGCTAGAAGGTGGCTGCGGCTGCCTGGGGCCCCGGCATGCTCTGCTCCATCAGTGATGGGCCCAGTGAGGTCAGCAGCTCCGGCTCCGGGCAGCTCAGAAGACTCGCACCTTCCTGCTCCGTGGGGCCCATCGGCTCTGTGGCTTTTTCCAGAAAAGACTCAGTTCTTTAACACGCGTCCAAGTATGTCTATGGGCTCGTGCAAGAGGAGGAGGGGGGAGGGGGAAGACACAGAGAAAGATGCTTAGGAGGAGGGCATTACCTGAAGGATGCTGTCCTCAGTCATGAATGAGAGAAACAGTCATGTCGCCACTAGAGGTGGGAAAGCAGGAGGGACAGATGCCGCTGGGTGCCGCAGGCTTTGAGGGACCCTCCCCGCCTGAGCTAGACAAGAGCAGACCTGGCAACGTGGCGGGGACATGGCCCACTCAGCAGGTAGTCAGAGCCGGCAGGGCCCCGCCTCAGAGGCCGTCACAGCCACGTACAAACGGCCCCCAGTTAGGGCAGCTCCAGGCCCAGGCCCTGCCCCCGGGACGCTGTCATAAGCAGACAGACCAGGCATTTCACGGCAGCCAGGATGCCTTCCCCAGTTCCGTGGGCGGGCAGGGCCGAGAGGAGCCATGGGGAGTGGCAGAGGAAGGGTGGGTCTTTCAGGAACCAGGGACCCGGCCACATGTGATGGACAAATGGGGGGGACCGAGGCCCAGGGGGCCACATACATGCAGGGTATGTCCTTAACCACCACCCCAATCTAGGTCTTTCATCAAGGAGGAGACCAAGGCATGTTGCAGAGGAGACAGAGGCTCAGAGAGGGAGACGGATGGCCAGGGTCACACAGCAGGGCAGAGCCAGAGCCCGCCAAAAAAACGTGGCTGGCTCAAGGCGGACCCTCCCGGCCGTGTCCCTTTGAAGCATGGTATGCAAGCTCACCTCTCCTCGGCTATGATGGCCTCATCCAGCTCTTGGGACAGCTTCTGGAGATGCTGGATTCCTGCCCCCACGGGCTCTAGGTCACTGTCAGACTCGCTGAACGGAAGGAAAAGCCACACATATCAGTCATTAGTTGGAAACCTGTGACAGGAGCCCTTCCCATCCGGCACCGGGCCTGGTGTATGGGCCCAGATGACCCACACGGGCTGGGAACGTGTCACCGTAGACCCCCATTCCAGGAAGTGACATCAGAGCAGCTTGGAGCAGATGGCAGAGAAAAGCTGGATCAAGGCCCACCAGGTCAAGGGCAGGTGATCCTGTAGACAGGTGAGCCTCAGCCCTCCAGATGGCTTCAAAACTTGCTTTTGGGCTCCGCAGGAGGCTTGGGTGACTGTGATACTCCCAGAGTTAAGCTCGCCTCTTCCTTTGGCAGGTGGGGAAACTAAGACCCTGAAGGACATCCCCAGATCCCCCACCAGCAGGGCGCAGAGCTGAGCCAGAGCACGGATATGACTCCGCTCAGGGTGTCCCTGGCTCCAGGTAGCCCCAGGAGGGGCTCAGCAGCCCCCAGGGCCCAGTTAGCGTTTGCGAGGCAGGCACTACTGCACGTACCTGGGGGAGCAGAGGGGCTCTGCTGAGGAGTAGGGGCTCCGGAAGGCAGCCTCCCTCCTGGACCGCCGCCGAGGGTGGGCGTGCGGGCCCATCTGGGTGGAGAGGCGGCGATTCGCCCTCTCCCGGGGGTCCAGGGTTGAGCGGGCAGGGGCAGCCACTGATAGCCGGGTGCTTCTGTGGCTCGGGCTGCGAGCTGGGGGGCCACTGCCCTTCTGTGCCCCCCTCTTCCTCCTCCTGGCTTTCACCTGGGTTTCCACCAGCCACTTGGTACCACTTTGGCAGGACTCCTGGATTCTCTGTGACAGGTACACGGAAAGGTCAGCATGGACAGGCCAAGAGTGAGCCACCCCAGAGTGCCCAGGCCACACCCCCAATACTTCGGCCCACCAGCTGGTCCTACAAATCCAGGCAGCTTTTAGTCTCAAGGTGAGGATTGCAGATGAGTCCATGTGGAATGGGTCCACGGCAAGGACCCAGCTCAGGGCCCCCAGGGATGAGTGCGTGGCCAGCAGCAGAACCACGCGGGCTCATGGAGTCTGCGTTTGGTCTAAGTCCAAACCCTCTTTCGGGACAGACTGACCCAGACTCAAAGGGGAGGCCCAGAGGAGAGCAGGCCTACCCACAGGATACCGTGAAATAATTTCTCTGCCGGCTTCTGGTCTCCCTCACTCTAATCTACCGTCCACAGTGTTGCACAGAGATCCTTCTCAGGGACTGACATTTGGCTCAGAGACTTCTCCTCAAAGGGTCCAGAAATGCTTCCCTCTCCCAAACCTTCAGATTCCCACTCAGACAGCAAGGAGATGCCCTGTCCACCCCCAGTTCTCTCCTTGGAGGCCTGTCCACTCTCACAGCTCCTGTCCTTCCTAGGTGACACCTCCCCACACCTCCAGCTCTAGGTTTGGAGACACAGCCACTTGGGAGGCCCAGGGACCCGTCACCCCCAGCACACGTGGCCTCTTCCTGCCCACACCTCCCATCTGACACCAAACCCTCGCAGACCCCCAGACCCCCCGAGAGGCGAACCTTCTTCTAACCCCCTTTTCATCAAGTAGCTAAAGAACAAGCTCTGATATGCTAATCGGACCCAATTCCCACCGAGTTGCAAATTCTTGCCATTGGTTCCCAGGGCTCCCAGTCGCTCTTGGGAGCATCTAAACATGTTCGGCGCACCGAGCCCCTCTCACGTCCCACGCTGCGCTCTGTCCTCCGGCCATTCGTAGACTGAGTTCCTGCCAGTTCTCTTCAGCATCTTGCCCTCCCTCAGCCCGCCTTGTACACTCCTCATACTCCCCCCTTTCCTGGGCGAATTCCACGGAATCACCTCCTCCGGGAAGCCTTCACTGACTAAGCTTCTTTTTGGTGTTCCCCCACCATTAGCCCCTTGAATGCAATTTCCTATCACAATACAGCTCTATCATCTTGTCTTATGAGGCTCTGTTTCCTCACAACACTGCTTTCATTCACTCATTCAGCTATCTGTTGAGCACCTGCTACGTGCCAGGAACTGTTTGGAGTGCTGGGGACACAGCAATGAACAAATCAAAGGCCCTGTCTTCACGGAGTCTATATTCTTGGGGGCAGCTATTATCCAGCACCAAGAAAGGTGATGTTCGACATTACCTGGGACACGGCACCCAAGGCGTTCTTAGCCGAGCGAGCTGCAGCCTGGAGGCCCTGCTGTCCTGGCTGTGGGGTTTCCAGGGGTTTCCAGGAGGGGCCCGCCCTGAGGTTGAGGCTGACTGCTCTCAGGGGCAGCCTCCTTTGGAACTGTCTGCACAGGGAGTCCAGGGCCCCGCTGGAGGTGTCTGGGTGGCCAACTGCAGGCTGTAGGGCCTCGCTCTCCTGCAGCTGCCCCTGGTTCTGTAGGGACCTCCGACGCATGGAGGCCCCCACGGCCGGCCACCGAGAAGCCATCTGCCTGGCCGAGAGTCTGTTCTGCCCAGCAGACCCTGGAGAGGAGATCAAAGTCAAAGGGAGGTCGGCAAGGCATCCCCCCACTGTCCCATTCCCAGGCTTCAAAGACACCCTGAGTACCGGGGGAAGAGATGGGATGGGGGCCCGTGGGGTGGGGCACTTGGCAACTGTGGGTGCAGGAAGGAGGATGCTTCCTGGAAGAGGGGTCAGCGAGGACCAGAGGAGGGTAGAGGCTGAACAAGGCCGGTCAGCAATGTGTCCCGTGCTGCAAGTGTCTGAAACAAGCTGTCTTTTCATCCCAGCCTCCTTTCCGTTATCTGCCTCAGGCGGAGAGGGAGGCAGTCAGGACTGGCCGGCCGTCACCGAGCCTCAGCACTTGGTCCAGGGCAGGACCAGCGGCTCTTTCACGGGTTCGCCCTGGCCCAACGCGCTCTGGCGGGCTGACCAGACACCCCAATGTCCATCCGGCTATACCCAGAAGCCCCACATGTGTCCGTCCTAACGGGAGGTCCCCCCTCCCGTCCCTTCTTATCAGAGGCCCTACCACGCCCCGGCCCGCACTCACCCAAGAGCGCCCAACGCTCACCAGACGCCGAGCACAGCTGCTCCTCACCCATCCAGAGGATTTGAAACACCGCGCGGATCCGCCCCCTGGCCCTGTCCTCACAGCTGATTGGCTCCGTCCCCGCCTCGCTGCCTCGTCGGGGATCCGATTGGCCCCTGCGCCCGCGGCTGTGAATCTTGCTCTCGGATTGGCCCGGCCGTCCCCATTCATGTCTCTGGTTGTCTGGCGGGCCGGGAGCTGCGCGTTGAGGCCTCTTTGTATTCTCGGGTCCCGCCCGCTCAGCCTGCGGAATCCTTCCCCCGCGCCGGCGCAGCCCCGGCGCCACCTCCTGACGCTCGGCCCCAGGTCGCTGGGCTCCCTCCTCAACTACAAAGGGTTCTGGCTGCTCTGACCGGGCGGGGCGGAGGCGGGGTCCCGAGCTCCTAGGGGCCCCTCCCACCCTGCTTGGAGGTCTCAGTGGTTTTGTCAGAAAGAACCTGGGCTGGGGGAGCTCGGAGCCTTGGGTTCCTGTGGAAGTTTTGTTTCAAACTTCCCTCGTGACCCTGTGCCTTCCTGAGACTGACCCTCTGTCCCCCAAACTTGCCACCCGCGCTGACCCCCAGGAAAGTCCATCCTGGAAGAGGGGACAGATTGGGTGCACCTCCCCCCCTCCTCCAAGTACGCTCCCCGCCCCGTCCCCACTATCCAGCTGAGTGCCTCCCTCCCTCCCTCCCTCCCTCCCTTTAGCATCCAAACTAAAAAATCCACCATTTAGAAAGCCCCGTCCCCCCTCCACCTCAAGGCAGCACTGGCCATGCGCCCCCTTCCGTTTCCTTGCTGCCGTCCTCACCTAAAACCCCCCACCCCCCACCCCGAGTTTCGACTGATGGGCACCTTGAAGCTCAGTCCTTAACCCCATTCTTCACCTCTGGGTGATCTCACCCACACTCTTGCGAAGGGACCCTCCCCACGGGAGGAGACCGATTAATACGAGGCACTTACTATACACCAGGTACTGGTGTTCCAAGCACTTTACAGGAGGAACTCATGAGCCCCTCATTGCAGCCAAGGGCTAGATGAGGAAACGGAGGTGTAGGGAGGTCAGGTGGGGCCCCAATTTCCCCCCCGGTTAGTATGCAGCAAGGATTCAAACTCAGTCTGGGACCAGGGTCCATGAGCCTCACCAGCGCCCCACACTGCATCTCCTCAGCCTGCACCTCTCCCCGGCAGGTGTATCCATCCCTTTCCAAATACCTACTTATGTCTTGATAGATTCAGCACTGTGCTAACAATGGTCCACAAAGGTCAACAAAACGGATGCATTCCTTACCTCCAGGAGCTCAGATCTAGTGTGTGGGGAGAAACGGACATGAATAAATTAAATAACCAGTAATCGATTCATCAAAGAAAATTATGACACAAAAATTATGTCGCTTAAAGCTGAGACCTAGAAAATCAGTTCACCAAGCAAAGAATGTGTGTGTTTGTGTGTGTTTGAGTGTGTATGTGGGGAAGTGGGAGGCAGGGGAGGAGGTGCTCTTCTAGCACAAGGAGCATCATGTTTGGGGGCTCAGGACCCAGGTGAGACCCCCCCCGCACACACACATATGTGTAACTAAAACAAAAACTTCCTGAAACAATACTTGACTATGTGTGAGGTGCTTTGACATATTTTCTATTTCATTAAAAAGAAAAAGAAAAAGTCGCGGTGACAGCTCGCTAAGTTTCTGTTACAACGGCTCTCTAAGCGTTGTGAGCTGCGGTTTGAAAAACGCTGCTGTGTTGCCTGCTCAACTTCCTCCCCTAGCTGAGTTGTTTCCCAGGCATCGGAAGTGTGTGTTCCCACACTTCTTGTATGCTTGCTGGATTTATTATTGTAATTAGGGAATTTAATTCGTGTCCTCTACCAATGAAATATGAGGGGCGGGGGGAAGCAGGAGTTATTATTTTTCTGGAAACTAAGTTGAACATGTGGAAAAGGCTCAGGGAAGATGACACATGTGGAAACAAATCCTCCCCAATTGGTCGTCGTGTTGCCATTGTCCATCCGTGCCTGTCTGCCTGTCGCAGTGCCTGGCTCGTACATCACGGGCATCTACACGATAGCTTATATGTGTGAAGCCCTTACCACGTGTCTGCTAAGTGCACTTCCTTTCTTTAATCTTCCTTAGTCCTCACAGTAACGCTATGAAGCAGGTACTATTTTTATTCCCATTACAGATGACAAAACTGAGATTCAGACGGGTGAGGTGTCTCGCCCAAGATGGAACAGAGAGCCGGAGCTGGAACTTAGACCCTGAAGGTCTGACTCTGAAAGCTGAATTCTTAACCTTAGATTCCACGGCCTCATCAAGCATCAGGAACGAGGGGCTGAACGCACGCTGAGGCCCTCCCCTGCTTGAAGCTTTCAGCCCGCCTCCTTCAGCTCTGCCACTGGAAGGGCAGGTGAAGGAGAGTGGTCTCCATGGCAACAAGAGGAGGAAGAAACAATTTCTTCTGAATGAGGAGCCTCTCTACTGGCCTCCTGTGGAGGGTGGAGCAAGGTGGTGGGAAGGAAAATGTACGGAGGCCAGCAGGCTCCCAGCAGAGAGGTGGTGGGTACAGGGGCTCCTGGCCCTCCTCGTAAGGAGGAAAAACCAGTCCGTGGTTCCAGGCTGAGGCTTTCTGGGTCCAGCTCCATCCTTGCCTCTGTTGGGGAGGAGGTGGGAGAAGGAGGAGGAGCTCCAGCCCTGCCCTGCCCTGAAGGCTGCCTGTCCAACAGAAAACTTCCACCAGTTACCTTGACCTCACGGAACTGTCAGTGTGATGGAAGAAGCAGACATTGAACTGTGCAAAATGTCGTGAGTGTGAGGTGCTAGGGGATGATGAGAGGGTGTAAAAGGAATGGGGGACCCACTGGAGCTGGGGGGTCGGGGCAGGCTTCCTTTAGCATATGATGTTTTAGCTGATGAGTTAGGGAGACAAAGCCGAAGAGGATTTCCAACGGAGGGATCTGCAAAGGCTGATGTTGGGAGGCCAGAGCTCCATCAAGTTCCAGGAGCAGAGGAAGCCTGAGCGAGATGGAGAGGCCAGGAGCCGGATGGCAAGAGGCAGGGCTTGAAGGACCCCATCAGCCAGGGAAAG
>NW_006778324.1:848703-851262 GCF_000442215.2 Lipotes vexillifer | reverse complement strand
GGGAAAGAGCTTAGAATTTATCCTGATGGTGGCGGGAAGCCTTTGTTGAATTTTCAGAGGGGACTGAGGTTATTAGAGTTGCATTTTTATGAAGTCCTTTAGGAAGTTATTTTGTGGGCCAAACAGTGGCTGGGGTTCCCTCTAGAGGCTGTGGCCTGAGCACCTCATTTTTCTCAGCAGTGAAGCTGAAACTTCCGGCATCAGCTTCAACACCCCCTTCTGCTCGTATGCCTCACCCTCGCCAACCATGGGCCAAATTTGTCAGTTCAACCTCTAGGTATTTCTGCAATCCACGTGCGCCTTTCTTTCTTTTTTTCTTTTTTTTTCTCGGCCACACCATGTGGCATGTGGGATCTTATATCCCTGACCAGGGATTGAACCCACGTCCCCTACAGTGGGAGTGTGGGGTCCTAACCACTGGACCGCAGGGAAGTCCCCAGGTGTGCCTTTCGACTCTCTGCAAAGGGAAGCAATTGAAACAGAGGGAGAGTTTTGAGCAATGTGAGACCCAGTTAGAACTTTTTCTTCCATTGTGAATGATATCATGGACGGAAAAATGCCTAAAACGTAAAGGCTAGTAGCATGAATACTTATAAAGACAATACCCATGTAACCATCACCTGGGTGAAGAAACAGAATATTGCCAGGACCCCAGAAGCAACCACTGCCCCTGCTCTGTGTCCCTCCTCCCTTGACTTTTATGGGAATCTCTCTGATTTTTCTTTGTAGTTTTACCATCTTGCCTCCTACGCATGCAGACTGCTCTAGGTTGCTATGTGGCTGCAGAAAGAATGGAACAGAAAAGAAGGACCTCTGCAACCCCCCTCCACCTTATCCCCTGTCCTCAGAGAGAGATGGAGCTGGGCCCACGTGGGGGAGGTTCTGAGCACTCAGGGAGGGGTCCTGGAGGGGTGATTGGGCTGCTCCAGTCTGGGTTTGTGACCCAGACCAGTTAGCCCAGGCTTGGCCCTGCTGTATGCCAATGGTTCCTCATGGGAGTCAAAACTTTTAGGGATGCTGGGTTTTGGGGTCCCACTCACTTTTCAGGGAAGCTTCTCAATTTCATAGAGAGGGAGGCAGGAGAGGTCGATTTTCCCATTTCAGTTGGGAAAATAGAGATAGGGTGGGAGATACCCAAAGCCACAAGGTCAGGAAATAAGAGGTGGGATCAGCCCTTTGAACGCAGCTCTCTTGGGCTCCTAGTGCCGTGTTCTCGTCTCTCCCTGTGGCAGGGTCCTGTGTCCCTGTGGCAGGGTCCTGTTTCCCTGCGCCCTGTAGCATAGCCTCTCAAGGCCTGGGGGAGACCAGGCATGAGAACTTGAATTGGCCACAAGGTGGCATCAAACACCACGTCTTCACATCATTTTTCACTTTTAAACCCCAAATGCCCAGAATAAGCTCTGCCCGGGTGCCAGGGCACAGGGATGAGACCCTGCAAAGGGGACAGGAGAGCTCACTGTCCTCAGCCAGACCTTGTAGGGGAGACAGGAGCAGGGCTGGTGGGGGTTCCTCAACTTTCTCCAAACCTGCTCCCCTTCTCTTACTCCGTCTTAGTGCTCTCCCAAGCCAGAAACCTGCGGGCAGATCTTGGGGAGGAGATAGCGGGACATAGGAAAGAGGGAAGCGGGACTGCACCCTGGCCTGGGCTCCAAAGGGACAAAGAGTCTGAGACCAGGACCAACGCCCCAGGACCAGGCAGGGCAAAGGGGGCTTGCAGTGCCCCCTCCTTTCCTCCTTCAGTGGCCTGAGGCCTCTCTGCTGCTGGTCACTCCTGATCCCCTGTCTTTTTTTTTTTTTTTAAATATTTATTTATTTGGCTGCACTCGGATCTTTGTTGCCGCGTGTGGGATGTTCTCTGCGGTGTGCGTGACCTAGTTCCCAGACCAGGGATCGAACCCGGGCCCCCTGCATTGGGAGCGTGGAGTCTTAACCACTGGACCACCAGGGAAGTCCCCTCCTGTCTTCTTTAAGAAAGCTCCAGCTGTCTTCCCTCCTTCTTAGGGTGGGATGGAACAGAAGCTGAGGCAGTAACAGTGGATGTCAGGCAGGGTCCCTGCGTCACTGCTAGAAGCAGAGGATGGGACAGCGGCCAGGCTGTCGGCCAGGCTGTCGGGTGTGGTTCCACCTTATTCCTCTCATTCATACCCAACCCACCCCCACCCCCCGCCCTTCCCCTGCTCAGCCACCTAAGTACCTAAGTGCCTTCCTCTAGGCAGATTATCTCAGCTGGGCTGGACATCACCCTGCACCTGGAGCCATGGATGCCGCTCTGCTTCTCAACGTGGAAGGGATCAAGAAAACCATTCTGCATGGGGGCACGGGGGAGCTCCCGAACTTCATCACGGGAGCCCGAGTGAGTGGGGCCCGCCCCCCAGACCAGTTAAAAGCCCCCATGGCAGCCTTCTGCATCCCAGCTTGGCCACAGGGCACTGCAAACAGCCCTCGTCAGCTTTGCCAACAAACGGCCAGGACGTCCTTGCTGGAATTATCAACTGCCTCTCCCTTTGCCTCTGCCCCAGGCATCTGGGTAGCTCTGAAGTGGTGCCCATTCATGGGGGG
>NW_006778324.1:848440-848693 GCF_000442215.2 Lipotes vexillifer | reverse complement strand
GGGGGGGGGGGGTGTTGATACTTTGCAAATTAAACTTCAGCGTGGAATGTGGGTGGGGCTTTGGGAATTTTCTGAAGTCCCAAATGCTGAGGGAGAAGGAAGGGCTTTCAGGGCTCAGGGTGTTTGTCCGGGGATCTCTGGTGGGCTCCTAGACGGATGATGGATGTGTCTGGGTCTGCGGCCTCAGATCTAGGGCATGTTTAAGGCAGGACTTCATGATCTGCAGAGCTGTCGAGAGTGGGATGGGGTCCTT
>NW_006778324.1:848127-848430 GCF_000442215.2 Lipotes vexillifer | reverse complement strand
GGGGGGGGGGGGTGGGGGGGGGGGGGGGGGGGGGGATGCTCTGAGGTCTGATTGGGGTTGGGAGAGGACAGCCCAGGGAGTCGGTGATAGGGGATGGCTTCTGCTGGGCCTCGGGAGGTATGTGTAGACCAGGGTCTGCTCTCTTGGTGACCAGGTGACCTTTCATTTCCGAACCCTGAAATGTGATGATGAGCGGACGGTGATAGATGACAGCAAGCAGGTGGGCCATCCCATGCACATCATCATCGGGAACATGTTCAAGCTGGAGGTCTGGGAGATCCTGCTGACGTCCATGCGGTTCAG
>NW_006778324.1:846889-847863 GCF_000442215.2 Lipotes vexillifer | reverse complement strand
CCCCGTGTGCAAAAAAAAAAAAAAAAAAAAAAAAAATTAAAAACAACACTGAAAAGGAAAAAAACCCAAAACTCTGGAGAGAGAACCCTGTCGGCTCCTTCTCAGCTACTGTAGCGACGAAGATGGATTCCCCCAAAAGAATAGGTGTTGCTAGAGTGACAATCGGTGTCAAGGCTGGCTGGGGGGATGTGGGTGCAGGGCCCACCTCACAGCCTTCACTTTTGGGCTGGATTATTGGATCCTGGAGACTTTTGGCCACTGGTCATCTTCTGCCCTTCTCCCCACTCCTACCAACACCGCAAAATTGTTTTCTCATTTATGGCACCCTTAGCAATCATCCAGACAAGGCATTCTCCTCGGTGGTCCAGATAGAAATGGCAAAACTCACTGACCTTTAAACAAACATTTCTTTTTTTTTTTTTTTTTTTTTTTTTTTTCTTGCGTTATGCGGGCCTCTCACTGTTGCGGCCTCTCCCATTTGCGGAGCACAGGCTCCGGACGCGCAGGCTCAGCGGCCACGGCTCACGGGCCCAGCCGCTCCGCGGCATGCGGGATCCTCCCGAAACGGGGCACGAACCCGCGTCCCCTGCATCGGCAGGCGGACTCTCAAGCACTGCGCCACCAGGGAAGCCCTAAACAAACATTTCTTATGGAAACTTTCAAACTTATACAAAAGTCGACAAAAAGGCATAATCAACTTCCAAATACCCATCACCCTATGCCAGGCGCCATCACTCCAACGGCCAGTCTTGTTTCATCTGAACCCATCCACTTTCCTTCCTCATCCCCTATGGTTAAAGCACATTCCAGACACCGTAGCATTTCAGCTGTAAATACTACAATTCGTATCTCTAAAAAGAAGGATATTAAAAAACATGACCTCAATATCCTTATTACATTAAAAAAACCCCAATAATTCCTTAACGCCATATAGTATCCAGTCACTGCTCAAATTTCTCCGATTGTCTCCTCTT
>NW_006778324.1:845834-846879 GCF_000442215.2 Lipotes vexillifer | reverse complement strand
TTCCTGCTGGTTGGTTTGCTCAAATCAGGATCCAACGTCCATGCACAGAGCTTCGTTAATACAGCTCTTAAGTCTCCTTTCGTTTATGCGTTCTCCTCTCTCTTTTTTTTCTGGACGTGGATTTGTTGAAGAAACTGGATAACTTGTCTTGAAGTTCCCATGTTCTGATTTTGCTGGTTGCTTTGCCATGGACTTGTCTAACACATTCCTCGATCCCCAGTATTTTCTATAAACTGTGTACCTCCACATCTGCTTACCTCTCTTACTGTGATGTTAAGATTGGTTGGTGGGCTCAGGTGTTGACAGCCTGACCCAGCCATTACCAACCTCCTTCTTTTCCTTTTTTTTAAAATTTTATCTTTATTGGAGTATAATTGCTTTACAATGGTGTGTTAGTTTCTGCTTTATAACAAAGTGAATCAGCTCTACGTATACATATGTTCCCATATCTCTTCCCTCTTGCGTCTCCCTCCCTCCCACCCTCCCTATCCCACCCCTCCAGGTGATCACAAAGCACCTGATCTCCCTGTGCTATGCGGCTGCTTCCCACTAGCTATCTATTTTACGTTTGCTAGTGTATATATGTCCATGCCGCTCTCTCGCTTTGTCCCAGCTCCCCCTTCCCCCTCCCCATATCCTCAAGTCCGTTCTCCAGTAGGTCTGTGTCTTTATTCCTGTCTTACCCCTAGGCTCTTCATGACCTTTTTTTTTTTTTAGATTCTGTACATATGTGTTAGCATACGGTATTTGTCTTTCTCTTTCTGACTTACTTCACTCTGTATGACAGACTCTAGGTCCATCCACCTCATTACAAATAGCGCAATTTCGCTTCCTTATACGGCTGAGTAGTATTCCATCGTGTATATGTGCCACATCTTCTTTATCCACTCATCCGATGATGGGCACTTAGGTTGCTTCCATGTCCTGGTGATTGTAAATAGCCAAGCTCCTTCTTCACATCAAGCAATGGATTTAGCAGCCATTGGTGGACGCCCAGATCCATTATTTCACCAGGAGCCACTGACTTTTTTTTGGGGGGGGGGGG
>NW_006778324.1:839769-845801 GCF_000442215.2 Lipotes vexillifer | reverse complement strand
CTGCTGTGGCCTCTCCTGTTGCGGAGCACAGGCTCCGGACGCGCAGGCTCAGAGGCCATGGCTCACGGACCCAGCTGCTCTGAGACATGCGGGATCTTCCCGGACCGGGGCACGAACCCGTGTGCCCTGCATCGGCAGGTGGACTCTCAACCACTGCGCCACCACGGAAGCCCAGGCTGGTAATTTTTATGCCACGATGATTACTGGTTTTTCCAATAGTCCCCCTCATCTCCCCCCAGCTCACAGCTGCTATGATTGCGCATGCACACACACACACACACACACACACACACACACAGACACACACAGACACACATACACACACTTCTTTCCAGAGTCATTTACCCACCTATACATCCATGTTTTATCCATCCTTCTATCCACACACTTAGGCATCAATTCATCCATCCTTCCCTTCAACCAGAATTATTCATAATCCATTCTTCCATCACTAAGCATCCACCCATCATCTATCTGTAGGTCTATCTGAAAACATTCAGTGCACCAGGTTTGGCCTGTGCTAGGTGTTAGAGACTAAACAGGCAAAGTCCCCATCCCTCAAGGAACTTGAATTCTGGGGGAGGAGCAGACACCTAAGCAATTACAATGCAGGGCAGGTAGC
The DNA here is from genome assembly GCF_000442215.2 of Lipotes vexillifer. Taxonomy (NCBI): domain Eukaryota; kingdom Metazoa; phylum Chordata; class Mammalia; order Artiodactyla; family Lipotidae; genus Lipotes; species Lipotes vexillifer. Next base: position 845,179 of record NW_006778324.1, on the reverse strand, counting down.
ACCACAATATACATGAGTGAGGACAGAGTGGTTTAGAGCCACAGGAGGGGAGCAACTAACTGCTTGAGGATCATAGGAGGAATTTTTTCAAAAAGATGACATTGAGCTGGGTACTGAAGGATGAATAGGAGTTCCCCAGGCCTAGAAGTGGGAAGAGAGGTAGCATCCAGGCCAGGGAGTGTGAAGAGGCAGGGGCTGTCAGGGGCTCTGAGAGCTTCTGCTCTGAAATGTACTACCACCCCCTCTACCCAGGGAGCACACTGGTCTCCATGAGGAATTTTCTGCTGATGCCCAGTCTGGTGAGGCCAGGGGTTGCAAACTCAAATACCACAAGGGCCAGGGCCCCTGGGTGACTGAAGGTCATCTGCTCCATCCACAGGGGGCAGCTGCTACTCAGCTCCAACGAGATGGCTGCTGTGTGAAAGGGGCAGGTCCGGTGTGGCTGGATAGTCTGAGTTTTATAGACAAACCAGAGATTTTCATTAGTCCATGAATTCTCTCAGTGCTTAAGTGTTGGCAACTAATTTCGTGAAGGATAAAACAAAACGAATCTGGGAGCTGAATGGCGGCCTCCAGGATGCCAGTTTGCAATTTCCAGATAGATAGAGCCCCTCAGACAGAAACAGGCTGTGGCCTTGAAGCCCCAGAGAGTGGCAGTGGTCCTGGGGTCCCCCTGCCCCGTCTCAGCAGAGATGCTGCAGAGGTGGGTGCAGGGCCCTGGAGCTCTGCTCCTTCTTCTGGCCTGTATTCTTCTTCTCGGGATGTCTGCCCACCCCCGGTGGCATCCTACAGTCCACTGTGCCAACCAGCATCCCTGGTTGTGCTAGGGTGGCAGGTGGCTAGTGGGACAAGGCATTGGTCTGAGGTCATGTCCAAGCAGCCTCCCATTCCTGGGGTCAGCAGCTAAACACTGACTTTCTGGGAGGCAGGGGGCTGCGAGCTGGGGCTGCTGAGTGAGGGCCAGGAGTGCGCCCTCCCCGCAGCAAGCTGTTCCCGGGGGGGCCCCCTCCCTCCCTTCATCCAGCTTTAATCTCAACAGGCTTAACTGCCATCTGGTCACCCAGCTCACAAAGAAGCTGAAGGTACTCCGGGCTAATCCTGGCTGGTGGAGGTAGGGAGGGGGTGACCTTCATCCCCTTGCTGGTGACTTGGAGACCAAGCTGAACCATTCCTGCCCCTTCACTTTCCCAGTGGTGTGTCTTTACTGGAGTTGCGGTGCAGGAGCCTGAGATGGGCCATCTCAGGACCCAGCCCCTAGAGAGCGGTTCTCAGAGCTCGTCTGTGGGGCATCCCAGCTCACAGATGGGGCAGCTGAGGCCTAGGATGGCCTAAAATGCCACAGGCCTTGCCTGAGGCCAAGCAGCTGATTTTCCTAGCCTTCTTCCACCCTGAGGGTGGCCACCCCAGCTCTTGGTGCTGGGTGAAGCTGTGATGAGCTGGCCCTATATCTGTGCCATCTCATTTATTTAACCCCTACACCACCCTATCAGATAGGTGCAATCCAGGGGATGGGAGCTCAGGGAGCTGCAGTGACCTGGACTCACTGCCAGTCAGCAGCACCATCAGGACACCAACCTGGCCCTCTTGGGCCCAGAGCCCTGCTCCTGCCACAGCTCTCCATGCTCCCATCCCTGCAGGTCACAGGCTTCACGGACTGAGGGTCTCCTTGGGAGAGAAACCCGTTTGAGTTGACCACAAGGGCCAGCAAGAGGCAGCACAGCATTGCGGCTACGGCATGGTCCCCGGAGCTGGGTTTGAATCCTGACTCTCATTTCTTAGCTGTGTGACCTTAAGCAAATCACTTAACCTCTCTGGGCTCTAGTTCCCACATCTCTAAGATGGGGAGAATAGTAGGGCCTCCCTCATTGGGTCACCTTAAGGATTAAAGGAGCTAATAGGTGTAGCGTGCTCTCCCTGGCACACAGGTAACCACAGTGATTAGTGGGGGTACGCTGGGGTGATGAGTAGTAACGGCCATGGGGCAGGTGTAGGGAGAGAGCAGAAGTCCTGCTCTGGGGGGCCCCAGAGTGGGGTTCTCTGTGGCCCAGCTGGCTCTGAGCAGACAGCCGGATGCCATCCGCCCAATTTTCCCCACAGCACACAGGGGTCTACCCCATCCTGTCCCGGAGCCTGCGGCAGATGGCGGAGGGCAAGGACCCCACTGAGTGGCACGTGCACACGTGTGGGTTGGCCAACATGTTCGCCTACCACACACTGGGCTATGAGGACCTGGATGAGCTGCAGAAGGAGCCGCAGCCACTGATTTTCGTAATAGAGCTGCTGCAGGTGTGACCCTGGGGCATGGGAGGCGGGGTAGGTACTGTCCCAGCATCAGAGAGCACCAGGGGTCACTGGACATCACCCAGTTCCTCTTCAGAGAACGATAAAGGGTTCATACACCACAGGGGAACTGGAATTGGGCCCCTCCCCACCCCCCCCAGAAAACGGTACTTTGCCTTTTCCAGGGGAAAAGCCCTTTTGGGACTAATTTTTAAAAATGTTATTTTTTTCTTGGAGGCATTTTATTTCTATTGGTTATCTACTTCCATTTTTTTCCAAAAGTCTAGAATTACATCCTCAGCCCCAGTCCCTATGGTTTGTGGGTTCCGATCTCATTCTCCAATAGTGGGAGAGGCTGCATGGAACCATCCACAGTCTCTCCCCCAGACCCCAGAATGATTGATGGCCCTTGTCTGTGGGGTGGTGGGAGAGGCTCACACCAGGGCAGGACTCAGCTAATGGCCAAGGCTGAGGCTCAGCCTGAGGGTTACATGGGTGAGTGCAAATAAATAAGAACTGTGCCACCAAGGGGCCTGCTTGAACAGTTGTGCGGCTTGTGCACTGCAAGAGGGCATCCCGTCTAAGGTGCTCATTAGAGACATTATATATTTGTGCTTTTATAATAATATTTTCCCAACAGATGGCAATAAAGTGTCCTGTTCTAATGAAATGAGTATCATGGCAATTTTCTGAATATTAGAAGTAAAGTGTGTTGACAAAGGAGTACCTTTTCTTAATTTGCACAAAGGTTCTGATCTAGGGTAAGGCCCTGGGTGGGGGGCTTGTTGCTTCCTTCCCCTGTTTGTATGTGTTTGGCCAGCAAGCATGATTCTGCCCGCAATCTTCACTGTGGAAAATGAAGAGCTGATTTCAGCAAGATGTGCTGGGTCCACTTACTCTGGTCCCCTGCAAGGGAAAGGGACTGCCCTGCTGGGCTTCGAGCACTCGGGGTCCCTGCCTTACTGACCTGCAGCTCTTGGGGCAGGTGGAGGCCCCCAGCGAGTACCAGAGGGAGACCTGGAACCTGAGTAAAGATGAGAAGATGCAGGCGGTGCCCATTCTCCATGGAGAAGGAAACCGGCTCTTCAAGCTGGGCCGCTACGAGGAGGCTTCTACCAAGTATCAGGAAGCCATCGTCTGCCTGAGGAACCTGCAGATCAAGGTGGGAGGCTGCCCGCCAGCGGGTTGGGAAGTGGGGTGCATGTGGGCGGAGCAACCCTGCACTGGCCCTGGCCGCGGGCGAGAGGGGTGGGGGCAGGGCAGCAGCAGACCTTTCTTCACCGGGCAGGAGAAACCCTGGGAGGTGCCGTGGCTGAAGCTGGAGAAAATGATCAACACCCTGATCCTGAACTACTGCCAGTGTCTGTTGAAAAAGGAGGAATACTATGAGGTGCTGGCGCACACCAGTGACATCCTCCAGCACCACCCAGGTGGGCGGCGTGAAGCGGGTCCGGGGTTGGGGGTGGGGGGGAAGGTGTCCAATCCCGCCCAGGGTCCCAGAGTCACGTGCACAGACCTCGGGTGGCCTTCTCTTCTGACCCTGTCGGCATCAAAACTCTGCCTCCACGCAGCAGGGTTTTCCCAAGCCTATAACGATATCACAGATAATGGATGAGCTGTGCTTATTGTGGGAGGTGTTTTATTTTAAGGTGCATTGGGGCAAAATATAAGCAGCTCACCAAACTTGTGTGGAGCAGTAAACGGGTTTTAAAAATGGGAGCAATCAATACAGAGAATATTAAGTACATTCTAGGATCCGTGATGCGCGGATATGGCGATACTTGTGAAGACGATGTTTGAGGAACGTTACAAGATCACTTACTCTGCGTCACACGCTAAATTCTCTGCATTTATCATTTCATTTAATCCTTATAGTGACCATAAGGGACAGGTGCAGGGATTGGGCCTGGAGCTTGCACCATTTGGGGCGCTTCTGTAAGAAAAGAATAGAAAGTTGTGAATGTAAAAGAAGTTGCAGGGCCTTGGAAGGGTCCGCGGAAGGGCGGGAAGTAGGTACTGCGATTATTATCGTCCGTACTTTATAGTGGAGGAGACGGGCTCTGGAGGTACAGAGAGGTTAAGGCTCAGGGTCAAGGTTAAGGGTTGTGTAAGCTGGTCAAGCCCCGCCGGGCGCGGGGTCGGGGCTGCCTCTGGGGCTGGGTGGCGGGTCCAGCTGGATCTTCCCCGCAGGCATCGCGAAGGCCTACTACGTGCGGGCCCGGGCTCACGCCGAGGTGTGGAATGAGGCAGAGGCCAAGGCTGACCTGGAGAAAGTGCTGGAGCTGGAGCCGTCCATGCGGAAGGTGGTGCGCAGAGAGCTGAGTCTGCTGGAGAACCGCCTGGAGGAGAAACGCGAGGAGGAGCGGCTGCGCTGCAGGAACATGCTGGGCTAGTGCGCAGGCGCCAGACCTCCCGCCTCCGGCCCCCGCCTCCATTGGCCCCTCCCCCTACCCACCCCAGCCCGCCGCTTCGCCGCACACTGACCCTTCCGCCCCAGCCGGACAGCAGTGTCACTTTTTAAACTTAATTTTAAAAGGCAAAATAATGCATGTGTCGACTGAAAAAGTAGTGCACAACCTAGAGGTTGAGAATTATGTTTTATTCAGCGGACTTTCTGAGGACTCCCGCCCCAGAAGACAGCCTCTCAGATAGCCCTGAGGGGCTGCTCCGAAGAGGTAAGGGAGGAGCCAGGATGTACAGGAGTTTTTGCAGCAAAGACCAGATAGTCGGAACTTCAAAAGATTACCGTTAATGAAAGAAAATCAGACGTCTCAAGTTAATGAGTTTAGCACTTTTCTCCGTCCGGGAAGATGCGAGAGTCTGGGCTCCTTGAAAACATTCCTTTGAGATACACCTTAATTATTATATGTAGACTCAGCATCCTGCTTTTCTCCATCCTGAATCCTCTCAGGGTGCACATTGTGGGTGGCTGCAACATCCTTTGTTTACTAACGTGGCGAGCAACATTTTTTATTGATACATGCCAGGGTTAACAACAAAAAAAAAACCCAAACCCCAAAGGGCACAGAAGAGCTTATGGATAAAAATGAAGTTTCCCGCCCTATCTCTCCCATCCCTTAGCCTAGAGCTAGAAGTTTTTTTTTTTTTTTTTTGTGGTTCTCAGGCCCTC
>NW_006778324.1:831301-839749 GCF_000442215.2 Lipotes vexillifer | reverse complement strand
GACGCGCAGGCTCAGCGGCCATGGCTCACGGGCCCAGCCGCTCCGCGGCATGTGGGATCTTCCCGGACCAGGGCACTAACTGGTGTCCCCTGCATCGGCAGGCGGGCTCTGAACCACTGCGCCACCAGGAAAGCCCCGAGCTAGCAGTTTTAATGGACCCTGTGTTTTACTCTTTTGGTAGTTTTCTCTATCTCCATATGTTTAAATCAGCTTCCCCACGTGTGTGTGTTGTTTTTTTTTTTTTTTTTTTTTTTTTTTTTTTTTTTTTGCTGTACGTGGGCCTCTCACTGTTGCGGCCTCTCCCGTTGCGGAGCACAGGCTCCGGACGCGCAGGATCAGCGGCCATGGCTCACTGGCCCAGCCGCTCCGCGGCATGTGGGATCTTCCCGGCACGAACCCGTGTCCCCTGCATCGGCAGGCGGACTCTGCTTTTTACCCCACGTCAATGTAAAGTGAGAATTGAATGCTTTGACGCTTTCTGATCCCTTCCTTCCCTCCCCTTCTCCTAATTTCGCATAGTTACATTGCTGGTTCTTTGCTTGGTTATTTTTGTAACTTGGTATTTATTCTTCACCTAGAACTCTCTGCTGGGCCGCAGGGACTCTCTTTTGTGTGGGATGAGGGTGGCAGCCATAGGGACCTCTCCTCTCATCTCCCACTTCTTCCTCCCTAACCGGTTTGATGTACCTTTACTCTCCCATCATCCTGGCTGTTAACGTCTGTGTTCTGTCACCAAAATGAAGTCTTCTATGCTTTGTTCATCGGTTGACTCTAAAATCTGAAAAAATCAATAGACATCATTTACCTGAATATGGCCGTGTAGTATGATTGCAGTTTTCTGTGGTTCCAAATTCATGACCCCTGGACCACCAGAATGAGGATGTTCCTGGCGACTGGAGTGGCAGCGTCTATTTTAACCTGGGATATTTCCCCCTTTCTTCTTTCCGTTTGTGGCACTAGGAGATTTGAGGTTTAAATCCTCCCACCGTGGAGGAAAGAGGGTTAATTTTGGGTTGAATCAGGCTCGGTGTCTGATGGGCTGCCAGGTATACTGTCAGAGAACCAGGTGGAGATTTTAAAGGAAGTCCAAGGAAGGGGACATTATGACCTGCAGAAGACAGAAGGGAGGAATGTCCTGAGGCCGGAAAGAAGGCTCTGAGCTAGAGAAGGAGCAGGGTGGAGGCTGTGGGATGAGAGCGGAGGGGACCTTCACCTGCTCCCGGCTGCCCTGAAAAAAGGCCTGGGTGGTGTCTGGACAGGCAGAGTCTCAGGGGCAGCTCAGAAGCAGATGAAGAGCCCGGCAAATGGCGTTATTTGAGGACAGGAACTGTGGTCTGCAAGCTTCCCAGCCTCCACTGCCCTGTCCATATTGTGTGTGCCGCGTCCCCATTACTTCCCCTTTTCCTGGGGACAGTGAATCTCTCACTTCATTTGTGGTCCCCCCAGCGGGACTGATGCCTGACTGTATCCCAGGACCCTGTGTGGTCCTGTCCAGTGCATCCTGGGTGGAAGGCTCCCCTCCTGATGCCCCAGGACATTTGCAAGCCCAAGAACAAAGAGGGGTAGGGGCCAGGACCCCCGTGAAGTGTGGCGGGACACACCCTGGCATTAGAGTGGAGGAGCTGTACAGATACACTGAGTCTGGACAGTGGAGTTTTAATTGGGGGGAGGGGCAAGGGGAGAGGATAGGAGTGAAGCCCTCTAAGCCTGGAATTAGCCTTATTGGTTAAAAGGACGAGTCTTAGGTGTGGCATCCAGGCCTGAGTGTAGCTTTGGGGGCCCCCCCCCCCCCCCCCCACCAAACTGCAGCAGCCATTTGAGACGTTTCTATTACAAAAGCCCTGGGAATTCTTTCTCATATGGCATCCAGTGGATTAAAATCAAGCCACATTTTGGTTCATGACTTTCTAGGCCAGCTTTCCCCCAGCCTCATCTGCACCCAGCATTTCTAATTGCCTGTCTTTTCTTTTTAAATGGGGGACACAAATCATAATGTGCCTTTGACATACCCTCAGCTTCTTAATCATAGTTTTTGCACGGTCTCTCTTTGCTTTCCTGGTCCAGCTCTCTTGGTCTTCTCAGTGGACTCCCTCCTGCTAACTTTTGCCTTGTCACGCACGCTTTTTGTGTGCTTCACTTGTGTGAATTCGTGTGTGTGTGTGAGTGTGTGTGTGTGTGTGAGAGAGAGAGAGAGAGAGAGAGAGAGAGAGAGCGAGAGAGCAGGGACACACCATCCTCTTTTTACTGTCATCCCAAGGCAGCGAATGGAACAACATCACCGCTTTTCAGAATTCATGGCATCTCACACTTCATCTCACTAGTGCCGGGGGAGGTGGAATGCAGATGGGGAGAGCTGACTCCGGGCCCCATAGCAGGCAGCCTCGCCAGCCAGGCCTCTGGTCCTTGCACTGGCTTCCTTGTGTCTCCAAGGAGGTCTTGGCTGGCCATGTCTAGGTCGGTGCATGCAGGAAGTAGCAGGGGCAACTCCTGAGGGTCCCTTTTGACTGTTTCCAAGCGATCTAGCTGGAAGCCTTTGTTTTTGAACGGCCAGAAGGGGGCAGCAGAGAACAAGCAGATTGTAGTTCCCGGTCCAGGAGCTGGACTTGGCTGGGAAAGCTTGGGGCTCTGGAGGTGGCGGCTCTCCAGGGGCCCTGACCGCCTCCACTCCTACAGTGTCAGGCTGACTGGCAACAGTGGGGAGGTGTTTAGACCCATGGAATCAGCATGCCAGCCGACTAGGGCCTCAGTCTCATCCCCTTGTACAGATGGGGAAACTGAGGCTCAGAGAAGGCCAGTAACTTTCTAGATGCCACTCCAAAGGTGGGGTAGACGGGGATTAGCATCCAGGTTTCCAGGATTCCGGGCTGGGCCTTTCTGTTCTATGTTGTGTTGCCTCCCTCACCAGACAGTCCCTACACGGGTATGATGTTTTTTTAAAAAACGGAAGGAGAAAAATATGAAACTTCTATTAGAGAGCATCCCAGAGCATGTCTATAGGCTTAGTTTGGGAGCAGTTGGAGGGGTAAACGTGAGCGGGGCTTGTGTGGGCCTCACAGCCCCTGTTACTGGACGAGTTCTTGTGCCCGACACACAGGGAGGCCAAACAAACCGAAACGTTGGAGTTTGGAGCAGAGAAAGATTTATTGCAGAGCCATGGAAGGAGTCGGGTACTCATGCTCCCCAAAACCCCCGAAATCCCCAAAGGGTTTCAGCAAAGCATTTTTTTGTTTGTTTGTTTTTTGCGGTACACGGGCCTCTCACTGTTGTGGCCTCTCCCGTTGCGGAGCACAGGCTCTGGACGCGCAGGCCCAGCGGCCATGGCTCACGGGCCCAGCCGCTTCGCGGCATGTGGGATCTTCCCGGACCGGGGCACGAACCCGTGTCCCCTGCATCGGCAGGCAGACTCTCAACCATTAAGACACCAGGGAAGCCCTCAGCAAAGCATTTTTAAAGGCAAGGTGACGGAGGGGTGTTGTTGTTTGCTGCAAACTTCTCTGTTGTTCCAGCTGTCTCCTTAGGTCAGGTTGCCATGTTCCTGTAAACCTCCAACAAGATGAGTGTTATTCTCTGTTCTGCAACTCTTTATATGAATGGGAAAGTGTTATACCCTTAAGGGTCAGAGCCTTGAGAATGGGCTCTCCTGTATATTTCAGGCTATAGGCAACATTCTTAGCTGGAAGCAAAAACAATAGAGCACAAAGGTTAAAGTGAAAGAAACATCTAGTACCAATTGTTCTTCCCTATGACTCCCCCTCTGGCCTGCCCCCTCTGAGAATCATTACTGCTTAACCAAGGCATTTGTTCCCATGTCTGAGTCACCCTCCTGACCGCTGTCTAGTGGGGTTTACATGACACAACACCAGAGAGTGATTTGGGAGGGTGGCAGGGGGCTGGGGACCAGGCAGAGGGACCCCCTTGGGTACTGTGCAGGGGCATTAGGCTTCTAGTGTTGCTGTAGCTAATTACCACAAACCTAATGGCTTAAAACTGCACAGATTTATTCCATTACAATTCTGGAGGTCAGAAGTCCCCAAATGGGTCACTAGGCTTGTTTTCTTTTTGGAGGCTCCAGGAGAGAATCTGTTTCCTTACTTATTCCAGCTTCTAGAAGCCCTTGCATGCCTTGGCTTGTGGCCCCATCCTCTGTCTCCAAAGCCAGCGGAGCAGCATCTTCCACTGCGTCTGTCTTCCTCTCCTTCCGTCACCACATCCCCTCTGTGGTGATCCCCTTGCCTGCCTCTTATAAGCACCCTTGTGGATACATTGGGCCCACCTGGATAATGCAAGTTGATCTCCCCGTCTCCAGACCCTTAAGCAAACGTGCAAAGTCCCTGCTACCACGAAGGTAACCTATTCATAGGTTCTGGAGATTAGAATGTGGGCACCTTTGGGGGCCATTATAGAGCCTACCACAGCCAGCTGGTTTCTTTTTGTCCCCAGATCTGTTCTCTGGCCTGCTCTGTCCCCTGAGAGGCTCAACATGCTGATGTGTCCAAGCTCCCTGGCCCTCCAGCCTCCAGTTGGGTTTGGCCAACAGGAGGTACCAGCAGGAGATCTGTGTGGGAGGAGGGTAAGGCTGGGTCTCTGTTTCTCCCACTCCCTTCTTGCTGGGTTGTGGTTTTGCCGTGTCTGTGCTCTTTGTTCTGTGGTCACAGTTGGGGTCAGGGAGCCCTTCTAGGCCACAGCTCTCACTGCTCCCCAGAGCAGCAGCCCCTCCCCTGGTCCTTCAGCCCCACCCGTCCCCCAAGGTGCCCCTCATTCTTTGCTGGGTTCCCCAACCCCACCTGCACCTTCATTCAGCTCTCTGCAGTGGCACCTTCAACTGGGCCCCCTGTTCTCTGCCAAGGTGCTGCTGAACAGGCGTCAAGTCTCCTTCAGACTGGAAGGAGAGAAGGAAAGCTGAGAGGTAGAGAAACACGTGCAGTGCCACCCAGCTAGTCAGGGGCAGGGGTGGAATTTGAATTCCGGCCCAGATGAATGGGGACTAGAGTCAGCATTTTCCTGCCCCACTGGGCATGGCCCCCTCTCAGCAGGTGAGGACCCCTTCAGTGGCAGAACCCTCGCCATGAGAGGGGCTCAGCTATAAGGGGCATCTAAGGGTTTGGTGCGTGTCCCGAAGTTGATGGCATGGCAGAGGGCTATAGCGCGTGCCCAGTTACTGCTTGTCACAGGCCAGACCACCTCCTCGTCCATGAGAAATGGCCAGGCAACCTCAGTCAGATGCATTTAGCCAACACTTCAACCGTCAATAGCGCGGCCTCCGCTGGAGGCTTGGCGTGAGCCCAGGGACGAATCAGCACCCCTTTTTGAGTGCCTTTTTCCTTGCTTCACGGTGGGCAGTGTAGGTGCTACTTGGCAGACGAGCCTCAGCTCTGGGAAGGATGCTGCTTGCCCGGGTCACACAGCTGGACTCAGTAAGTGGCAGCGGTGAGGATAACCCAAACTAAAAAGCGGGGCTGGCATTTCTTTTAATTTCCTGCAAGGCTATTGCTCCTAGGGGGTCCAGGCAGCGGGTGAGAGTAGAGAGAGCTGGGGAGTGAGGGGCCACCTGGGCCTTCCCTGGCTCCTGATTTCCCCTGAATAATGATGCTTCATGGAAAGTGCTGGAGCCCTGGCTTCCCCGCGACCACCGTCTGCGTGATGACAGCCAGGCAGCCCAGGTTTGAGTCCTCGGATAGCCACCATCTGGTTGCCTGCTTTTCCCTCCTCCTCCCTGGGTTTCCCATGTCTTGTACCAGAGACTCTGTCTTGAACTTCACCTTGATTGATCGGCCTGCGAATGAGGGACCACCTTGGCGGCCTCCAAGTACCTGCTGTTTTGGGGGAGGCTGCCCCCTGCACAGCCTTTTCCCCCATCCCTCCCCTCTCAGGGCTTTCAAGGACAGGTTAGGTATGGCCCCATTCTTCTGTATGGCCATTTCGCGTGTGCAGAGTTCCTGGCCTAATTACAATCGCTCCATTACTTCAGGTATTCTCATTAGTGTGAGAATCCGACGAACGAAGAATCTCGCCTTTCCTCCTGCCTCCAATAAAAATATCATTTGAAGATGTAATGGAGCATTTGTCTCTCCTCAGCAGTCTTGAGGCTGCAAGCTTTTACTGAGTGTGACAGTCTCTGGAGGGCAGAGGATTTCTTCTGCTTTGTTCTTTGCCACGTCCCCAGTAGCTAGAATAATGCCTGCCCCATACCACGGGTTCAGAAATACCTGCTGGTCACGACCCAACATAGTCCATTTCTTTATGAAAAACACATCTTGATTCCTACATGTGTAAGGACCCTCAGAAAGTATCGAACAGCTTATTTTGCAGATGGAGAAACTAAGGGCCAGAGATGAGAAGGGACACGTCCAAAGTCACAACAGTGAGTCTATGACAGATCCAGGGCTGGGATGAAATGTGTGGCCAGCATTTTCTCCACCAGTCCACTTACAATTTGTGGCTTTATTTGCATGCCAACATTTTCCTTCTGTGTCACCAATTTTTTTTTTTCTCTACTCTTCGGTGGTATGATGGGATCCCACCCCACCCCCCCACCGCCGCCCCTTTTTAAACCTCCGCCCATGCTCTGTTCTTCTGAATGTCTTACGAGGCCCCTGATTTGCCTGCCTCCTGGCTGACAGGCTCAGCTATCCCAGCCCCCAGCTGGGGCTGCCCGTGGGTCTCACCTCCCCAGCCTGCATTACGAAGGAAGGACGGAGACCTACGTTCTGCAGAGCTGGTTGCCCAGGGCGGGCTGCGACCACAGCCAGACTGCCAGCTCCTTGATGAGTCAGGAGAGAGTCACCCAGAGACAGAGGCAGAGGGATCTCTCTCCAGGTGGTTACAGGTAAGCAGTATAACTGGGGACCAGTTGGCAGCCTGTTGCCCCCCTTGTGGCCTGAGAAGTAGGGAAGCAAGTTGGTGAGGGAGAGAGGCATGAGACAGATGTATAGAGAGGAGAGAGAGGGGGAGAAAGGAAGAGTGGGAAGACGAGAGGGAGAAAAAAGGAGAAAGAAGAGAGAATTTTTAAGATCCGATTCCCCGTGTGCAACACCCATGTACCCTAATAATAAGTCAGACCTTCTGCAGAAGCTGTCAAAACGCCTTAACTAGGCCCTCCTAAAGGAAGAGTTGGATGGGATCAGCCGGCAGACAAATGCCCAGTTCACTGAGATCTGCTGCAGAATGACCTTGAGTCTGAGGCACAGGCTTCCCTTCCCCTCTGGGCGCAGGCAGGAAGGAGTGAGAGTAGCTCTGTCCCATAGGAAGATAGTACAGGTCACGAGGGTAGCTTCCGATTTTCTAGTAGCCGTGTTAAAAAAAATAAAAAAGGAAATAGGTGGCGTTAATTTTAACCCAGTCTGTCAAGAATGTTATCATATTACCATTCATGAGACACTTTGCACTCTGATTCTCACACTAAGTCTTTGCAGTATAGTTGATGCTTCCAGCACGTCCCAGTTCAGACCAGATGAACTCCAGGTGCTCAGTCATCACAGGGCATAGTGGCTACTGTATTGACAGTGAATATAGACCCCCTCCTGTTCTGACCCTGGACACCGTAAATTCATTTTACTCATTCTTGAGCTTCATAGAAACATGACCCAACAGTATATTCTCCCCTGTGTTGTCTCACTGCAACGGTGCACAGCCCAGTGCGTTCATCTAGAGGTGTGTCCCGGGAGGTTTTGGCCGGGGGCACCGATGGTAGTTTCGGTGGGGGCTGGGAGGGCTCTATGACAGGCTGGGGGGCTGCCACTTACAGTTGTGCAGGTTGTGCATTGCACAATTCCAGGGGGGCCCTGTTTTCCTCACTGTCATCTTGGATATGTGCAGTTATTGGAGATCCCCGGTAGATGGCAGGAAAATGTCTTAAGGAAAGGGTAGCTTTTCTTAATCTGCACAGTTGCCTTCTTGGCTAGTGCCAGGCTGCATGTTTCTGCTAAGTTGGCCTGTGAATGTTAGTTTCTGAGGGCAGGGCCTGAGCATGTCCCCAGCTGGTACTATGGGCAGTAGCAGTTGGCCAGAGCCAGGCTAGGAGGGGCAGCCGATGCCTGGGACCCTGGGCTTTCTTCTCTATCCAGCACAATCTCATCCTTGAAGGGTGTGGTGTGTGTGGGGTGCATAGCCAGGGCTGGGATTGGTGGTTAAGACAGGAGGAGGGGTGGTGGCCTCTGAGTCGATCACCTCTGCAGACTGGCTCCTATTAGATCATTCAAGGCATCCCCCCAGCACCACCCCGCAGGAAGCTCTGGAAGGATTTCCACCCTCCATGCCCCAGATCCGAGTCTGTCTTGCTGGGGTTCTGATCTGAGGGTTAAGGGTGAGTCTCATTTTCCCGCCGCACTGCGGGCGTCCTGCTCTATCTCAGGACTCACGCGTGGCCCCCGCCTCTCGCACAGTGTGTGAGCTGACATCGATTTTCTCCAGGTCTCCCTGTGGCGCCGGAGGACCTCTCTGTCTCTTCCG
>NW_006778324.1:826774-830683 GCF_000442215.2 Lipotes vexillifer | reverse complement strand
TCCTCTGCCACTTCCGATCTGTCCCCACCTCTGCTCCCTGCACTCCGCCCCAGAAGCTGATCTGTATGGACATGGCTCCCTCTGGCTTCAGTTGGGTTCTTGGCAACTTCTCCAGAGGAGAGTGAGGTCAGGGTTTTGTTTCCTCTGCTTGCTTTCTGCGGGGATCTCCTGGCCTGGCTGATTAAAGGCCACATCTTCTTCAGGGCAGCCCTCTGCACCCATCCCCCACTGTATTAGTCGCCCATGGCTGCTGTAGGAAATCGCCACACATTTGGTGGCTTAAAACAACACAAATCTTACAGTTCTCGAGGTCAGAAGTCTGAAATGAGTCTCAGGGAACTAAAGGCAAGGTGTCAGCAGGGTTGTGTTCCTTCCGGAGGCTCTGGGGGCAGAATTCCTTCCTCCCCTCTTCCGGCTTCTCCGCCTGCCTGCCTTCCTTGGCTCGTGGCTCCACAGCCCTCCACCCCTGCTTCCGTCATCACATCTTCTCTGATTCTCTTCTCTCTCTTATAAGGACCTTTGTGATTACACTGGGCCCACCCCAATCACTCTGGATCATCTCCGCACCTCAAGATCACATTTGCAAAGTCCCCTTTTTCCATGTAGGGTAACTCATTCCCAGGCTTTGGGATTTATTAGGACCTGGACATCTTTGGGGGACTATTATTCTGCTGACCATACTTTATTTCAGAGTTCTGGTTACCACACCCTCCCCTGCTTCCTAGAGTACTAATGGGCCGTGGCTCTTCCTGGTCTGGGGTACTGCACTGTTACACGTGGTTTCACTGTATCCTGCCCTCGCTTTTATAAAGTCCCCTTTCAAAACTTTCCTCAAATTACCCAAAGCGACGGTGCTGTTGGACCCCTGCTATTCGGATTCCTGCTAAAGCTTGGCTGTTACACCTACCCAGTTAATGTAGTCTTTCCAACAATCTTTGAGGTGGATTTTTCACTCGCCCCCTTCCTCCCCAAAGGCCCATTTTATCTTTGAGGAATTTGGGGGCTGGAGGGGGGTTATGTAACTTGTCCAAGGTTGCATGGGTAGGTCACGGCAGAGCTGGGATTTGAACCGGAACTAATTCTGACCCCAGAGCAGAGCTCTCCCTCCTGCTGTCACTGACTCTTATAGCCTGGACTGGAATTTTTCCATCCATTAGGCATTCACTCTCTGACTGCTGACATTGTAGAGATTTTCATAAAATACAGGTGACTGTTCCTCGGTGGTCCTCTTGGCTGTCCCCTTGCATTGGAACATTGGGACATTGCTGCTATCAGTTTGGTTGTCCAGTTAAAGCTGACCATGACTACTGTCCACTTGCCGTAATGATTCCCTGGGGTCCTTCAGAGATCATCTCAGTGACACCCATCCCGCTATCTCCAGGGCCACATCAGAGGTCAGCATAGAATGACGGTTAAGAGCAAGGGCTCTGGAATTGGGCAGGCTTGGATCCCTAACCCGGTGTGACCATTTACCAGCTGTGTGATGTTGTGCAAGTTACTTAACCTCTCTGAGCCGTAGTTTCCTCATTTGTACAATGGACGTTAGGATTGTGGCTACCTTATACGATAGTTGGGAGGACTGAATTTGTTAATGCGCATTCTGAAGTACTTAGAAATGTACTCGTTGACCATGACAGTGAGTGACCATGTCGGCTGCTTTTATTATTAACGATCACTCTGCATGCTGTCACCTCAGGGTCACCCCTACACGCACTGCGGCCGCACCCTAGCAGTCCCAGCCTCACGTTTGCCTTCAGAAAGCCCTTTGTTCAGGTGCCCTCTGTATTTTGGCAGGACCCCCACTGCCTGGCTCTAGGTGAGAGTGAATTTTCACAGCCATCCTATAGCCCTGACAGCTCCTGCCAGTGTGGTGATGAGGGATACCCGGCCTCGGGGAGACTGCTGCATGTTTTGTGCCAGTGTGAATGGTGCAGCCTTTCACGGACCTCCCTTTTTTGTAATAAATATTGCAGACAGACAACACTGAATCTTCAGCTCTTTTACAGCTACTTGTCAGGACCCCTTTGGGGAATCCTTCGGAAGTGAGAGTGACACCAGTCTCAAAACTTTGTATTCATCCTGCTGACTGCTTTGCATGTGTCTCTTAGAAATGCCTTTTCCTTTCCTGGGACTTTGCATCTCTGGCTGGCCCCTCATGGCTGCCCTGTCAGCTCCTGGGGCTGGCATCAGAAGGCCTCATCTCCGTCCGGGGCTTGTAAATGGCCCTGAGTTCAGATCTGAGGAAGGAACATGAAAAACATTCTTTGGCCCACCGGGAGGGGAAGCTTGGCAATGGGGTAGCAGCAGCAGAGAGGCTTCCTCTGATTCAGTGAAGCCATCAGCTGTCTCTCCAAATGCTCCTTCCCCTCTGTGCCTTGTTTTGGTTAATTTAAGAACAGCTGCCCTCAGTGGGAACCAATTTCTGGCGGTGTGCAGAAGCCAGCTTCCCAGGAAGGCTGCTGGCATGGGATCGGCAGGTTAGCTGGGGATTTAGAGCCAGGGATCATCAGAGTGTGCCACTTAAATGCTTTCTTCCCTTCGTGAGGAGCCCCCATCATTCAGGATGAGTAACTTGGTTATTCCTGGGGAGAGTTAGAAGCAGCTTGAGAGCCTAGAACTATGATAGAAGGATTCTTGTGACAGACCAGATGGGTGGTCACCAAAGCCTTTTCCTTCTATCCCTGGGCACACGACTGGCCTGCTTCCCAGTTCCGCCTGCAGTTAGATGGGTCCATGTGCCTGAGCTCTGGCCAGCGGAATGGGGGTGGAGGTGATGCACACCGCTTCTGAGCTTGGCACCTAAAACCCTTGCACGATCGCCTTCCTGTCTGCCGAATGATGATGCCCAAGTGTCACTGAAGCCGCATGCTTCGTGGACCATGTAACCAGGATGCTTCTCTTCACTTGCCATCTCTTTGTCTTTTCCTCACATCCTTCCTTTCTCTTTCTTTATCCTTGGCCTTCCGCTTCTCAGTTGCCTTCTGTAAAATATTTTACCCATTATGTATGAGATTCCTGACTTTCAAACTATTCAGTACTGACACTTTCTGGGGAATCCATATATTCCTACCCACACTGCCAAGAATGGGATCAGCGAAGCCAGTAAAATTCCAAATGGAGGACCCGTTCTCCTAGGATGGAGAGGAAGTTATGGGAGAGCTGATAACACTGCCTGTAGCTGCAAATCCAGATGGTTCCTCAATATTGTGAAAAATTAATTCCTGTTTATCTTTGAAGTAAAGAAACAGAAAGCACAGATACTTAATATCTCTCAGTAAATTCCACTGCATTCTGGGCACAAGAGTTCAAGTCACTAGCAAGGAAGGATTACTATGTCTTCATCTCCAAGTCCACATCTTATGGGGCTTTTGCCGTTGTAGCCCACCACAAGGCAAGTAAAATTCCACAGTCGTCATCAGATTTGTCAGTAAGGATTTCTTCCCGCTAAAACTGAGATCGTTCTGTGAGTAAATCTCAAACAGGGGAATGCCTCTAATTAGAATTATAATGATACTGCCCAACTTGCACTGTAGTTTTCCAACCAATTTTATTCTCTTTTATTTTATTTATTTATTATTTTTTGGCTGCGTTGGGTCTTCATTGCTGTGCGCGGGCTTTCTCTAGTTGCAGTGAGTGGGGTCTACTCTTTGTTGCGGTGCGCGGGCCTCTCATCGCTATGGCTTCTCTTGTTGCAGAGAATGAGCTCTAGGCGTGCAGGCTTCAGTAGTTGTGTGAGGGCTCGGTAGTTGTGGGTCGCGGGCTCTAGAGTGTAGGCTCAGTAGTTGTGGCGCACGGGCTTAGTTACTCTGTGGCATCTTCCTGGACCAGGGCTCGAACCCGTGTCCCCTGCACTGGCAGGCGGATTCTCAACCACTGTGCCACCAGGGAAGCCCTATTCTTTTTTTTTTT
>NW_006778324.1:826422-826709 GCF_000442215.2 Lipotes vexillifer | reverse complement strand
GCCGCTCCGCGGCACGTGGGATCTTCCCGGACCGGGGCACGAACCCGCGTCCCCTGCATCGGCAGGTGGACTCTCAACCACTGCGCTACCTGGGAAGCCCGCCCTATTCTTTTTTAAATTGCCAATTTAAAAATACTTCCGGGCTTCCCTGGTGGCGCAGTGGTTGAGAGTCCACCTGCCGATGCAGGGGACGCGGGTTCGTGCCCCGGTCCGGGAAGATCCCACGTGCCGCGGAGCGGCTGGGCCCGTGAGCCATGGCCGCTGAGCCTGCGCGTCCGGAGCCTGTG
>NW_006778324.1:821081-826328 GCF_000442215.2 Lipotes vexillifer | reverse complement strand
AAAAAACTTCCATTCGAATGATACGCAAAGATTAGCTCTCAATTTTCAATTTTGGCTTCAATCTTACTTTAATGGAGCATCTTTCACCATTTTTTTCCTGCAAGCTTCAGCTGGTGCATTAAAATCTTCTCAGGAAAGAAACACCCACCCTGGTTTTGAGTAAAGAAAAAGTGAAATTACTAAATAAAACACAAACTATCTAAAGAGACACATGAAGCTGGAAGACAGATCTGAAGGAATTGAGTTATCTGTCGCTTGTTCATTATAGCTGTGGGCTTACTGAGTCACAGCCTTGTGTCTTCCAAGGGAAAAAAGAATCATCCAACAAATGGTTTAAAATAATAAAACCTGAAACCACACATCATCCTTTCATCTTAATGAGAGTCCAATTCATAATAACATTTTGTATCAGATAGTTCTGAAGTGTCCCCCCCCACACACTCAGTTGTTTGTTGGCTGAAGCATTGTAGCCTTGAAAAAGCACCAAATTACCAGCGGTGGGGTTGGGTGGGGGAGGAAACTGTGCTGCTTTCAGGAATGAACTTCCTGGCAATCAGCATGTAATGGAAGAAAGAGCATGTTTAAAATAAAAGTATCCTTTAGAACGCCTACTCAGACCTTCATTCCAGTTTAATTACTTAAGCTATGTGTCCAATAGTGATATCAGGTTATTGAACAAACACAGCATCTTGACATGGATGCTGAAAGCTGCCTTTGTTGAGTGATTACTGGGCATACGCAGTCACATTTCCAGAAATGTGCTGTTTATTCAGTTGGAGCTCTCCTGCCCTTCCTTCCCCAGGCTCTGGCCAAACAAGCATCTGAACAGGGCTGCTGTGGGGAGGGAGAATGGCACTTCTTTTAGGGCAATTTCCAGACTACTCTGAACCAGGGATATCTTTTATGATCAAGTCTGAATTTCTAGATTTCAAACGTTATCTTTGTCCTATTAGGAATCCGAGGCTTAAGCGCTTGTAGATCCCACTTGCCAGCTCTTTCTTTACTTCTTCCAGCTTCCCAACACAGTTAAATCACAATTTTGGCTAAGTCAGTGTTTTGTGTTTGTATTATGACTGTATAAATGTTTTCACTGCTAAGCCAGAGGTATGGCTTCCTTTCACATCCTTGTTTGGCTTTTTGCTTTCATTGTAGTTCGTTGAATCTCATCTGGTCCCCATGGCTTTGACCATCAGGAATATACTGATGACTGTCACATTCCTGTCCCTAGCCCAGACCTCTACCTTGAACTTCAGACTTCTATATCCAGTCACTTTCTCAACATCTCCACTTGGATGTCCAATAAACTCTCAACCTTAATGTGTCTAAAACACAACCTCTTATCTTTCCTCCTCCGCTCCCTTCCCCCTACATTCACCTGTATTCTCCCCTATCCTGGTGAGCAGACACTCCATCCTTCCAATAGCTCAGGCTAAGAACTTTGGACCCCTTCTGATGCTCCTCTGTCTCTCATACTCCACATCCAATCTCAGCAAATTCTGTCACCTGTACCTGCAAAATACACGCAGAATCTGTTTCTCACCACCTCTGTCTGCCAGCGTCCTATCCGAGCCACCTTTAGCTCCTCCCAGTCAGATTCTTACAGTATGCCCCGTAATTGGTCTCTCTGCTTCCACCGTTGTTCTCTGACAATCTATTTCAACACAGCGTTTGGAGTGATTCTTTTAAAAGATAAGATGTTCCCATTGCCCCTTTGGATCCACTCTGGCCCTTGTCTAGTTCTCTCCATGCCCTTGGAGGTTGACCACAGGGGCCAAATCAAGAGGATCCCTCGCTTTCTGGCTTCTGGTTGGGTTTGGCCAGTGGGAGGCCTTGGCAGGAGATCAAATGGTAGGAAAAGAGTGAGGTCAGGGGGTTGGTTGTGTCGTGGCTGAAGGTGGCAGGTCCTATCATGAAGCCCTGTCTGCAGTTATTCTCTCCAGATGCTGGTGACTGTTTCCTCCCCTTCAGGTCCAGAGATAGGCCTCTCACTGTTACCAGCCCTGGGTACCACTCTCTCTCTACCTCTCGATTTCCCTTAACCCTGCCCACACTTCTGTAAATGGGTGCTCTCATCACAGGCTGCTGCATTGTTCCAGTGAGAGGACCATGTGTTTCTAGCTGAGGCCCCACTGATCAGCCTCCTTCACCCCATCCTTCTAGTGCCCACTCATCGTTCTGATCTCAGCCCAAATGTCACTCCCTTTAGGAAGCTTCACCTGAACAGTGTAATGTTTTACTCATTCCCAGAGCCCTCTTTTTATCCTTCGGGGTACTTTTTGATGAGTTTAATCATCTGCTGTCTTCTTTTTTGCTAGACTCTGGTTCCATCTTCAGGGATGGGTCTAGTGCCCATCCTCTTATCCCCAGACCCTAGCAGAGGGTCTTTGGGGACCCAGGAAGCATTGCTTCAATGATGGAGCGAATGAATGACTGAAAAGACCCTCTCCTCCAAGAGGCCTTCCAGGATCTTCCAGGAGAGCAGCCTCTCTTCTCTCTCAGCATCAGTGGCAATGGCCCATGCCACTCTTGTAGCGTTTGTCTCTTTTTATTTATTTATTTTATTTATTTATTTTTGGCTGTGTTGGGTCTTTGTTGCTGCGCACTGGTTTTCTCTAGTTGTGGCGAGCGGGGGCTACTCTTCGTTGTGGTGCGTGGGCTTCTCATTGCAACGGCTTCTCTTGTTGTGGAGCAAGGGCTCTAGGCGCGTGGGCTTCAGTAGTTGCGGCATGCGGGCTTCAGTAGTTGTGGCTCGTGGGCCCTAGAGCACAGGCTCAGTAGTTGTGGTGCACGGGCTTAATTGCTCCACGGCATGTGGGATCTTCTCGGACCAGGGCTCGAACCCGTGTCCCCTGCATTGGCAGGCGGATTCTTAACCACTGCGCCACCAGGGAAGCCCGCATTTGTCTCTTTTTACCTTGCTCTCTGTGGTTTGTGGCCATGCCTGCCAGCTCTCCCCACCCTGATCTCTCTCTGGATGACCTAGGTCTCAACCCTTTTGAATCTCCAGCACCTCGAGCAGTGCCCGGCACATAGTAGGTACACAATAAACAGTTGAGAGGTAAATCAGTGATGGAATGCCTGAGTTTGGGAACAGACCTTGTTTATCTGTGGCTCAACACCAGATGCCCCGGGGTGGCTTATTTAATTGTCATTTTCTTTGTGAATTCATTATTGTTTTATTTCAGTGTTGTTTTTTTCCCCCCAAATCTGCTTCTCCCTGGGCCTGCAGAGATTGCTTTGAACCAGGCCGATCAAATGCTGGGCAGCTGTGTGAGGAGGGAACGCAGGGCCAGGGGAGAAGGAAGCTGGAGATAGGCAAAGCTGGAGCCCTGGAAACCACAGACCAAACCCCAAAGAATGCAACAGTCACGACACCACAGCCAGAGAGACGGCTGAGCCTGCAGCCCCAGGAGCCTGCAGCCTCTCTCAGGAGGCTCCTGGGGCTCAGAGACAGAAGCTTGGCAGTGCAAGTGGGGCTGGTGCCTTCTATCCCAGCTGTCCCTGAGTCCTCATTTTCTCAGCCCTGCCTACCCCTGCCAGGCAACTGTCTCCAAATCCAGCTGATTCCTTCCTTCTGGGGCACAGTGGGGGCAAAGGCATGGTCTCTGGGGTCAGATGGGTCTGAGTTTCAGTCTTGGCTTTGCTACTTCTAGTTGTGTGACCTTGGCCTTCACCTCCCCAAGCCATAGTCTCCTTATCCGCAAAGTAGGAATGATAATAATGCTCATTGCAGACCATTGTGAGGATTTACAGGGGTTCACAAATAAGGAGTGATGAGCACAGTGTGTAATGTTGGCTTTGATTAAAATTGATGCTATTGATGACTGTTGTTTCCATACTTGTTTCAATGGCCTGAGCCCAGGGCTTTGGCTGCTAAGAGGGTGCCCAATAAAGGACACCATATCCAGCCAGTGGTGGAATGAGCTCCCCACCACTGGAGGTAATCAAGAAGCTACCAGATGACTTTTTTTTTTTTAGATGTTGGGGGTAGGATTTTATTTATTTATTTTTACTGTGTTGGTTCTTCGTTTCTGTGCGAGGGCTTTCTCTAGTTGCGGCGAGCGGGGGCCACCCTTCATCGCGGTGCGCTGGCCTCTCACTATCACGGCCTCTCTTGTTGCGGAGCACAGGCTCCAGACGTGCAGGCTCGGTAGTTGTGGCTCACGGGCCTAGTTGCTCCGCGGCACGTAGGGATCCTCCCAGACCAGGGCTCGAACCCGTGTCCTCTAGCATTAGCAGGCAGATTCTCAACCGCTGCGCCACCCGGGAAGCCCCAACCAGATGACTTTTGTTGGGCTTTATGCCTTGGATGGGAGTAGTGAGGGCCAGGGTGGTTGGCCTGGAGGGTCCCCAGTCAGTTACTGAGGAGAGGTTTTCATTCTGTTAAACAGTGAGCGGGGGACTCCATGTGTTAGCGGTGCTGCCTGGCAATTAAAATCGCAAGAGGAATCTGAAGAGTTTCAGCTCCGTTGTTTGCCCTTTTAATCTGGTCTGTTGCCATGGGAACGGCAAGTGATTGCAATCACCACTGTTTGTATTGTGAGCCCGCCCCCATCAATATGGCTTTTGAAAAATAAGAAATACAAATCCTGACTTTGGCATGCTACTCATTACTATTCAGAGCAAATCCCTGAGAAGTTCTGTCAGACGCTTCCTTCCCGGTGCACAGTCTCTGGTTTGGAAATTCCCAGCAGCCCAGCTCCCGGCCTGCTTCCTTTCTGCCCCTCTCAGCCAGGTGGATCTGCAGAGGATGTGTGCAGAGGACCGTCACCCACTGCCCAGAGGAGTCTGGGTGAAGATTTGCCACCTGGCTTCCCTCACTGCTGCCTGTGGCACTCCATTCCAAGCTCATTATTATTATGTCAATGGCTCATAATCACCTTACGTACCACTTTCTAAAGATGAAGAGAGAGATGTTGTCCAAGGTCAGAGTCCTTGCAGAGAGATGGGTGGGAAAGAACAGGTTGCTCGCATCTGCATCTGAGAGGTTTATGACATGTCGCGGCTTATGGGGGCCTGCAGGGACTCAGCTGCCCGCAATCCGCCTTCCCCAATCCCCCAAATCTCTTTGGCTGGATGCTCAAATCCAGAGGCTGCCTGGAGGGACATCACCCCAGCCTCCTTCAAGTGAACCCCCGATGCCTTTGTCTCCCCCTTATGCTTACAGAATGGGTTATTGGGAGATTGTGAAAATGTTGGCCTAATGCCTGGAGATAATTGATTATAGCATTTTTCTTTGAGTAGGGA
>NW_006778324.1:804755-821023 GCF_000442215.2 Lipotes vexillifer | reverse complement strand
AGGGAAAGACTCCGGAGAATGTCTGACCCCACCCTGTGGTAACAACTGAGAATAAACTCCGAGTGAGGAATTGACTTGCCAGAGGTCACGTAATAACAGAGGGTCTCCCAGCTCCTGTCTCTTGGTTTTGTGTAAATCTAATCTCATTTGCGAGGCATGTCCCCAGGGTGCTTTATTTCATAAACTTTACAAAATTAAAACTACTTTGTATTTGAAATACATACATACTTTAGATCACTTTTCTTAGGTAAGATGCAAGTTGGAATAACATTTTTTAAAAAATGAGTTTAATTCTAGAAATTGGTACTTTGTTGATATTATGTTCTCAACACAGAGCCACAGGCTAGGGGAAGGGATAGACCCTCACTGATTTCAAAATCAGCCTTGACCTCCGGGCCTGGTTCTGGGAATCTTCTAGCTGTGTGACCTTGGGGGATCCACTTCACCTCTTGGGCCCTCTGTATCCTTTTCTGTAAAATGGGGAGAATGGAGCTTGCCTTGTTGACCTCACATTATTTATGAGGCTTCCCATGAGTTCATGGATATGGATGTATTTTATCAGGTGTAAAGAATTGTATTGAATTGTGGCTGTTATTTTTTAAATTTTTTTACAATTAATTTTTTTTTAACATCTTCATTGGAGTATAATTGCTTTACAATGGTGTGTTAGTTTCTGCTTTATAACAAAGTGAATCAGCTATACATATACATACATCCCCTATGGCTGTTATTTTTTAAATTTTTTTACAATTAATTTTTTTTTTACATCTTCATTTGAGTATAATTGCTTTACAATGGTGTGTTAGTTTCTGCTTTATAACAAAGTGAATCAGCTATACATATACATACATCCCCTATGGCTGTTATTGTTACAGATTCTTAGAGTTAGGTCTCCTGGTTTCACTAGGACTAGAATTTCTTTTCTAGGCCAAATGTCTATGTGGTGAATCTAAGTTTTTACTCTTTTTGTTTGGATGAAAATTATTCCCCTTTGATTTTGACATTGCATTAATCTAAGATTCTCTGGTGGAGATGATAAGCCAATCAAGCATGTTCAAGTTACCCACCCACCTCCAAACCTCCAGGGTCTAACTCTACAGATGATCTAGGTGTTCATTCATTCATTCATTCAACACGTACTATGTGCCAGGCCCTGTGCTGAGCTCCAGGAGTCAATGGTAGATACATACAATGGTCCCTGCTTTGTGAAGCTTCCATCACTTCTCTGCCTTTCCCATCAGCTCCCTGGTAGGACCACGGTTTTCAGCCTGGTATTTGGGGTACCTTTCTTTTTTTTAATGACCTGGCATTTCTTCCAGGCTTTTTTTTTTTTAATTTATTTATTTTATTTATATTTATTTTTGGCTGTGTTGAGCCTTCACTGCTGTGCCTGGTCTTTCTCTAGTTGCAGCGAGCAGGGCCTACTCTTCGTTGCGGTGTGTGGGCTTCTCATTGAGGTGGCTTCTCCTGTTGCGGAGCACGGGCTCTAGGTGAGCGGGCTTCAGTAGTTGTGGCACATGGGCTCAGTAGTTGTGGCTCGCAGGCTCTAGAGTGCAGGCTCAGTAGTTGTGGTGCACGGGCTTAGTTGCTCCGTGGCATGTGGGATCTTCCCAGATCAGGGCTCGAACCCATGTCCCCTGCATTGGCAGGTGGATTCTTAGCCACTGCCCCACCAGGGAAGCCCTGGGGTACCTTTTAGAAAGCCTCAGAAGGAGAGGTGAAGTCTTATCTTAAAAACAGCTGCATTTTCAGTTTAAACTAGACTCTGATCCTTCTAGGGCTGGAGCCATGTCTTGTGGACCCCTCTGTGTCCCCAGATGGAGCACAGAGCCTGCCACATAGTAGAGGCTCGGTATTAGTAGAATGTAACTAAATTCCCAGAGATGGCTGGCTAGCCAGTTGCCGAAGACCCATGCATGCTTTCCGTCCCGCAGTGTAGCATTGTTGCTGGGAAGTGATTGCCCAGCCAGGAACTACATTTCCATCTAGGTAGGGACACATGGATGTACGTGAAAGTGATGTGTGACATTTCTGGCTGAAGGAGCTTAGGAAGTAGGTATTCCTTTATCAGCCCCTTATCCCCTTTGCCAGTTGGAAGTAGGAGTCAAACTATAGCCCATGGGCCAAATCTGGCCTGCTGCGTGTTCTTGTAAATAAAGTTTTATTGAAATTTGCTACTTGTTTTTGTAAATAAAGTTTTATTAGAACACAGCCATGCCCATTCGTTTAATATCATCAATGCCCACTTTCTCCCTACAATGGCAGAGTTCAGTAGTTGTGACAGATGTGGTCTGGCCCACAAAGCCTAAAATATTTACACTCTGGCCCTTTACAGAAAGTTTGCAGAGCCTTGCCCTGGAGGATGGTGTGGACACAAGATGGAGAGAACCAGTGTCTCTGAATCCTTAAGGGGAGGAAATTTGTTTGCCAGCCAGGAACACCCACTCACCCTGGACTCTTAGGTGAGTGAGAGGTGATCTTTCATTGTGTCAAGATCTTAAATTTCTGATGTTTATCCAGCAGGAACTAGCATTATTCTAATTGATCTGCAGGCCATATCAGAAGTGTGCTGGGTGGGCGACTGCTTCCAGACTTCTTGATGAATTTGTATTTGAATCTGTGCAGAATTGATTTCTCAAGGTCACTGACGCAGCCACAGAGTGGCAAGGGACAGAGACAAAACTAACTTGCCTCAACTGTTGTGGGGAGGGTCATTGAAAGGATGCCCAACGCGCACAGGAGAGACAGGGATCATACAGCAACCCAAGGACAAGACGGGCAGAAGGGGGAGGCCTCCTGGGACCTGGAACTGAACCCAGGACAGTGTGTGAGGTGGGTGACAACATGGGCTGTGGATTGAGATGGCCCGGGTTTGAACCCTGCACCTGCCACTTACCTGCTGGGTGACCTTGGCAAGTTCCTTCGTGTCTCTGAGCCTGTATCCCCGTCTCTTAAATGGGAGTAATAACAGACCTAACTTCTGGAGTTGTTATGAGGAATAAATGACTTCTGCTGCTAAGGAGCTTGGCATGGTTAGGGTGCTAGTGCTGGGGGTGGGCCCTAGGTGTGCAGAGGGGACGTGGAGTCTGGAGCAGGGGGGACCACTGCCCAGCTGGTGGTGCAACTGCTCCTCCAGTGGCCCAAGGCAGATCCGTGCTTCACTCCCTCCTGTTCGTCACCCACCCATATCTAATCACGTTGTGTCCTGTCCATTTTACCTCCAAAATATCTCTCAGATCTGTCCATTTCTCTCTGCCGCCTCCATCACCTCCACCTGGTCGCAGCTGCTATCTCTTCCTGTCTGGACGCTTGGTAAACCCTCCTGCCTGTCTTCACGACATCCCATGGCCTCCCTCAGATCTCTTCTCTTGACAAAAGCCAGAGTGAGGTCTCTTCTAGGTGCAGACCTGTTCATGTTATTGCCATCTTAAGGCCCTTCCCGATGCAGACAAAGCTGCTTCCCGATGGCCGCTGGCTCCGCCGTCCTCTGTCTCCATCCTCCTGATGCCTGAATTCCCTCAGTTCTGTGGGGTTGCCGTGAACCGCCTCCCCCGCCTTCCTCCAGGGCCCCTGCACACCCTGCTCCTTCCACTGACAGCACGCAAAAGAAAAAAAAGAAAAAGAAAAA
This sequence comes from Lipotes vexillifer, assembly GCF_000442215.2. Lineage (NCBI taxonomy): Eukaryota > Metazoa > Chordata > Mammalia > Artiodactyla > Lipotidae > Lipotes > Lipotes vexillifer. Next base: position 817,395 of record NW_006778324.1, on the reverse strand, counting down.
AGGGCACTGGAAAATGAGGAGGGCTGACAGGATAATCTCGGGACTCCGGCTCTGACACTCCAGGCATATTGGGTGGAGCGGGGAAGGGCGTGAAGTTGCTTTGAGCGTCCTGGGAGGAGGGTGTTATAAAAGTACCATCCTTGCTGGAGGCAGGAGGGTCTGCTGGCTTCGCCCCGTACCTTCCTCTCCACTAAATCTCAGGGTCACACCAGCCGAGGAGACAGCCAGGGAGACAGTTTGTTGTCAAAATGACCAAGTTCACTTTGGGCGTATTGAAGGGAAAAAAAGCTATTTCCTAGTGTCTAAATCTCATTAAAAAAGCAATTTTGCGATCAATTACAATGCAGTTTAGCCACTAACTGTTTAATTATATTAAAAAAAAAAAAAAGGACAAAGAAGCAGCAGAGGCGAGTTTGTTCTTCCTGTCCTTATATTTATGAGCCGGGCTGAAAGAGCTTGTCTTTGGAGGGCTCTGGTGTAGAGTAAGTGGCCATCTTGGCCCAATCACCTTACAAGTTAAACTTTCCAAGTCAATATATTATATTCACCCGAGGAGGTTGTGTCGTTTGGAGTATGCTGGAGTGGGAGAGATTCATTTTTCTGCGAGAGCTCGGACCTTTCTTATTCTGGCACGCACTATAAAAATTGTATCATCCTAGGTGGCTTTTATTAAAGGAACATTATTTCTGTAAATTATTTTTTAACGCCGTGGAAGAGTGCCTTCTGGAGTCATCTCAGTTGAGGAACTGGGGGATGAAATAGAGATTTGAGTCTACAGAGGGCTGGGGGACATCAAGGCTGGGCAGGGAGATACAGAGAAGGCTGGACGTGGGCAGGACATGGCATCTGGGCCACATGGGGCGGGGACCATGGGTGCTGCACCCACGTGCTCCTTATCCTGAGGGAGAGAGGACGGGCTCCCCTCAGGGGCTTCTGTTGCTGGTGAAGGGCAGTATGGAATCCGAGGCACAGAAGCTGGCCCCCCTGCTAAGTCCCTTCCCATCGCCTTGTCCTCAGGCCTGTTCTCACTCAGGGATCCCCGGCTCCTCTTCTGTGCTCTCTGGTCTATGTCCAACTCCCCTCTTCTCCTGGTGGACGCTCTCCAGCCCATGCACTGCGGCCACTAGCACCATACACTCTGTCCTCCTGGCCGGGTGGGCTCCCTTCTTGCCATGGGAGGGGTATTGGCTACAGAGGGCCCGAACACCTGGGTCTTTGGAAATATTCAAGGGAGGTTTACTTTTGCTTTTCTTCTGCCTGTTGAGGGTCCTTTTTGGTATCAAGAGGCAGAATGGTTATGGCAGGCATGTTGGCTGCAGAAGATGAATCACTAATGTTGATATTTTTGTTTTTAAAAATGTCTGCATTAACGTTGCATGTGGGCTGGAAGATGCATTAAAGCCATGGAGGGAAATGATGCATTTCAGCCCCTGGAACATCAGTGGTGTGGTTAGAGCCTGATGCCCACAAAGCTTTGGCCGTGGGTTATGTTCATAGAAATCTTTAAGCTTCACAGCAAGAAATTCTGTTCCTTGTCCTCAGGCTGAGTCTCATGTGAGCCCTGATTCTGGCTACAGGCTGAGGACTGACTGATCCCAGCCCTGGGCTGAGCTCTGACCCCAATTCCAGGCTGAGCTCTGGCCCCAGCCCAAGACTGAGGTCTGAACACTAGTCCCAGAATGAGCTTGGATCTTTGCGTGGTCAGTGCTGTGAGCCAGCCATAGCCAAGCCCAGCCCCTCCATTGTCACAAGCGCATGCCAACATCACAGGGAAGCCCTTTGGGATGTGACTTTCATCCAGGTCCTGCACCCATGAGGCTCGGAGCCTCACACAAGTGGAGGAAAGATGACTGAAGCTCTTCCAAATCATAAGTGCTGTTGCTCAGACATGTGGAAGGAGGCCTGGGGTTGATGAAGAAAGTGAGCATTTTACCCAAACACCAGCTGGACCCACCATCTGCTCAGCAACTGTCCCTTTGAAGATGCCACAACTTCCTCTCACCTCCCCCACTGCTGTGGACCTAATGTGTATCCCCCACCCCAAATTCATATGTTGAAATTCTCATCCTCAGTGTGATGGTATTTGGAGGTGGGACCTTTGGGAGGTGATTAGAGTTAGATGAGGTCATGAGGGTGGGGCCCTCAGGATGGGATTAGTTCCCTTCTAAAAAGAGGACAAGACACAGAGCTCTCTGTCTCTTCACCACATGAGGAAACAGCAAGCAGGCAGCCATCCGCAAACCAGAAAGAGGGCTCTCACCAGACACTTAATCTGCAGGGACCTGGATCTGGGACTACCCAGCCTCCAGAACTGGGAGAAATCAATGTCTGTTGTTTCAGCCACTGGTATCTATGGCACCTTATTGCAGCAGCCCTAACGGACTAAGACCCCTCCCCCACCCCTTCTTGGCTACAGGCTCTTCATTTGGCTTAGATCATCAGGCACTGCCTCTGGGAAGCCATAAAAAAGTGATGACAATGATGATGATGATGATGGTGATGAAGGCCAGTACTTACTATGTGCTGGGCACTGGGTTACATGTTTTGCCCGTGTGATTTCATAGAACCCTTACAAACAACTCTGTAGGCTCCATCTCCTTGTCTGTTTGACAGAGGGGTTCCGTGACTTACGGGGGCCCAGGAAAGATGCAAACTTAGGCCTTTCTGATTTCATGGAGGATGATTTAACCCCCTTGCTGCTTCCCAAGAACGGCTTTAAGCAGAGAAATGAAGTGGTCATATCTACACTTTAGGAAGATCATCTGGGCTGCGGGCACCCACGTGGGGTGGATTTGAGAGGGAGAGTGTGGAGGCCTGGAGGCTGCCCCAGAGTCCTGCCCTCCGTAGACGCAGCAGTGAATCCTCCACAGGGAGAAGCCAAGGAGCCAGTCACCCCTGCCACCCTGCCACCTGCCGGTCTGAACTCATCCCAGGACACGGCAGCTTCACGAGTAAAGGCTCTGAGACCCAAGAGGTGGCCAGAGCCTCCACACCCTTCCCAGCCAATGTGCATCCCCGGTCAGCTTGGCCAGCCTTGACCACTCTGTTTTCTACTTTATCTAATTCCCAGTCAGCCTGGTTCTGGGCCATTGCTGCCCAGACAGAGCACATAATTATGTATTGATTTCCTTCCAAAGATGCACGGCCTTGAGTTAACACGGCACTTTTGTGGCCCTACATAAACACAATCTGAGGAGCAAGAGGGTTCGATTTTGGGGGGAAATCAGAGGATCCTGACTCTGAGGTGGGGAGGGGAGGGCCTGTCACGACACAGGAGTGAGAACGGCCACCACAGGACTTTGGAGGAGGGAGCGGGCTGGCCTCTGGGGGGATGCAGATGCTACTGGAGGCTGGATGGGTGGGGGGTTGGCCATGGAGGGGAAACAAAACCCAGCTGTCAACCTTGATCATTGGTAAAGGAGTACAGATTCTGTGTGTCAATTTGTCCATCTATGTATCTCTCCCCCATCAGTACAGTTTTCCATGAATTCCCCCTGGTGATTAAGCTTCATGGTGCTCTGCCAGATGGCATATTCTCCCACTTTCCTGGTCCTCCAGGGACTGTCGGAAATACAGGCCAAGCACTCTTACCTCAAAATTACATTAAGGAGTTTAATTAACAGAAATGACTCCATAACCCATAGATCACACTCTCAACGCGTGTGCCACATGCAGACACACAGAAGCTCTTGGCTGGCTCCGTTTGCCTCTGGGGACTCGCCCACTGCTATCAAATCAAGCTGTGATCTTCTCTCATTCCTCAAGAAAAACTTTGGCAGGGTGGGGGCACAGCCTTAAACACAAAATCTTGAGGTATCCCCCTCCGCCAGAATCCATGCCCAGAGGCACTAAAGTTGTTCCTCTTTATTTTTTAAAGAATATTTATTTATTTATGTGGCTGTGCTGGGTCTTAGTTGCAGCACGCGGCATCTTTGTTGCAGCATGCGAACGCTTAGTTGCGACGTGCAGGATCTAGTTCTCAGACCAGGGATCGAACCCGGGCCGCCTGCGTTGGGAGCGTGGACTCTTAACCGCTGGACCACCAGGGAAGTCCCTGTTCCGCTTTAAAGTTCAACAGAAGTAAGTCCGTAGGGTCAGCTTCATATGTTGGAGCAGGGCAGACGACTGCCGGTCCTCCGCCTTCCTGTGCTCAGGATGGAGGCTACGAGCCAGACGGGTATGGTGGGCTGCTCGGCCTGCCCTCCCCAAAAGGGGCTGCATCACTGGGTCTTTCTTGATTCTGATGTGGCTGGGAAACACAGAGCTACTTACTTCATGATCTGCTGGGAGCCGTACCTGCTTTGATCACACCCTCCTGGGCACCTCTTCTGTTTTCTTCCTTTTCTCTCAAGAGCCTCACTGGTAGTCCTCTTGGGCATTGCTTTGCCTCTGACAGTGCACCAGGAGACTTTCCATAGTGTGCACTTCTGGTCCATAGCCCTGTTATAATAGCCCCCAATCTGATGGTTTTCAACCAGCAGTACCACTCCCCAGGGACACCTCAAACTCTAGAGTGCGGTTTGGGTTGGACCAAAGATGAAGGAGGTACCTAGTTATCCTGTAATGTTCTCAACAAATTGTCTCCTGTCCTGTTGGACTTTGAATGTCCTGTAGACATTCCTGTAGGGGCCAAACTTGTTCACATGTATCTGAACCTAGAACATAAGTACTTCTTTGCATGGCTTTTAATCTACACCGAATAGTCCAGGAATGCAACTGTGGTGTAAATCAAGGGAATTTTGTTTTTTGTTTTGTTCTGAACATTACCAACAGTTTTGCACCATTTTGGAAATCATTAGTGATGGTAATGTTGCTCATGATATCTGAGTCACCAATATAATACTCCTGTGTGCCTCTGCATGTGTAGATCTGCATATAAATATAAGATGCTGATTACTTCATTATGTCTTCTAGGGCAGTTATGCCCAACATTTACATATTGAAATATTCATTGTTTTATTATAATTTATTTTCCTCTCATACCTCCTTTATACTATGGTTACTGAATTATTTTGAGTTTTAAAAATTTTGAGGTTGGTTCTATTTTCTATGCTTTCATTCTAAGTTTAGTAAAGGGTGCTATGGTAGACTGTTTATGGCCACAAAACTCCTGCATCCAAGTATGTATGTCCCTTTGCAATGAGACTCTGCCACTCTTCACAGAAGAAGTCTATTTCCCCGTTTCCTGGAATCTGGGCTGGCCTTGAGACTTGCTTTGATCAACAGACTATGTAGAAGGGATATTACATGACTTTCAAGGCTAGACCTTAAGTTGCTTTGCAGTTTCTGGTGTCAGCCTCTTGGAATACCATCCTGAGACCACTAGGCCAGGAAGCTGGTGTAGCCTACAGGAGGATGGAGGTGAACTGAGGTGTCCTAGCTGACAGCCAGTCCAATTGCCAGACGTGTGGTTAAAGCCATCATGGAAAAAAAATTCAGAATCCAGAGTCTACGACATATTGTATGCAATGACCAGTAGACACTTAAAATTTGCTAGACACAGAGAAACATAAAACATGATCAATAGTCAAAAGAAAAACAGTCAATAGAAATGGGCCTCAAAATGACCCAGATGTTGGAAGTAGCTGACAGGTCTTTAAAAAAGAAGCTATTAAAATATACAAAGACTTGATCATAATGATGAGCAGATGGGAGAAAGAAGATAAAAGTAAGAATGAAATGGAAATTCCAGAATTGGGAACTAAAATATCTGAAACGAACAATTTATTAATGGACTTAATAGCAAATGGGAGGTGCCAGAAGAAAGGGTGAGTGAAACTGAAGATAGATCAAAAGAAATTACCCAATCTGAAGAATAGAGCAAAAAATGTAACTGAAGTAAAATTGAACATGGTCTCCTTGGCCTGTGAGACAATACTGAGTGGCCTATTTCATGTGTGATTGGAGTCCTAGAAGGAGGAGAAAGAGAAGATCGGGCAGAAAATAACATATGGAAAAAACAATGTTGTAGATTTCCACAAATTTTGTGAAAACGTAAACTTAACGGATCCAGGAAACTCAGCTAACCCCACAGCTGGATAAATACAAAGAAAACTGCTACCTAGGCAAGTTATCATCAAACTACTGAGAACCAAAGAAAGGGAAAAAACTTGAAATCAGAGACAAAAAGTACTTTACATCCTGGGGAACAATGATACAAATGAGAACAAACTTCTCATCAGAAACAATGGGGATCATATGATGATGGAATGCATCTTTAAAGTCAACTGAAAATTCTATATCCAGTGAAAAATATCCTTTTCAAAAAATGAAGGCATTAGAAAGTCATTTTCAGCTAAACCGAAGATGAGCAGACCTGCATTTCACAAAATGCTAGAGGAAGTTTTTCAAATGAAGGGAAACGGCACCAGATGGAAACGCAGATATAAAAGAAAGGATGAAAAGCACTGATAATGGCGAAGTGTCAGTAAATATAAAAAAACAATATTTTTCCTTCTTTTGTTGTTTTTGTTTGCTTGTTTGTTTTTTGCAGTGCGCGGGCCTCTCACTGTTGTGGCCTCTCCCGTTGCGGAGCACAGGCTCTGGACGCGCAGGCTCAGCGGCCATGGCTCACGGGCCCAGCTGCTCCAGGGCATGTGGGATCTTCCCGGACCGGGGCACGAACCCGTGTCCCCTGCATCGGCAGGCGGACTCTCAACCACTGCGCCACCCGGGAAGCCCTCTTTTGTTGTTTTTAAAAGGCAAATGACTGCTTCAAGCAAAAAGTATAGCATTGTATCATAGAGTTTGTAATGTATGAAAATGGAAAAAAATGACAACAGCGCAAAAGATGGGGTGGGCAAATGGAATTTTATTGTTGTAAGGTGCTTATGTTACAAAGATACTTTGGGTACCCCAGGTGTTCTGGTGTCCCAGTCTGAGTGATGGGCACCAGCACAGGGCAGGCAGCCCCATCTGTGGAGGGAGAGGGAACAGAGGGCAGGGAGCCAGGAGGCCCCTATAGCAGATGTTCTGCTTGGGACCGAGGTGGTCTTTGGGCTTAGGGTAGACCTTTGGGGTCACTAGGACTAAAAGACTCAGGGCAGGAGCCACATGGCCACAGAGAAAAGCTAAAGCTCTTGAACTTTTGGAGCTGAAGGGAAACTTTGGGATGAAAATCTCGTCCCCTCCTTACATCCTACAGATGAAGAAACTGAGGCCAGCAATGGTGAACCACCAGGAATGGCGAAGGATTGGCTAGTTAGTAACTGTATTCACGATTTGAGCCCATGTCTTCAGGTCCTGAGCTCTGCTCTCTTCCCCATGCCTACCTCCCATGCCCTGGGAGGGCTGACTCCCTGGCCAGCCACTTTAGAATCATCTGTGGATCCTCACAGGATAGACTGCAGGTCTGTGAATCTCTAATTACCCCAGAGAGCAAGTGTACCATTTACTGGAGGAAAGCATTTCCCAGGACTCCTGATCCAGGCACGAAGCCTTTCTCTTGTTTCCATCAGCATAACCTACTTGGAACATGAAATCGGACTTCTCCCCGGCACCTTATCTAATAGGATCGGTCCTTTCAGTGGGTGCGGGAAGCCGCAGCGTGCACACTCAGCGTGGCTGGGAGGATGCTGTTACTGTGGCTGCAGCTCAGCTAGCTGCCAGTCCCTCCGGAAGAGGAGAAGCTTTGCTGTTCAGGAGGGGAAAATCCTCCAGGTCCATTTCACTCTGAGGCAGGGCACCTTCCCATCCTGCTGCACTGAGGTGAGGGCGGGAGCTGCATCCCCAGGCTGGGCCCTCTTTCTTCCCCACTTTTAGCCTTAGGTAGGGAAGGTGGTACAGTCAGAGGCACATAGAGGTTCCATTGGGCTTTTGCCTCCTTGTTTCTGGAAGCTTCTCTCCTCATAAATAACACAGATCACATATGAAATATAGATTTGTTTTCTTACTGTGAATAAATTGAAAAGACATTTACAATTTTGCTTTTGAAATGATCGGGTCACAGGTAACTAATTCAGTGTTGGTCAAGCTTTTTCAGACATCCTCTTGAATACTTGGGAATTCTTGCAAGGTGACGGAAGCTAATCTAGACATTGTTTTCAAATGTAAGGAAACATTTTACACGTTCTAAATGTAGCCATTAATGAAGCCGACCTCCAGGTTCTGTTCTATAAACTTTAAACATTTTATTAAATGTGATTCCGTGGTTTTCTTTTTGTATTTTGGAACCAATCATTCTTTTCTAGGCCTTAAGTATTTTCACAGGCTCTAGGCTCTCCCCCATCACACCTAGTGGATAAGATGACCTCGTAGGCAGAAGCCAGGACACTTGGGGTTCCCATCTCAGTTCTGCCTCTGGTTAGCTAGTCACCTTGGGTGAGGGCCTGGCCCCTTCTGAGCCTTCTTTTCCTCAGTGGGAGAGCGAGGAACAGAGTGAAGCAGATTCTGCGTCCTCCATTCTGAGATGCCTTTTGGGGGACAGGCTGGATGGCAGGTAGAGCCAATCCAGGAGAGCCTAGAGTTTTGACTTATAGAAGCTGGGGGCCAGATACCCCCTACTTGGCAGGTGAGGGGTTAACCAGGCCAGAATCCATGCCCAGAGCTGGGGCCTCGGTTGCCTGAGCAACGGGTGCCTTCTCTGTGCCGTGACTCAGATGGGTGTGGGCTTTGCGAGTGGGCTCTGGCCACACAGGACTTCCTGCCTGTGACGCTGACTCCGGATTCGAGGGGAGCAGCCTGAGTCACAGCCGGAACTTCTCCTCCAGCGGAGGGGGCTGCCTCCAGCCCGTCTTGCTTGGGGCCTGTGTCCCACGCGGGGACCTGGCCCCACTCCTAGGTGCTGGGACTGCGTGGGAGAGGGCAGTGCAGCTGCCCGGTGTTCTGAGCCCAGCAGCTCCGGGATGAAGGATGGGAACAGCCTGGGGGCTGTCAGAGCCAGAGCTTCCCTCAGACCCTTCCAGGCTTTTCGGGGTGTGCACGATGTAACCCGCACTGCTTAGCCCCTCACCATAGACCCAGGAAGCCCCACCACCCACTCCTCTTCCCCAGACACGCTGCCCAGCTGCGCAGAACTTCTCACCAGTTCTCCAGCATCTGCTTTCCTGTTCCCATGCTGTTGTTTATTCCTTTTCCTCTTGCTTTATTCTTCTGGGATCAGGCTGTTAACCAACCCCTCTTCTCTGGGAAGACATCCTTTTTCTCTTTGCCCCCGTAGCTCCATGCTCAGGTCCCTGTCCCAGGCCTTATCTACTGTCTTGTTGTGAACTTTGGCCAGCCCTGCCTTCTCTGCCTTGGAAGAGGTGTCTAGGAACCTTCTGGGCCACAGACAGTGGGATGTGTTGCTGTTCACCCAAACTAATTTTCCTCTTTCTCCTGGCCACACAGCTGGACTACATTTCCCCTCTTCCCTTGAGGCTGCATTGCCCTTGTGATCAAGTGTTCTGACCACTGGAATGTGACAGGAGATAGGTGTGCATTTTCTGGACTAAGACTTTCTTTTTTTAAATCAATGTTATGAAGGCATAGTTTACATACAATGAAATGCACCCTTTAAAAGTATGCCATTTTATGGATGTGCCCATTCCCAGATTGATGTAGACCACCATCTCCACAATCAAGTTATAGAACATTTCCATCATCCCAAAGGTTTTTCGTGCGCCTTTGTGGTAGGACGCCCCTCCCTACCTGCACCCCCGCCCCTGCCCAACCACAGATCTGCTTTACCTAGATTGGTTGCATAGTCTAAGATTTCATATATATGGAATCACACAACATGAAATCGTCTGGGCTGGCTACTTTTGCTTAACGTAATGTTCTGAAATCCATCCATGTTACGTGTAGCAAAAGTGTGTGTGTGTGTGGGTTTTTTGTTTGTTTGTTTTTTGTTTTTATGCTGAGTAGGTTTGCATTGTATGAATCTGCCACAATTTGTTTACCCATTCACCTGCTTGTGGGCATTTGGGTTGTTTGTAGTTTAGGGCTATTGTGGATCAGGCTGCTATGCACATTTGTATCAGTCTCCAGGTAAACGTGTTTTCTGTTCTCCTGGCTACATGACTAGTAGTGGAATTGCTGAGGCATATGACTACTTGTTTAACTACCAGAAACCGCCAAACTGTTTTCCGCTGTGGTTGTACCATTCTACATTCGGCAGTACTGTATATGAGAGCTGCTATTCCACACCCTCACCAACACTTGATACTGTCAGTCCTGTTAATTTTATTTAAAACATTTAAATATTTATTTTTAGCTGCATTTTCGTTGCTGTGCACGGGCTTTCTCTCTAGTTGCGGTGCGTGGGCTTCTCATTGCGGTGGCTTCTCTTGTTGGAGAGCACGGGCTCTAGGTGCGTGGGCTTCAGTAGTTGTGGCATGTGGGCTCAGTAGTTGTGGTTCACGGGCTCTAGAGCGCAGGCTCGGTAGTTGTGGCGCATGGGCTTAGTTGCTGTGCGGCATGCAGGATCATTCCGGAGCAGGGATTGAACCCGTGTCCCCTGCATTGGCAGGCGGATTCTTAACCACTGTGCCGCCAGGGAAGCCCAGTCCCGTTAATTTTAAACATTCTGGTGGGTGTGTCACGGTATCTCACTGTAGTTTTAATTTGCATTTCCTTGACTAAAGCTATCAAGCATCCTTTTGATGTACTTCTTGGTCATTTGTATATCTCCTTTTGTGAATGTTTTAAAAACTTTTCCCCATTTAAAAATGTCTTCCCAGGCTTCCCTGGTGGCGCAGCGGTTGAGAGTCCGCCTGCTGATGCGGGGGAGGCGGGGATTATCCACAAGCAGAACAGTTTATGGATTTTAAAGCATTTTAACTTCTCTTACTTGTCAAAATTGTTTCTTGCTTATCACTGTCAGTACTGTACAAAAATTAGTCCATTTTCTAAAAAAAAAAAAGAAATTCCTGACTTATTGGGGGGATTTCAGTGATTCATGGCACAATTCCTATGGCCATGTTTAAAAAAAAAAAAAAAAAAGGTCTTCTTCTTATTGAATTCTAAGCGTCCTTTGTATAGTCTGGATGCAAAGCCCTTTGTCAGATATATGGATTACAAAAATGATCTCTTTGTGGCTTGTCTCTTCATTTTGCTAATAGCGTCTTTTGAAAAGGAGAAAATGTTCATTTTAATGCAGACCAATTAATTGGTTTGTCAGTTTTCTTCTTTGATGGTTTGTTCTTTACGTATCCTATCTAAGGAATCTTTGTCCCAAGGTCGCTCGACCAAAAACTTAAAAAAAATAGATGTGTCTTTCCTGCTTCCTTCTTCCTCTTCCCTTTCCTGGAAGCAGATGACAGCAGAGGCCTAGGAAGATGGAGAAGCCGTGAGATGAAAAGAGTTTGGGATCTAATCACTGCGTGAAGGAGAGTCCCCAGCGGGACCGCCTTCCTCGGACTGTGCACAGAAGGTAGAAAGCAATGCCTGCTGTGTTTGCACCGTTAACATTGTGAATCTGTTTGTTACGGTAGTTTGGCCTGCCAGGAACTTATATTTCTCCAGCTGTGCAGATACGGTGCTTAGCCAAGTAATCCCCAGTGAAGGTACTGCCAATGATGAAAGGGCCACCAGCACTCAACACTCAACACTCCTCTCTGTTCCTAAATGTCTCCAAACAGGCCAGATGATGAACTCAGAGGAAGACTTGCACACATCTTCACTGAAGCGTTAAGGTGTGGTACCTAAATGCTATTGAGCTGAGTGAGGTGGGGACAGATCAGGTGGTGTGTTCCTTCACTGCCTTGTACACCGAAAGTGGAGACGCCGTGGCCTTCACCCAACCCGTTATGCTCTTCCTCACTGTCCGGTCCCCCATTCCCAGCAGCTCTTCCTGGAGTCCGTGTGGATACCCATTGGCTCTCATCTCTGGAGACTGTCTTCCAACTCTGCCTGCTGTGCTATTATCAAGTTTCTTAGGTGGGGTTGCACCTTACTCCCCACTGGACAGTGTATTATTTTTATTTTTATTGTTTTTTGCGGTACGCGGGCCTCTCGCTGTTGTGGCCTCTCCCGTTGCGGAGCACAGGCTCCGGACGTGCAGGCTCAGCGGCCATGGCTCACGGGCCCAGCCGCTCCGCGGCATGTGGGATCTTCCCGGACCGGGGCACGAACCCGCGTCACCTGCATCGGCAGGCGGACTCTCAACCACTGCGCCACCGGGGAAGCCCGACAGTGTGTTACTGTATCACGTGTTCTTATCAGGTCTGCCCGCAATCTCTTTTATGCTTTATTTTATTTATTTGAAGTACTTCTTATTATCTATAGGATAGAAACAAAGTAACATCTATAAGCTACATGTAAGCTATAAAAACTACTGATACAATGAACAACTGTGTACCACCGCCCAATATCGGGAAAAAAATTACAAATACCTTTGAAGTTCCCTCTTTGTGCTTATTGCTTCCCATCCCCTTCCCTCCCCTCCCAGTAATCACTCTCCAGAATTTTATGTTTATCATTCTCCAGCTTTTCTTTATAATTTCACCACATGCTTGTGTCTTTAAATTGTAATAGGGCTTCCCAGGTGGCGCAGTGGTTGAGAGTCCGCCTGCCGGTGCAGGGGACGCGCGTGTTCGTGCCCCGGTCCGGGAAGATCCCACATGCCACGGAGCGGCTGGGCCCGTGAGCCATGGCCGCTGAGCCTGCGCGTCGGGAGCTTGTGCTCCGCAACGGGAGAGGCCACAACAGTGAGAGGCAAGCG
>NW_006778324.1:773089-804584 GCF_000442215.2 Lipotes vexillifer | reverse complement strand
AAAAAAAAAAAAAAAAAAAAAAAAAAAAAAAAAAAAAAGTAATATATGGCTGACACTTTCATCAGCAATGTATGAGCTTAATGAGGACTAATTTACATATAACAAAATCCACCCATTGTGATGGTATAATCCAATGATTTTGGGGGGTAAATTTATAAAGTTGTGCAACCATCCCCACATCCAGTTTTAGAATATTTCCATCTCTCCAAAAAGATTCCTAATGCCCATTTGCTATCATTCAAAAATCTACACTCCAGTGGGTATGAAATGTATCTCGTTGTGGTTTTAATTTGCATTTCCTGATGAATATTGAGCATGTTTCATGTCAGTGACTATTCATCTGTCTTCTTCTGTGCAATGTCTTTTCAAATCTTTTGCCCATTTATAAAGTTGTGTTACTTGTCTTTTTGTTACTGACTAGTAGGATTCCATATATATTCTGTATATGAGTCCCTTGTTGGAGTTATGTACCATGAATATTTTTCTCGGTTTGTAGCCTATTTATTTATTTGGTTAATAGTGTATTTTGATAAGCAGAAATTTAACTTTTGATTAATTTTACTTGTTAAATTTTTCTCTTATGATTGTTATTTTTTGTGTCCTAAGAAATCTTTGTGAGTAGGAAAAAGTCGCTCTTCCTGGGTGCCTCTCCTTTACTACTCACACAGAAGACTGCACTTCTGACACTCCTGGTTAACAAATGTGTGGGTTTTTTCCCCCACCAAGCAATTCTCTGTGACATCAGCTGGGTGTCCTATAATTTAACTCATTTCTGACACTGTCTACCTGGAGATACTGTCAGGTCCTGCAGGTTAAGGGTTTAGTCCTCCAAGGCTTCCCTCCCCCACTTCCGATGCCAATTGAAAGTCCAGGCTGTCACCTGTGCTTCTGATGACTGCTATCAACTGGAGGTTTCCATGACCTCCTACTTGGTTTTAATTTGCTAGAGCAGCTCACAGAACCAGGAAAACAGTTTACTTACTGGATTACTGGTTTATTATAAAAAGATACAACTCAGGGAGAGCCAGAGGGAAGAGATGCATAGGGCACGGCATGTGGGAAAGGGGTGCACAGCTTCCATGCTCCCTCTGGGCATGAATCTCCCAGCACCTCCACGTGTTCATCAACCCAGAAAACTCTCAGGATCCTGTAGTTTGGGGATTCTTATAAAGGCTTCATCAAGTAGGCATGATTGATCATTAACTCAATTTCCAGACCCCTTCCAGAGAATAGGGGTTAGGGCTGAAAGTTCTAAGCTTCTAATCATGGCTTGGTCTTTCTGGTGACCAGCCCCCATCTAGGAGTCCACCAAGAGTCACCTCATTAGAACAAAAGATATTCCTATGGCCCAGGAAATTCCAAGGAATTTAGGAACTCTGAGCCAGGAGGCAGACACCAATAAATATTTTTTTTCTATTATCTCACACTTTGTCTACCCAAGTCTCAAAGATAATCATCTTATGTTTTCTCTGGAAGCTTCATGGTTCTAGCCTATATTTAAGTCTCTGATCTATTTTTAACTCAGGTTTGCATACGGAGTGAGGTAGGAGTTGAGATTCTTTTTTTTTTTTTAACATGGATAGTCAGTTATTCTCACACCATTAAAAAAAGAGTTTCCTTTCCCTTACTGAATTGACTTGATCAAAAATTAACTGACCATAAATGTGGGTCTGTTGTTTTGGGCTTCCTATCCTGTTCTATTCACCTATTCCTTTGTCCTTAAACCAAAGCCATACTGAATTGATCACTGTTGCTTAACAGAAAGTCTTGAAATACGTTTATATCCTCCAACTTTGTTCTTTTTCAGTACTATTTTGGTTATTCTGGGTACCTTGAATTGTCATATAAATTTTAGAATCAACTTGTCAGTTTCTTCAAAAACTCCTCTTGGAATTTAGGATTGTGATCTATAGATCAGTTTGGGGAGAGCTGACATCTTAATAACATCAAATTGTCCAGTCCATGAACATGGCATATCTTTACAGTTATTTAGATCTTTAATTTCTCTCAGCAATGTTTTGTGGTTTTCAGTATAGTGGTTGCACCTTGATCATTAGATTCATTCCTAGGTATTTGCTTTTATTAATTCTATTGCAAATGGTATTTTAAAATGTTCTCATTTTCCATTTTTTGTTGCTAATACATAGAACAATAATTGACTTTTTATATAGTGACATTATATGCTGCAATGTCAAGAAACTCAATTATTCTAGTATTTCTTTGGTAGATTCCGTAGTGTATTCTATGTATACACACAGCCTTTCTGAATAATGCTAGTTTTACTTCTTAATTTCCAATATTTATGGGTTTTGTTTATTTTGCTTTCCTATTACACTATCTAAAGTTTCCAGTACAATGTTGAAGATAATTATCTAATAACTTTGCTATTGATCTTACAGGAAAAACATTCAGTGTTTCGCTATTAGGTAGAATGTAGTTAGCTTTCATTTAAAAAATGCCTTTCTCAGATTAAGGAAATTCTTTCATTGTTTCCTTTAAAAAATAACATAATGGGTGTTGAATTTTGTCTAATACTTTATGTGAACCATATAGCATATGATTTTTCCCCTTTACATGATCAATGCTGTGAATTATATTTTCTCCTTTATTCTGTTAATTTTATGAATTTCATTGAGTTTTTTCAACTTGATTTTTTTCAGACGTTTTCCAAATGTTAAATTAACCTTGCATTCCTGTGATAAACGCTACTTGGTTGTGATGTGTTACACACACACACTACATATATATTTTTTTTAATAGTTTTTTTTTTAAAGATTACTTCTTTTTTCTCTCTTTCTTTTTTTTGGCTGCGTTGGGTCTTCCTTGCTGCGCGGGCTTTCTCTAGTTGCGGCGAGCGGGGGCTGCTTCTCCTTGCGTTGCGTGGGCTTCTCACTGTGGTTGCTTCTCTTGTGGCAGAGCACAGGCTCTAGGCACGTGGGCTTCAGTAGTTGTGGCACGCAGGCTCAGTAGTTGTGGCTTGCTGGCTCTAGAGCGCAGGCTCAGTAGTTGTGGCGCACGGGCTTAGTTGCTCTGAGGCATGTGGGATCTTCCCGGACCAGGGATTGAACCTGTGTCCCCTGCATCGGCAGCAGATTGTTAACCACTGCGCCACCAGGGAAGTCCCTTTAATAGTTTGATGTATATTTATATATATATATATAGTTTATATATATATTTAATAGCTTTATAAGGGTTTTATTCTCCCTAATCATGAGAAATATTGGTCATCTATAGCAATTCTTTTTTAAAATAATATCTTTGCCAATTTTTGGTGTTTATTGTCATAAAGTTGTTCATAATATTCCCTATGCTTCTTTTACAGATCACAGATTCAAGAGAATCTGTGGTGGCATCTCCTCTTTAATTCCTGATATTGATAATATGTGTTTTCTCTCCTTTTTTTTTTTTTCTTATTAGTCTTCTCTGGGAGGTTTGGCTCTGCTTATTTTCACTATTGTCCAATTTTTGTATCATTGATTTTCTCTCTTCTTGTTGTTTCCTGTATTCTGCTTACGTTGGGTTTCATTTGCTCTTCTTTTTTTGCATCTATGGAAGCTTAGATCACTGATTTTGTGCCTTTTTTCTTTATTAATATAGGCATTTAAAGGTCTAACTTTTCTTCTGCTCTGCTTAACCTCTGCCTTAGCTGTATCCCCCAAATTTTGAAGAGTTTGCTTTCATTATCATTCAGTTTGAAATTGTTATTTCTTCATTTACCTATGGTTATTTAAAAGTGTTTTGTTTAGTTTACCAATATTTGGTGGTTTTCTAGATGGCTTACTGTTACTACTTTTAAATTCAATTTCATCACATCAGAGAATAAACGTTCAGGCTTTCAACCTTTAAAACAATTTTGAGACATGCTTTATGGCCAAGTATGTGGCCCATCTCTGGATATTTCTTGTATACTGGAAAAGAATGTGAATTGTGTTGTTAGGTGGAGTGATCTCTAAATGTCAATGAGGTCGAGTTGGTTATTGTTCAAATCTGTATTCTTACACGTATGATGAGTGTGAGAATGGATTAGGAGGACATGCTGTTTTGGTGGGATTAGCTGGTAAGGATTTATTTGCAAGGAATTGAGTTTTGGTGTAACACTCTTACTCAAGACTCGTATATGTCACAGTCAGAGTTAATCTAAACCAGCAGATGAACAGAGTGAGCCTTGGCTGAGAGTGCTTGATTTGCTTAATTCAACTACTTGCTACATTGTACCTCTATCCTGTCTTTGGGGAGCTCAGGGAGAGAGGGTAAGCTTTCATCAAGAGTCAAGACTGCCCTTTGATTAAGCAACCCAGTGTCCCCTTCTTTTAGAACTGAGCATGCTCAGTGAGGCGGGATCTGCTCTTAGATGAGGGACTTGATCGCCTTGGTGCTGAGCATGCTCAGTGGGCAGTTCACCTGGGGACTGAGCATGCTCAGTGGGCAGTGAGTGTGCATGCTCTTTTAAAAACCTGTTAGGCTCTAATACTTGATGTTCTTGTCCTGTGTGATTGCTGGAGTCCAGGAGTTGTTAAAATTTTGTTGCCACAGAATGGCAGAGTTTGGAGTTATCAACACCAAGCATTCATTGTTCAGGTGGGGAACTTGAAGACCAAAGAATGACGGGGAATCGGTGAAGGTCACACCGTAAGTTGGCGCCAAGGCAGGAATAAGTATTCAGATTTCTTGTCTCCTCTCCAGGGCATGGCCTACGTTCCGGCCATGGGCTGGAACCTGAGACAATCCACCATGGCTGATTTTCTGTGGGTGTTTGAACAAAGAGGATCAAGATGCAGTTTTCCTCTGGCTTCTCTTTTCGGGAAACCTTCCCTCTTTTCTTCCAAGATCCCCATTAGGTGAGCAGGTGGGAAGAGAGGGGAATGGCAATGATCATCTTGCTGTCTCTTGGTGGTGCTAGAATTCCCATGAATTGTTTCTTCTCAGGACTGATTTATTCAGGGCTGAGGTCACGGTTTGGGAACAGGAGCTGAGGGGAATGCTACCCAGAGATTTTTGGCTTAATTGCCTCAGGTGATTGGGAAGGCAAGGAGGAGAGGAAAATCCTTTAGGGGGAACGGGTAGTTGTCTGTGTACAGAAACCATATTGTTCTTGTGGCAAAATATTGCAAACTGTCATGTATCGGCGGTGAGCATGTGTACGTGTGCGTCTTAGTTCCAGCAGTTTATTCAGCCTATCTCTCAATCTGTCGGAAAGTGGTGTTGCCGTGAGGGCCTGACGGTTTGTTTTTTCTGCTTAAGCAGAACGTAAATTATCGGGCCCATTAACATTTGGGTGCTTTAATCCGTCATTAGAGGAGAAAAGTAAAAATCCTGCACCAAGATGAATGTTTGCTTTTAAGGTGATTAATAATGCACAGCCCCTGGCACATTCATCACTCTGCCGGTGGCCTCTGCCGGGAAGAAAGGAAGGCAACAGATTGGGAATATTGTGGATCTGCTGCTCAGCACATCACCCAAGTGACCCCTTCCATCATCTCCCTTCCGCCAGAGCCTTCACTAGCTCCCTATTGCCTTTGTCATGAAAGCCAAACTTCCATCTCTCAGTGAACTGGCTCCATCCTACCGGCCTACCTGGAGCACCTACTGTGTGCCTAGCCCTGCACTGTGGGGGAGGCAGGAGAGGGAGGGGAGGTACTTCTGCTCTCAGAGAATTTTCTGGGCATTAAGGGAGACAAGAGCAGCTTACGGAGCAGAATCAGTGCCCTCACAAGAGAGTAAGGAGTCTGGTGTTCGATTGGTGGGAGCAGACGGCAAGGACTGTCAGAACCAAGAGAGGGAGAATTGATGTGCTGGGCTGGGTGGTCAGGGGATGCTTCCTGGAGGAGGGGGCCTACAGGGAAATGAGAAACTTGTGGATAATCCCAAGCAAGGATACTGCTTATTGAGCACCAGGCATTATGCTAGGAGCTTTTTATATGTTCTTGCTACTCCATCTCACAGCCCTGTAAGGTGGGTGTCATTATCCCCTCTTTGTGGATGAGAAAACTGAGGCTCAGAGAGGTGAAGGCACTTCCCTGGCATTACACAGTGAGTGAGGGGCAGAGCCAGGATGCGCACTCAATACTGGGAGACTCCAAAGGCTGCGAGTCTGAATCCAGTGCCTCTCTCACCATTCTTAGCAGAAGGAAGCCCCGAGGAGCAGAGAACCCAGATCGAGTATGGCACGTGGGTATGTGGGAGTGAGGGAGGGGGAGGCCCCACATGGGGGTAGCTGGCAGTAAGACCCCTGTCAAAGGGGCCAGGTCACGGGACAGCCTGGACGCCCAGCAGAAGGGACGTTGCCCGGAGCCATGAAACAGCGGCTGGTCTCCCACCCTGGACCTCGCATTACCAGGCACCGCTGTGTCCACCCGGGTGTTGCGGCTTCCTCCTTCCATTCTGGGAAGCAAGGTCCCATGGGCCCCTTTCTCCTGTTTCACTGCTCAGCTCAGCCTCATCATCTCACAGCTGGAAACTGCGGCAGCCCCCAGGCTCACTGCCTCTGGTGACATCTGTCCACAGTGGCCACCAGCAATGTCTTTGTAAAGCACAGAGCTGGCTGGGGCACTCCCCTGTTCCCAGTGTGCCAGCAGCCCCCCTTTCCCACAACAAGAAGTCCAAGCTCCTTTTGCACTCGCCCTTCTGCACTTTCTCCTACTTCCTGCTTCCTCTGTCTGCAAGGTGCTTCCCTCCCCCCTTTTGCGATTGGAGAACCTCTATTCATCCCTTGAGGCTCACCCCAAATGAGCTTTCTTGAGGAAGTCCTCCCTGTGGGTAGAAGGAATGAGTCTCCGAGATCTTGAAGGCCTCCATCCTTTCCAGCTGCCCCGACACCTAGTCAGTTCTCCTGAGCTTGTTGTTGTCTTGATCTCTCCCAGTCTTGGAGGAAGTGGAGTGAGACAGGAGTAGGTAGGATTCACGTGAGTGGCAGCAGGACACAGTGGTGAAGTTAGACTGGGAGCTTTGGCCAGTCCTGCTGGCAGCATTTTATCCAACCACCCAACAAGTATTTAGAGTGTCCACTTGGTGTTAGACAGCAGGCTGGGTATTTAGGACACTGAGATGAGTGAGACAGATATGGGCCCTGCCTTCATAGAGCTGACAGTCCAGCAGAGGAACAAACCTTAAGCAAATAATGGCTGCTTTGCTCAGAAAATTGAGCTGTGTCTGAGCTGAGGAGAAGAACCCAGGGTCTGTCTCTGCGCCCCCATGATGCCAGCGTGAGGTGAGCACCTGTAGGCGAGTGTCCAGGTGGAAGGGAGACACAGGCTCCTGTTACCTGGTTGAAGATGGCTCTGGAAAGCTGCAGCTGGTCCCATCTTAGCTGGGGTCTGGAGATGCCATTCCTTGTTTTCCCTGTTTTAATTAAGGTGTATTATTTCTGGAGGAAGAGTTGTTCCTGCCTGAATCTGGTGTGCCCCTCACTTCTGCTGGTCTCAAAGGCTCCCCTGGTTGTGAGTCGCTCCAGAGACCCTTATACAAACCGAGGAGAAGAGATCTGGGAGCCACTGCCTGCACACTGATACTCAGGGGCTTCTGCGTTGAGAGGCAGACACTGTTTATCATGGATAGATCTGCAGATTGCATGTTTTTATAATGTCCCAGAGAGTTCATTTTATGCTCTGTTAAGATCTAAATGGACTGGTGCAAGCGCTCAGACTTCCTGCTGCCTCTGGCGGGGTGGGGTCCAGCAGGTAAGGAAGGTGCCCATGTGCTCCGCTCAGGAGGGGATGTTGACAAAGCCCCGCGTGGGGGATGGACAATGGCGCTTCACTCAGGGCCCTTGACAAGACCTTTGCCTCTGGGATGGGCGCGTGTCGCTTCTCTGTGGGGATCACTTTTAGCAGCCTGTAAGCTGACGGGGGGTATGATAAGGAGACTTCTGTCTGGGCTTACGGGAAGGCTTCATCGGAGAGGAGGCATGACCTAGTTTGAAGATCAGAAACCATTTCCGCAGCTACGGGGAGATTCTATCTGGAGGGACCGGGATCAGCCAGTGTGAAGTTTGGAAATGTCAAGGGCAGGATCGTTGCGTGCTGGGGGCAAAGGAATAGTCGAGGTACGGGTAGAGGCCCCATCATAGAAGCCTTGGATGTAATCTAAGGGATTTGTAACTTTCCCCCAGTTTTTTTTAACTTTAATTTTTTGAATTATGAGAATAATACATGTCTATCATAGAAAATTTTGAAACTTCAGAAACAAAGTAGAAATTAGTAACCCATTATTTTTCCATCCAGAAGCAACTTTGTTAGCCTTTTGTTTCCTTTGTCTTTTTTTCTGTAGATTTTTCACGTTCTTGAATTCATATACAATTTTATATCCTTTTTTAAATTCTACCCAAATGCCCCATACCTTCTTCCATATTATTGATAATTTAAACTACTTTCTCTCCAATTATGTGCCCTCAGGAGATGCCCTCAATGCCTGGTATTCCTCTATTTATGATTCATTCCCTTAGGCCAGGAAGTTTCATCCTAGGCTGCAGAGTACACTCCCCTGGGAGGCTTTAAAAAATCCAGGACCCGCTCATACCGATTAAATCAGAGATTCTGGGTGGTACCCAGGCATCAATGATGTTCCCCAGGTGAGTCTAATGTGCAGCCAAGGACGGGACCCCCTAAGTTAGACTGAAACACTCCTTGCCACGCTGGCCCTGTTGGTCAGTGAAGTTCCTCACCTGTTGTGTTATTCTCAGACTCATCGTACTGGATGGACTTAGCATGACCAGGCCCACCAGGTACCTGGGGGGAATCTAGTGGCAGCAAAAGAGGGAAGCAAATAAAATCATGATAAATATATGACGCCACCACCACTGCTACCACCATCCTTTACTGGAGTAGGTGTCTCTTGTTTTTAATCTGCCAAAGACTTTTATCTTCACTGGGGAACTGCTCTTCCTGCATCCCATGCAGTTCTGGTGGGACTGTCAATCCCAGTGCTTCCTGTACAACTCTGCCCACAGGGATTGGTCCAAAGAGAGGGCATGTGACTGAAGCAGGCTCAATCAGATATCTCCTATATGGGATTGCCAGATAAGATACAATATGCCCAGTGAACTTTGAATTTCACACAAGAAACAAATATTTCTTTTAAAATAAGTGTGTCACAAATAGTGCACGGGGCATATTTATACTAGAAAACAGCTTATTGTTTATCTGAAGTTCAACTCATTGGGCATTCTGTAATTTAAAAAAAGTCTGGCAACCTTACTCCCATGAATTTGCTCTATGCGTGCTGGTGGCAGTGGGGTCTCTCTCTTAGAGTTTGAGTTTATATGTGACTTTCCAGACCACCTTCTCTAATTGGATCTCCACATTTTTCTCTCTGATATTTAGTTCCTTCTTGGCACTTACTACACTCTGCAGTTCTTTTTACGTAGCTGTTTGTATGTAGGTTTAATAGCTCTATCAGTGGTCCCTGATACAACATGAGCTCCACCAGGCAAGGGACCTCCACTGTCCATCAACATTTATTTGTGAGGGTTCTTGAGTCCTCATTTGAGTTTAAGTTTCTCTGGAGAGAATTTCTATTTATTTGCTTTTACAGTACCTGGGAGCACTACTTGAGGTTTTTGGGACCTCACAGGTAGTGTAATTTTGGATCTCAAAGTTGTGGAAGGGGTAGCTTGTTTTCCCCCTCAACCAGTGCCAGGGTCAAGATAGATGAGTTTCCTTGCTGTCTCTTTGTGGAGATGGTGCTGTATTTCATTCACTTTCTGAGTGTGTAGCCCTTTGGGATCTCAGCTTTAAGCAGGGGTTTCAAATCAGAACTCCTGCCTTGGCCTGTGGTTGGGTTTTGTCTCCTCTCCCCTCCAACCTCCTGTGGTCTTCAGTGAAAAACTTCAAAGTCTCCAGGGGTTTAGCAGAAACCCTCAGGGAGAAAGCTGATTTTAACACTCATTTTCTTTCCAGACTTCTTACTTCCCTTTGTTTTAGGGCTTTGCAGATTTCTTACTTTTGTGCCAGCTCAGTAATGCATTTAAATAGATTAAATTGTTTTCCCCCACCCATTTAGTAGTTTCACTTGGAAGGGTGCTTCAGGGGAATCAGATCTGTACTGCTGTTGGAAACAAGCCACCAGGTTATTCGTTATCAGCTCAAGTTAATTTCTGATTAAAACCACCATCGACTTTGTCACTGCAAGTTTCCCTTTTTCTTTTCCCCCTTGGCCGGGAGGGAGGGGCTCTGTAGCACCAGCATGTGGGTGTGGAGCAGGGTGTACCTGATCCCAGTCTCCTTTCCCCAGACAGACACAGGGGAACACGTTCCGGTCCACCTGCATGACCACTGAGCGATCCCTCAGGCCACAGGGCAATTTCAGGTCTGGTGACTCTTGCCAGTAGTTTTGTGTCTCTCTAGGGGTCTGTACCAGCACCCTGCCAGGGCCCGGGGTCACAGAAAAGCACTCATTCCGGTGTGGCAGGGTGGGCAGCAGGAGTATAGTTTGGGGTTGCTCTAGTGACTGATACAGGGCCCGGCCCCGATCACCTTTTTTTTTTTTTTTTTTTTCTGTGGTACACGACGGGCCTCTCACTGTTGTGGCCTCTCCCGTTGGGGAGCACAGGCTCCGGACGCGCAGGCTCAGCGGCCATGGCTCACGGGCCCAGCCGCTCCGCGGCATGTGGGATCCTCCCGGACCGGGGCACGAACCCGTGTCCCCTGTATCGGCAGGAGGACTCTCAACCACTGCGCCACCAGGGAATTCTAGGGGATGACGTGGATGGGGGGACAGTCTTAGCTGTGGGCCTGCAGCTGAGCTGAGACAGGCTTTGAAGGGTTTAGGACTTGACGTGAAGGTCCAGGAACCTGGTGAGAGAGCCAAGTCTGGGGGTCAGAGAGTCCAGCCTGTGGCCTGGGGCAATGGAGGCGGGCAGTGCCGAAGAATCAGGTGTTGCTGGCTCAGGAAAGTGAGCGTGGAGCCTGCAGTAACTGAGGATGTTTGTAGGCTTGGGGAGGAGGCTCCTTCTATCATTCTCTGGCTCTCTTCAAAGATGGACCCAGGATTCAAATTTTGGGTGGCCTCATTCTCCTCGCCCTCGTTCCTCTTTCCCCTTCCCTCCCCTTCTCTCTGTCCTTTCCTTGCTACCTTCCTTTATCTTAAAACATCCATTAAATTTTTATTTACTTAAAAATCATGTTCATTTTTTTTTTTATAAAAGTAATATATGGGGAATTCCCTAGTGGTCCAGTGGTTGGTGCTCCATGCTTCCACTGGTTCGATCCCTGGTCGGTGAACTATCATCCTGCATGCCGCACGGCACAGCCAAAAAAAAAAAAGAAAAGTAATGTATGTTCATTATAGAAAACTTATAAAATGTAGAAAAGTACAAGGAGGTAATTAATGTTTACCCCCAACTTATTTATACTTTGCTCTATATATTTACCACATATAAATAATAAATACATAATTTAAAAACTTATATTATAAAATTTAAATTTATGTTATAAAATTAGATGATACTCTGCAGCATTATTTTATAGACTGCTTTTTTCCCCATGTGCTCTATTATGAAAAATTGTATCACTCCAAGCATTCTTCAAAAAGATTATTTTGAATGGCCCATTAATCAAGTATTCTGCGTTTGAATGTTTTCTAAGTTTTCAGTTTTGTAAATAATTCCTTGAGGGACCCCCTTGTGCATAAAGTTTTATGTGTATCTCTGATTTTTTTCCTATGCATATATTGCTGTACGTGGAGTTGCCAGTTAATTTTTTTGAGGCTTTTGATAGTCATGCAGGCTGTTGTACAATAACGTGATATTTATTTGTACATAGGTGACATCAAATGCCAGAAAATATTGTGTTCTGCAAAATCGTGCCCTAAAAATGACATGACTTCTGGGAAAACCATGGCTAAGGCAGATCACTCAAAATTTATGTTACATTGTAACTGCAACACTAACAAAAAATAACAATCTTAATAAAAATGTTCTTTAAAAATTAATTAAGTTTCCAATAAATAGAGCAACAGTGGTGTTACCTTGAAAAGTTGCTGGCTGGAAAGGGGTGTAAGGATGGATGGGAGATGAGATGATAAATTAAGGGGACAAGGACAAAATGCATAAAGGCGCAGCATCACCACGTAATAAGCACTTTCAAGGCAGAACAAGAAGCCAGACCCAGCTACAAGGAAGAGCACGGGTGAGTGGGCATGAACTACACCCCACTAAGGCTTCCTGAGCTCAGCTGTGATAGCGTCCTTTGGGTTCAGCTGCTGGATCTTGGTGACTTAAAACATAACCTTCTGGGAAGAATTGCATATGAACCAATGCAACCTCTGGCTTCTATTCACATCCTTACTTTTTCTGCCAGTTGCATCTGACCTTATTCTCATTAAAGAAGCATATGCTGCTAGCAAACAGGCTGGATTGCAGAATTGCAGCCCAGAAAGGTGGTACAATATACATCCACTGTTAGTGTGTAAAAGTCCTTGATTGGAGTCTACCCAACACTGAGGATTTGGGCCCTTTTAAATTTTGCCAATTTGATAGATTAAATATGGGATCTCATTTTAAAATATGCATTTTTTAATTACCAGAAAAATGGACTATTTTCATATGTTCCTTAGCCAATTGTATGTCCTCTGTGAACTGTGAGGGCCCGATTCCCGTTTTTCTATCAGGGTGTTTGTATTTTTTGTATTGATCTTTCTTCATATATGAAGATTTTTAACCCTTTTTCTGTCATAATTATGTCACATATTTTTCTCAGCTTATCATTTGCTTTTCAGTTTTGTCTATGGTTCTTTTGAGGTACAGAAGTTTGAAAATGTTGTGAAATCCGTAGCTCTCTCTTTTTTTTTTTTTTTACTATTTCTTCCATTGCTTTATGCTTGGGAAATTCTTCCCTGTTCCACAATCATTTAAATATTTATGAATATTACCTTCCAGATTTTTATTCTCTTCTAGTTTCCTCTTTTATATTTAATTTAAAATTTAGTCTTGAATGTATTTTGATGAATAGTGTGATGTGATGATCTAATAATTAATTTCCCCCGTGTCCCAGTTATCCCCAATACTTAAAAATTATATGTATGCCTATAAATAAGCTCCTGATATTTCCCATAGCATGTATTAATCTCTTCTTATTATCAGCTAGGCCCACTTAAGGTTGACATATCCTATTTCATTGATCTCTATGCCAGTATGTTCCCTATTTCAGTTATTGTAGCTTTATATACTTTAGATACTTAAATATCTCAGAGTGCAATCTCTCCGTACTCTTTCTCAACCAAAGTTTTCTTAGCTAAAAATTTCACTGGTTTCTTCTTTCAGATAAGCTTGCTTATCCATGGGAATTTTTTTTATTAGGGTTGCATTAAACCAGGAGTTAGCACACTTTTTTTGTTTTTGTTTGTAATGGACCAAATACTAAATATTTTAGGCTTTGTGGGGCCACATATAATCTATAGTTCCTCTTTATTTTTTAAAAATTAATTTCTTTTTACAAATGTGAAATACAAAAACCACAATTCAAGGGCTGTAGAAAAACAGGCTGTGGGCTGGATTTGGCCTGCACGCTATAGTTTGCTGACTCCTGATTTAAACCAATTGGATGAGTTTGCTGCGGCTGCCTAACAAAGTACCATGAACTGGGTGGCTTAAAACAACAGAAATTTATTGTCCTACAGTTCTAGATGATAGAAGTCTGAAATTAGTGTGTCGGCAGGCCTGTGCTCCCCCCAAAACTTGTAAGTCAATCCTTTGCCTCTTCCTGGCTTCTGGTGTTTTGCTGGCAATCTTTGGTGTTCCTTAGCTTGTAGCTGCATGACTCCGATCTCTGCTTCTGTTGTCACGTGGCATCTTTCCTGTGTGTCTCTGTCTTCTTATAAGGACACTAGTCTGATTGGATTAGTGACCAATATGACCTCATCTTAACTAATTATATCTTCAACATCCCTTTCGCCAAATAAGGTCACATTCTGAGGTTCTGAGGTTAGGACTTCATCATGTCTTTTTAGGCAGGACACAATTCAACCCATAACACAAATAAATAAATTTGAGACGAGTACAAATTAAATAGACTAGAAGTAGAGAGCACCAAATCCTAACTACTAGAGCACCTGGGAGCACTGAATAGACTAGAAATAGAAATCTTTTCAATATTGAATATTTCCATCCAACAATATTATATATGTGTTCTATATTAATTAATTTTGTAACATCAAATTATCCTTGTAAACCTGGTTAATCCCTCTATATCCATCAATATAATTTTTTATACTTAATTTTTATTGGAATATAGTTACTTTACAATATTGTGTTAGTGTCTGCTGTACAGCAAAGTGAATCAGCTATACTTATACATATATCCCCTCTTTTTTGGATTTCCTTCCCATTTAGGTCATCCCAGAGCACCGAGTAGAGTTCCCTGAGCTATACAGTGGGTTCTCATTAGTTATCTATTTTATACACAGTGTCAGTAGTGTATATATATCAATCCCAATCTCCCAATTCATCCACCCCCCCTTCCCCCCTTGGTGTCCATACGTTTGTTCTCTATGTCTGTGTCTCTATTTCTGGTTTGCAAATAAGATCATCTATACCATTTTTCTAGACTCCACATATATGTGTTAATATACAATATTTGTTTTTCCCCCTCTGACTTAACTTCACTCTGTATGACAGTCTCTAGGTCCATCCATGTCTCTACAAATGACCCAATTTCATTCCTTTTAGTGGCTGAGTAATATTCCATTGTATATATGTACCACATCTTCTTTATCCATTCCTCTGTTGATGGACATTTAGGTTGCTTCCGTGTTCTGGCTATTGTAAATAGTGCTGCAGTGAACATTGGGGTGCATGTGTTTTTTGAATTATGGTTTTCTCTGGGTATATGCCCAGTAATGGGATTGCTGGGTCATATGATAGCTCTATTTTTGTTTTTTTAAGGAACCTCCATACTGTTCTCCATAGTGGCTGTATCAATTTACATTCCCACCAACAGTGCAAGAGGGTTCCCTTTTCTCCACACCCTCTCCAACATTTATTGTTTGTAGATTTTTTGATGATGGCCATTCTGACGGGTGTGAGTTGATATCTCATTGTCGTTTTTTTTTTTTAAATAAATTTATTTATTTATTTTTATTTATTTATTTTTGGCTGCATTGGGTCTTCGTTGCTGCACGCGGGCTTTCTCTAATTGTGGCGAGCGGGGGCTACTCTTCGTTGTGGTGCGCGGGCTTCTCATTGCGACACCTTCTCTTGTGGCAGAGCATGGGCTCTAGGTGCGTGGGCTTCAGTAGTTGTAGCACGCAGGCTCTAGAGCGCAGGCTCAGTAGTTGTGGCACACGGGCTTAGTTGCAACGCGGCATGTGGGATCTTCCCAGACCAGGGCTCGAACCCGTGTCCCCTGCATTGGCAGGTGGATTCTTAACCACTGCGCCACCAGGGAAGCCCTCATTGTAGTTTTGATTTGCATTTCTCTAATAATTAGTGATGTTGAGCATCTTTTCATGTGTTTGTTGGCCATCTGTATGTCTTCTTTGGAGAAATGTCTATTCAGGTCTTCTGCCCATTTTTTGATTGGGTTGTTTGTTTTTTTGATATTGAGGTGCATGAGCTGTTTGTATATTTTGGAGATTAATCCTTCGTCGGTTGCTTCATTTGCAAATATTTTCTCCCATTCTGAAGGTTGTCTTTTCGTCTTGTTTATGGTTTCCTTTGCTGTGCCCACCAATATAATTTTAAATTTGTCTTGCCACTATTTCCATAGGAATTTATATCTACCTTCCTAAGCAAGCTCAGTCTTTAGTTTTCTTTCTTTTTATGCTATGTTAAGTGTTATCAAGACTGTGCTTCCTCCATAGAATGAATAACTTTTTTTCCCATATTTGTCTACATGGTGAGAGCAGTTTATATAGCATGGGAATTAATGCTTCCTGGAAAGTCTGAAAGAATTCATCAATAAAACCACCAGGTCCTGTGGCCTTTTTTTTTTTTTTTTTTTGGTAGATAATTTTTTGACAACTCTACCATTCCTACATGGCTACTTCTTCTCTCAAAGTAGACAGATTCAGATCTGAGTCATCTGAACACATAAAATGCCCTCCTGCACCTGGATACACAAAAGGTGCACAGGTACCCCTGACCCTGAACTCAGAGAATGGACCTGAGATCAAGCTGATGGGCCCTGATGTGGGCAGTTCCCTCAGCAGAGTAAGTTTGTTGATGCAAGGTATCAGGAGTTCACCTGCAAAGGCACTGGCCTGGCTGTTGCTGACCCAGATACATCTATGTATGTTGGAGGAAGTGTGCAGTGATCAGAGGGAGCATGCATGGGAAACTGAGTGTGTCATACTCTACGAATGGATGGTACTTCCAGCAATCACTGAGGCAGCAAAGTGGGGATGAGGGCCGCTGACACTAGCTACCCTCTTAACCTTCACAAGAACCTGCCAACTCAGGCAGCCATCTTTCCAGTCCAGCCTAGCAGAGCAAGGGCTTGCCTGTTTCAACACCACTCCTCACCATGTTTCCATGCCCCCCACAAGGCATGGAGCACACCTGCTCCCAATGGCTACCTACAGGCAATAGCGTGCGGAGCAGTCCATCAGAGTATCGGATTTCTGGCCGATCTGTGGAGCTCCTGCAATCCAATATGTGTTCCCATATGTTTGAACCTTTCTGCAGTTCTTCCGTCTGCTTCTGGGAAATGTGAAGGAATTTAATGATCTTTTCTGGGGTTATTAAACTGACAGCTGTTGTCATCAATAGAAGACATTCTTTACTGCAGTGAATTTGCAAACGCTGGTCATAATAACTTTGGCCTCTCATATACACTCTTGTTAATGACTAGAGCCTTTGTCTCAAGACTGGGGTTATGAACATGGGGGGTTCTGATGCCAGCTTTGACGATGATTCATCTTCAGAGTGTGAACGCCCTCACTTCTTTTTTGTACTTTACGCAGCTTTTGGGGCAAAATGTATAATTGGCAAAAAACAAAATCCATTCCACCACCAGACGTTGGCTTTCTTTGAAAATGAAGGAGCTTGAGTGCTAAAAAGGAAAGATTACATTTTACTGTGTGTTTCAAATTATAGTTCATTTTCTAGCAGAATGTTAGAGGCAGAGAAAACCCAACTTTTATAGTTTGAATTGAAGGTTATCTACACTATCACAGATCGGGACCTGGGAGGCAGGGCTGGGCATACGTGGAAAAACAACGGGGAGGAGAAGGCTAGCCAGTGAGGCCCTGACCTGGCCTCCACCTGCCCCTTGGGCAGTGTGGGTTTTGCTGACTGATGGCCTTAAGGATTTATCTTTGGGGTTCAGCTAGCCTCAGAGGGCCTGGTAGCGGAAGGATGGGAGAATTTCTTACTTCACCAGATAAGATTCCAAGATGTAGGAGGTGGCAGCTGGAGTGGGGAGGGTGATATGGAATCTGGGGACAGCAAGGCCCGGCCGTCCTGGTAGCTATCTGTGAGTCTGCCAGGTTCTCCAGGTGGGTCTTGGCAGAGCTGGGGCAGACAAAACCGTGTTTAGGCCCCATTCCTGAGGCACTGGGGTGTAAATGGGTAGTGATCAGAGAAGGAACCAAGAAGGCCACTTCTACAGACTTGGTGGCACTTGGCAGTGGACCTGGGCCTCCTCCCGAGCACCCCACAGCCCCCCACCATCCAGATCCATCGAGAGCTCGTGGGTAGAGGTGGAGGCTCAGTGGTTTGCTCTGGATCTTGAGTTAGGTCAATGGGGAGGGTCTGGGGTCTGTGACAGGGGGTCTGACAGGTCGGGAGAGGGAACCTGCTTTAGTGCCCGTTGCCTGAAGGTCCCACTTGCTCAGGGAATGAGAAGCCAAAACCCACAGCAGGAAGCTGAGAGCACCCCGCAGCTGGGAATCGGGGAGAAGAGGTGGGGAAGGAAGGGGACAGCTGCCACCATAGGGTCACTGTTGTTTTCTTTCTCTAGTGATAGTGGGTTTCCTCTGAAACCTCATCCATCCACCCATTCAAAACCCCAAATGGAATACCTCCATGTACTGACATTTTGCCAGGCCCTGGGGATATGAAGGGCCTGAGGCCCTGCCCCCAGGAGCCCACAGTTTAGTGGGGAGACAGACATTCAGGCCACAGGGCACTGTCGTGTGGTGACTGCTGAGTAGGGGCACATGCAGGGTGCAGTGGGGCATGGAGGAGGGGTGTTAATTAACTCCTGTCTTGGCGTGGGTCAGGGAAGGCTTCCTGGAGAAAGCAACTTCTCAGGCTGGGCGTGAGAGGACAAGCTTAATTCACCCAGTCCACAGCAGGTGGCGAAAGTTTTGAACAGAAAGGGCAGCAGCACAGAAGCCCCGCAGTGAGCTCGAGATTGGGGCTGGAATGTAGGATGTGAGCTGGGAGAAGCCAGAGAGGAGGCTGCAGAGGGAGGTGTGGGAAACAGATTATCGGGTATGCACTGTGGCTCAAGGTTACCTGACTTTCTAGGCTCGCAGCTTACAGTAGTGTGTATAATTTGCTGTGATTTTCCTGTCGGCTTTATACTCTGCCCTCTATGCCAACTAGAATATTAAAATATCTAGCAAAGTGCAAAATAAATGTGATGTGGGGTATTTGCTTATGAACTGGCTGCTTTGCTTAAGAGATTTAATAAATTCAGTGTCTCAGTACCTTCTGGGGAGAAAAGAAAGAAAAAACCATCTCTTGGCATGGTTGCATTTGTTCCCGTCAGGTACCCTCCAGGATCAATCATTTAGGGGCGGCTTCTCTGCATGAAGGGGTCTGTCCTGTGATATTTCACATCTCTTCTTTTCCCAGAGTGATGAACGTAAAGATCGCCTCAAAGTGCTTCTCTCTCTCAGATTTGTAACTGGGGTGCAGATATTTCTGGTTGGACAATTCAGAGAGCAACATTCTCTGCCCCCTACGACCCACTACGTGCTCCTTTGTAATCTCTGAATTGTACGTGGGGGCAGAGATGCCTCCTGAGAAAATCCGCCCCCGCCCCAGATTTCACATGAAGAAATCACCTGGGCTTGGGAGGAATTTAGAGATGTCAAATAAAATATTTCTCACACCCAAGCAATGCTTGGATCCCCCTATTTAAAAAAAAAATAAATCTATTTATTTATTTACTTATTTATTTTTGGCTGCATTGGGTCTTCGTTGCTGCACGCGGGCTCTCTGTAGTTGCGGCGAACAGGAGCCACTCCTCGCTGTGGTGCGCGGGCTTCCCATCGCGGCGGCTTGCTTGTCTTTGCTGCGGAGCACTGACTCCAGGCCCGCGGGCTCAGTAGTTGTGGCGCACGGGCTTAGTTGCTCCCCGGCATGTGGGATCCTTCTGGGCCAGGGCTCAAACCCGTGTCCCCTGCATCGGCAGGCGGATTCTTAACCACGGTGCCACCAGGGAAGCCCCCTGGATCCCCTTTTAAAATAAAAATATTTTCAAAGAACTCTCCCCCACTTTTGTTGACTCAAGCGATTTCTATCATAATGTTACTTAAATATGTACCAACATGAAGGCAGGAGTACAAGCCTTCTGCTTATGGCTCTCGTATGACTATAAAAACAAAACAAATGGGCAAATTATAGAAGAGCAAACTACGAAATCAATAAAATTCTAATTAGCAACGTTAATTTAATGGCATGTAGTTTCATCAAACCTAAGTCACTGCGCTCCCTGTGAGCAGGGGCCTGAGTGGGTGGTGCAGCTCTTGGGAGCCTGACAGGCTTGCGGGAGATGTTTTCCACTCTCCTCTGTTACAGCTCCACGGAAAGGACATCTTTGGCCTTGTCCCAAATGCATCCTCTAAAGAGCACGCACACTTCTGTCCTTTTTCTTCTTAGCTGTGGCCATAAGTAACA
The DNA here is from genome assembly GCF_000442215.2 of Lipotes vexillifer. Lineage (NCBI taxonomy): Eukaryota > Metazoa > Chordata > Mammalia > Artiodactyla > Lipotidae > Lipotes > Lipotes vexillifer. Next base: position 784,804 of record NW_006778324.1, on the reverse strand, counting down.
AAAATAAAATCGAATGTGGTCCCTGAAAGCTGGAAAGCTATTTTTAAGCCACCCCCGCCCCCAACCCCAAGTACTCAGGAGGAAGTAACGAACACCAGAGACAGGCCGATCCTGGCCTTACGGAGCTAATGGAGAAAACCAGACTCCCTCGTGGAACCATCTGCCAACAGAACGGCAAACCATGTGATGTGATCTGGGCTGCAGCACAGGAGTGCTGACCCCTGGCCTGAGAGGGAGAGGTCGGAGAGACACGGGCGATCAAGGAGCCAACAGGAGGTCTTTGAGGACAGAGCTGGCCATGGAGGACTTGTGGGGTATAGACTGTGTGTCACTGGGGTTGGGAACTCTGGCTCCATCCAAGACGATGCACCTCCCTCCGGGGCTCTGGCCCTGGGGAGGAGAGACGGGAAGAGGATGCTGCCTGGAGGGGGAGGGGCGGCCTGCCCTGTGAGACTCCGGCCTGCTGCTGTCATGTCCTTTTCCCAAAATGCAACGGGGTGGCTTTCAGACCAGGTCACTTCTCAGGGAGGGTGAAGCCCAGAGAGTTCAGCCTGCACCAGTAGCACCACAGCCAAAGCAACAACTACAATAACAGGTTTATTTACTTAACAAGAATTTATATACCGGGCTTCCCTGGTGACGCAGTGGTTGAGAGTCCGCCTGCCGATGCAGGGGACACGGGTTCGTGCCCCGGTCCGGGAGGATCCCACATGCCGCGGAGCGGCTGGGCCTGTGAGCCATGGCCGCTGAGCCTGCGCGTCCGGAGCCTGTGCTCCGCAACGGGAGATGCCACAGCAGTGAGAGGTCCGCGTACCGCAAAAAAAAAAAAAAGAATTTATATACCATGTCCCTGTATGAGGTGTGGAGTGTAAACAATATCAAGGAATCCAAGGAGAAAGAGAAATCCTGTGTACAGACCACTGCAGTACAAGAGGAAAATGTGATAGGTTCTCTACAAGAGGGAGGAGGTTACTCCAGCTCAACTAGGGACAGAATCTAGGCAGGCTTCTAAGAGGAGGTGGCCTCTGAGGGGTGGGTAGGATCTGGGGGGGTGGGGTGGAGATGGGAGAGGAGAGCCTAGATGAGGTGGCTGCAAGAAATCCTGAGAAGGTAGGGGCTGGAGTCTGGCTTGGGAGGGAGAGGTCAGGCGTGGAAGGGCACAGGGGCCATAGAACTGGTAATAGAGTTGAGCCATGGAGGACGGCGATGGCCAGGCAGAGGGACTAGGGGTTTCTCTGACAGTCAAGGCAGAGCCCCTCAGTTTTCTAAGCCAGGACTGACCCCATCTGATCAGTGGGCCAGTTCCATCTCTCTGGGAGTATGGGGAGAGGACTGCAGGAGAAGAGGCAGGAGGCGAAGGCAACTGTCAATGGAGGGGTCAAGGCCGTGGACCAAGGGGGCGGCAGTGGGGATGGACAGAAGGGGCACAAGGGATGGGCTTCCCCATCCCCGCTAGTTCCTGGTCCACCGAGGAACACACTCAGGAGAACTTCCTCCTCTGGCCTTGGGTGCTAGAGATGTGACCTCCCTGCCCCTGGGCAGGGGTTTCGAAGAGAGGGGTCTTGGAGGATACTCATTATCATCACCATTTGCCACCTCTAACCCCATCTCCTCCGTCCTAGAAATTCTGATACATTCTGCCAGCTCCCAGACCCAGCCGGGATGGCTGCTGTCTGATGGGCCTACCTTGCCCGACACTGACCTGATGGACAAAAGGATTACCAGACATTGACTGAAGCCCCGAGTCCATGCCAGGAAACAGTTTACTCGACAGCTAGCATACTCATCCACAGATTCAGCTACAAGTCGTAGACCCTGAGGTCTGCCATTGTCAATAAGAAGTTAGAAGAACCCCTTCCTGAGAAAGGGGGCTCCTCGGGGCCACCTCAGGCACCCAGCTGCCACTGTGTTTGCTAATCCTTTTCCCGTGCCCTACTCCAGGCTGCCCTGGAGAGGCAGGAAGCACCCCTGTGTACTGGGTGCATCAGAGCCCAGCCCCACTGCACTATTGCCTTGTGTTCTGCACCAGGAGCTGTTGGAGGCTGGAGACATTCACAAGTATCTTGGTGGGCTGCCCCTAGTGCCTGGCATGGAGTAGATGCCCAATAAATATTCGTTGAACTGAACTGAACTGAAATTCTTAGTGTGTCGGTGATGGTTTCAAGTTCGGGCTCCACGCGCAGCGTGCATCGGTTGTGTTTCCATGGTTCAGCATCTCTGCTCTCATCAGGGCAGCCCCCAGGCGCATCCCTCTGCCTCTCAAACCCTCCCCTCTGCAAAGCCCCTGCCACCCATTTTACCCCTGGATGGGCTCTCCTCACTTTCCTGGACCTTAGTGGTCTGTGCTGCTTTGGCCACACATTCCTCTGTTCTGTTATGGGTCTCCATTTCCGTGACCTGGATTTTAGCTGTGATTGAAGGGACTTTGTCCTGCTTCAGTTTCTCATTGAATCCACAGACATACGATGCGGTCCCCTCCAGTTTATCACAATGAACATGCTCTTCTAGGGCAGCAACATGCGTGTGTGTGTGCGCGCACGTGTGCGCGCGTGTAGGGGAATGTTTGCTGTTTAACCGCGTCCTGTCCACTGCTGTTTGTGGTGCCTTCCGCCCTTCTGGTGGGAAGGTAGTGCTGGGACTCATCGTATGGCTTTCTTTGCAAAACAGACACACTTAAAAAAAGATAGTATATGATTGAGATAAATAAGAATAATTTTCCAAATGTTTTCATTCATGCTTCGCATAAGATTGAGAAAATATCAGCCGTCTATCTCAAAAAAAGACGAAAAAGATTATGGTTTATATTTGGGGAGGGTGGGAGGGCTGATGGTCATTAGAGGCGGTGGTAAACGCCCTTCCAAGATGCCTTCTTGGCTTTGCCACTGTGTTAGGTGGGTCACATGCACCGCAACACTTGTGGGTTCCCTGAAATGGGCTGGTTAGGAAGCTGAAATGCTGCCCGGGCACACAGGGGGGTTGGGGCAGCAGTGCCATCCGAAGATGCAGTCTCATTTGGTTTCTGTACTCGGAGCTGGGTAGTCTCTCGGGAAGGTGTTTAGATGTGGTTGGATTCTTGGTACATCACCAAGGTAGGACCAACAGGACTTGCTTGTAGCGTGGACGTGGACGTGGACGTGGACGTGAGGTGGGAGAGAAGGAGAAGGGTCAGGGTGACTGCAAGGCTTTGGGTTGAGTAACTGGTAGCGTTGCTGTTTCTTGGGATGGGGGATGGAGGAGGAAGAGTGAAGGAGATGGGGAGGGGGGAGGAGCGTTGCTCTAGTTCATTGGTAGTGGGGGAGCGGGGCCAGGGGAGACAGAGAGTGGGGGGGATCCAGAGCTACGCAGAGTTGCGGGGGCATGAAAGTGGCCTCCAGTTACAGCCTGGGCCACAAGTTGGGACCAAGCCCCAGAAGAGACACAAGGACCAGCCCGGTCTTCCAAATCCTTGTTTTGCTGGTCTCTGAGACCGACTCTGGTTTGGCTCCCGAGCTGAGTTTTGGAGCGGGCTATGGCGAAACCTCTACTGGCATAGTGTGTCTAGTGATTCCACCCTGCACCCGCTCTTGGGGAAGTGTGGGTGTCCCACCAAAGCTTATCTTCCCAGATAAGCTGTTGCTGGTGTCCCATCAATAGACCCTGGGCATTCTCCTGGTCCCCCACTCAAAGGCTTGGCCTGGTTCTAACATCTGGGTGAGTGGGACTAGGGAGGGGCACATAAGAAAGACTTTACCATCTTCTGGAGTGACCAACCACCCTGGTTCACCTGGGATTGTCCTGGTTTTAAAGCTGAGAGCCTCACGTCCTGAGAAATTCCTCAGTCTTAGGTAAAGTGGGACAGTTGGTCACCCTGCCTTCTACCCGCCTCTATGGTTCATGGTCTTGTTTCCTATAAAGTTTTTTCATTGCACTCTGGACAATTGCTACATCAACACATTACTTTTGAAATGTTGGTTTAGGATCAGTGACTGCCTTCACCTAAAAAACATCCTCCTATCCAGCTGCACTTGTGCCCCACTTTCTGGGGTGGAGGTGGAGAATCAGAGACACTGGGATCCCAAGGAGGGGACAGGTTCTGCCACATGTCCAAGTGTAATGGGCCAGTGTATAGGCCAACCACCAGCTGGTGAGGCTCAGGGGTCAGCTGCCCTTGGCTCTGACCACCCTGTTGACCACAAGGTTCTGGCGCCACTGAACCTGGAAGCAGACAGGATGTCTGCAGAGAACAGACACAGTGAAACAAAGCTCCCTGGCAAAGCCCACTGAATTCATAACTCTTTTCTTTGTGATGGGGCCAGACTTCCCAGCTCAAATCAGACCCAGGATGTTCTGTGAAAAAGAGAGAGAATGATATCGATTGCCCATGTTTTATAATAACTAAAATCCAATAATATACCTTGTTAATTTAGTGCAGAAGGAAAAAAAATCCCCACTGTAAATATGGTTACAGGAGACAGAGGAAGAAATTATATTGTAACACGTAAAGATACTAATTCAGCATGTTTGTACTGTAAATACCATAGCATCGCATCAGCCTAGAATGTGGAACAGCTTTTCTTTACTGATTGGACTCAACCCTTTCTGTCTTCTTATTGAATGGAGACTTTGAATGAAGAATAGATATATGGCCAGAAGGAAAGTTTTGGTTTTTTTTTTCAATGTCTTATTTAAAGCTGCAGAATAAAAACATGATTTAGTAAAAGGAAAATCAGACTACAATTACCTGTGTTTAGGAGCTAGGCAATGGAAGCATCTTTGTACTATGATGCTTCTGGAAATAGAAATTGAAGAAAAATTAAATCTTTAGTTTCTTGGAACAGGAGGAGATCAGATGTGTGGTTCTGATCAGCCCCCAAGTCACCTTTTAAGTTGCTGACTTTCTGGGTCACGACACATGGCGCAGAAACCACAGTGAGGGCTACACCAGCTTTTTAGAACCCAGCACTCCTCTCTCAAGGAGACAGAGTGTTTGAAATATATCTGTGATTGAAAATACTTAAGCGTGAGGCCTCCAGCATTCTTCCCTTTCCAGGTGACAGTAATTGAAGGACGACGCCGTGCAATTCTGACATTTATGATTTGGCTGTGGAAAAGGTCAGCTTCCTTTCGGATGTGCATTGGAGCCAGCGGGAGAGGGGGCTCTAAGATGTCACATTAAGTTTTTGGATATTTTCAGGCATGCTTTGATTAATACCAGCTTCAATTTGCAATATATAATTGTAACCCCCCCAACTCTCCACTGTATGAAATGACAATCTCTAAAGAAATAAAGCCATCATTTCCCCCACAGAAGGGTTTGAATGGAGGCCCATGAGAATTTGGGGGAAATCGTCTGCATGAGAAATAAATTCTCTTCCTCCATCGGTGAAGCCTGGTGAGGCCAGATCACGTAGGGCCTGGAATGCCACGTCAGGAGGTTGGGCTTTATCTGGGGGGCTATGGGAAGCCATGGCTGAGTTGTAAGCAGGAAGGGATGCGGTCGTATTTGATCTTTTGAAAGTTCACTCTGGTTGTCAGAGAGTGATGGATTGGGGGTGGGGTGGGAGGCGATGAGCCTGGGGGTGGGAATCCCAGGCAGGAATTCTGTGGGTGGGCTGTGGGTACGGGCTTGCGTGAAGGTAGGATGGAGAGAAGGAATTCACAGCAGACACACTTGGGGGCCTGAGTCAACAGATCTTGAGAGCATGTTGGTATTCGGAAGAGAGGATGCCTCTGAGCGGCTTCCAGCTGACCAAATAACCATCAGGTCTTTTTTAGGAGATTCTGACCAGTGGCATCTGTTTAGATTTTCGTGCAGAGAGACTGTGTGAATTAGAGCAGTGCCTGATTCCTTCAGGTCAAAGAACAGATTGTGGCAGTTGTTCTGGGCATTGGGTCCCACGGTGAGAGAATGTGCCCAGGATGACACTCCACGGGTAGGCTTTGGGCCCAGGTGTTAGTGAAACCAACAGTCCCAGGGATGAGCCCCGCTCAGTGCATGGGGAGGAGGCCTGAGCTGGCTGCTGTGATGGGAAACAAGACGTGTCCCCCAGTCGTGTGGAGGGAAACCTCTCATGCCAGGGCCACTGTGACAATAGCATGTGTTCCTGAGATGACCAGAGGGGGTCAGGTATGCTGCTGGGGTCAGAGTTCAGCTTTGATCTGAGCATAGAGCAATCTCTGACCGGGTCGGGGCTTAGTCCTGTGACCAAGTCTGTATTAGTTTAGGGTTTTCTTCTAAGTTTCACATTCCCAGGAGAGGAAAGTGGATTTGATTAGCTCAGCTTGGGTCAGGAGCCCACCCCTGATGGGGTGGGGCTACCATCAGCACGAATATTGGGTGCAGAGTGGACAGGTGGTTTGGTCCTCCCTTGATCACCCGTCTCCAGGTAGGGAGTGATGGTGAGGTTGTTTGGACTTGAGAGGTAGGACCTCGATAGATGGGCTCAGTCTCGGAAGGGGCACAGCTGAAGTGGGGTTCAGTGAGGCCAGCAATCAAACTGAGAAAATCTCCCAAAACATGGTGCCCAGGACAAAGAATCAGACATTGAGATTGCCTCTAGATCCCAATACCTGACAAACAGGAGTTGGCAGAAAAAAATGGAGGAACTTCTAAAAGAAGTAACAGTAAAATAATTTCCAGGGCTGGAGAAAGAGTTTGTGTGTGTGTGTGTGTGGGGGGGGGGCTCAATTTCCTCTTCTGTAAAATGGGTATAATGATACTATCTAGCATGGGGTTGTGGAAAGTATTACCAGGCCGGCCATGTGGTAAAACTCCATGCCAGCTATTAACACTATAATTGTTATTATCATTGCTGAAAGATGCCGAAGGGCCAAGCATGTTGAATAAAAAATGCTTGAGGGACTTTCCTGGTGGCAAAGTGGATAAGACTCCACGCTCCCAATGCGGGGGGCCTGGGTTCGATCCCTGGTCAGGAAACTAGATCCCACATGCATGTCGCAACTAAGAGTTCGCATGCTACAACTAAGGAGCCCCCCTATTGCAACTAAGACTCGGTGCAACCAAAAAAAAAAAAAAAATTCTTGAAACTCTAGACAGTCATAGAAAAATTTCCTAACACCAGGGATAAAGAGAAGTATCATAAAACCTTTCAGAAAGAGCAAAAGATCAAAAGAGAAACCGAGTCTCTGTAAAATAACAAGGATGGGTCACCTGGATACAAGCCTACACGGAGCCATGTATTCCAAGCTCCAAGGGAAAATAATTTAAAGGCAGAATTACATACCTTGCCTAAAATGCCCTAGAAGGTAAAGATATTTTCAGTTAGGCAAAGATCTAGAAAGATTGCCTTTCATAATCCATCTGAAAAAATTAATAGAGAAGTGAAAGGTGAGTTGAAGGCAATGTTGGGATGAAAGATGTAATGGTAGGTGGAAAGCTAGTAAGACTTAGACTGAAAGATAAAAAAGTCTTTGATTGTTAAAAAATAATGGCAATCTAGAATTGAAATCCCAGAGGATATAAATGTGGGAAGAGACAGGGAAGGGGTAGGAAAGGGGTGGGGGGCGGGTAGAAGGGAGCAAAGAGTACTCAGTTTTTTTTTCTGTTCAAGGGGAAGGTGTAGAGACATTCCTTCTAGATGTTGATAGTTAATATAAGTTTAAATACGGACACAGTATTTAAGGGTATTCTCTGGAAGAATAGAAAAAAGAATGTTAGAAAGGGAAATATTATACATTAGGCAGGGACAGTGTGATAAAGATACTTGGTTCATTCGATAACAGGTGGGAAGTGGGGTGTGGATGAAGGAAGGAAAAGGCAGGGTAAGTAGAAAACAGAAAATAAAATGGCCAGCATCAGTCCAAAGTCACCGTGAGTGACGCAAGTATACCTACCAAGAGAAATACCAGGTTAGGTCTCAAAATTTAGCTCTATGCTATTTCCAAGATGCACACATAGAACAAAAATGACAGGGGGATGTGGAAAACGAAAAGGTATGAGTAGATATGCTGGGAAAATACTAACAGCGACAAAAAGCAGATGTTTCTATGTTGCCATTAGATAACATATAATTCAAGATAAAAAGTACTAAAGGGATAAAGAGGGGTGGGATTGATAGGAAGTGCAATCAACTGAAGAAGACATAGCAATCATGAACCTCCAGTTACCTAATACCATGGCTTCAAAATACAGTGAACAAAACGGATGGGTGAAAATACAGGACAAAGTTGATACATCTATAATCAGCATGGAGCTCCTTATCTCTGAAATCACCAGAACAAGGAGATAAAAATAAGTAAAGCATATAGAAAACTTTAATAACAAAGTTATTAGCTGATCATATATATTTGTGCATATATATGTGCATATGTATATAAAGTGTTAGTCAATGAATAGATATTATTTTCAAGCACACATGAAACATTAAATAGTCACAAAAACTGACACGTATGAGGCTACAGTGGAAATCTCAACAAATTCCAAAAGATAGAAATTATACAGCCCAGGCTTCTGCTTCTCCAGTCTGGCACACTAAATACTGTGACCTCCCCTCCCTCTGAAAACAGTGCTGGAGAAAATACAATTTTTTTCTCTGAAATGCATTAATAAACTGGGAAGAAAGAAACAATGACGTCAAAAGCTTAGTGAAGGCGGGTGCTCCTCCAATTCTTTGGACTTTTGCCCTGAGGGCACTTGCTGATCTGAATAAACCTGATCTTGGATTTAGACCAGGAGGCAAAGACCAGGGCCAGGTGGAGTCTGCTAGGAAACCCTCATTCTCGTCGTAAGGGATCCTTACTGTAAGGAAACTCACCTATCTTTAAATCTGGCACTAAGTGGAGGAGGAAAAGAAATTTCCCCTGGGCATTAATCAACACAAGTTGACTCTTCTTGGGAAGCCTGAATTCACACGACGGGACTGGTCTGAAAAATGCCAAGTTACGCAGGCAAGATAACTAAGATTTCCCCTCTTCTCATTCCAAGAAGGCTGCCAGGCCGTTTGATTTCTTGGATTTAGAGCTTCTGTAGGACTAAAAGCAGAAGCTGCCTGAAGACCACTCTTCTCTCTGTCATTTGTGGTGTCTGGGTGGTGTCCCTGAGGGGAGGGGAGAGTGAGTGCCCCAACCTGGAAGGGGGCGGAGGTTGGCAGAGGGACCTTTAGGCCCTGGGAGGGTAGCCCCAATCATGACCTATGGCATTTCTGCTACAGTGGTGGGGTGGGGTCATGCAGTGGGATTTAATTAGATTTAAAGAAAATAAAGAAATGTGATATTTCTTGGACACTTGAGTTACGAATGAAAGTTCAGATTGACTCACTGTGTCAGAATTAATCTCTCTTCCCTTATTTACACAGATTAGTGTTCTCCTAACTTTACTGTGCGTCAGAATCACTGGGAATGATTACTAAAGATGCAGATTTCTGGGTTCTGTCCCCAGAGATTCGGATTCCATGGCTCCGGGGGGGTGGGACACAATAGTTGGCATTTGTTTTCTTTTTTTTTCAGTACGCGGGCCTCTCACTGTTGTGGCCTCTCCCGTTGCGGAGCACAGGCTCCGGACGCGCAGGCTCAGCGGCCATGGCTCACGGGCCCAGCCGCTCCGCGGCATGTGGGATCTTCCCGGACCGGTGCACGAACCCGTGTCCCCTGCGCCGGCAGGCGGACTCCCAACCACTGCGCCACCGGGGAAGCCCAATAGTTGGCATTTTTAACAAGTGTTCCCTGCAGTTCTGATGAGGGTGGTCCTCAGACTTTGCCTAAACTAGTAGTGCTAGTCATTCGAATTATTTGGGGAGATTTTAAATGTTTCGATGCCCAGGCCACATCCCATTCACATCTGAATGTCTACGTGTGGGATTCAGGCATCAGTATTTTTAAAAAGTTCTCCAGGAGATTCTAATGTGTAACCACGGTTGAGAACCACTGTGTTAAACTATGGTTTTGGGGGGAGACAACTGGAGACTTCTGGATATTTCAGTGTTCCTCTATGCTAGAGAAGTATTCCCACACCCGTCCATCCACCTGTCCATCCATCCATCCATCCGTCCATCCGTCCATCCATTCCTCCTTCCATCCATCATTCACTCAACAAATATTTATTGAGCCTACGTTGTGCCAATCTCTGTTGGAGGCACTGGAGATACAGAAGTGAACAAAATGGGCAAAACTCCCTTGGGCAGCTGTTTTACTTGAACAGAGTAAGACAGGTGTAAGAGCAAAGCCCTGTACAAAGATGTCCAATGCAGCATCATTTGTGAGAATGAAGAAATTGGAAAGAACCCAAATGCCTGACAATAGAGATGACTAAACTACGGAATCGTGGTAGCAAGCAGGCGCCCGTAGACGTATATGAGATAAATCCAGGTTGAATCCAAGCCCTGCCATTCCCAGGCTAGATGTCCTTAGCCAAGTTACATAATGACTCTAAGCCTAACTTCCCTCATCTGTAAAATGGGGATAATAATATTACCTTCCTCAAAAGTTTGATTGATTGATAGAATTAAATGAGAGGGCTTAGTGGAGGTCATGGCAGAGAGGGAACCCTAATAAATGTTAGCTACTATTCTTTTTGCTGCGGTAATTATTATTGTTGTCGTGCATGGTTTTAGTAGAAAAAGTACCAGGTTTAGAAGAAGAAAACTTGAGTCTTATTCCTAATTATATCACTCACTCTGCCTATGAACAATTAGGAAATGTGTCAGTTACAATCTCATTACATTTCAGCTGTCACAGTTAATAATTTGTTTCTTGGATTTAAGAAGTTCTGCTTGGATTACTTATGATCCTCGGTGCTCTTAAAAAATAATAAATGTTGGGCTTCCCTGGTGGCGCAGTGGTTGAGAGTCCGCCTGCCGCTGCAGGGGACACGGGTTCGTGCCCCGGTCGGGGAAGATCCCACATGCCGCGGAGAGGCTGGGCCCGTGAGCCATGGCCGCTGAGCCTGCACGTCCAGAGCCTGTGCTCCGCAACGGGAGAGGCCACAGTAGTGAGAGGCCCGCGTACCGCAAAAAAACCAAAACGAAACAAAACAAAAAATAAGGGTGTTTGGGTCTCCTTTATCTTATTACCAGTCACAGCAGGGACCTATGCTTCACCAAGAGTGTCTTGGTGCCTTAAACCAGAAGATGAGTAGCCTCCCCAACAGAAGGGCAAGAGGAATGCCAGTTTGTGAGCCTGACAATATTGCTCCTAGCTGTGGAATTTAGAAGCCCGATTCAGCCCATTTTAGATAGGTCTTTAAAAAAAAAAACAAACCAATGAAATCATATACAAAACTAGAGAGAACAGTAGAACGAACCCCTGTGTACCCATCACTCATTTTCAACAGTAGTCAACACATGGGCAGTATCTCATAAGATGGATCTTTTAGTACAACCTGAATGCCATGGGCATGGGATCTTAGGAGGCTTAATAATTCCTGGGGTCCAGGGTCCCCCTGGTATCCCCGAGGAGTAAACCCCAGCCTTGATGTTGAAGAGTGCATGAGAAACTGACTTGTGTGCAGAGCAACTGATTACCTGCATGGGAGGCATGTCTCTGAGAGCCAGGGGGTCCAGCCTTGATGAAAGAAATGGATAACAGGAGGTCCCATTTAGTGAGCTCTCATTCTGAACTAGACACATGGTAGAGTACTTAACACCCTGACACACTATGTTATTTGTTCTTATAAATTCTTATGTCTACAACCCATTATGTTTTATTCTTCACAAAAACCCTAAAAGGTAGGCACTTTTATTATTTACAGGCTAGGAAAGGGAAATTGAAGGTCAAAGAGCG
>NW_006778324.1:752320-772832 GCF_000442215.2 Lipotes vexillifer | reverse complement strand
AGAGCGGTTAAGTGGCTGAGCCTAGATTCGGACCTGGATCTGACCCCAAAGATTGATGCTTTCCATCTCTCCCTTCTTCCATCTAAAGGAGGTCTCAGGCAAGCTGGGAGGAAAATACAGAGTAGGCTCTGAAAGCACATGTGGCATTGCCACTGCTTGCCCACAGATAAGTTTGGGAAAGTCAAGAACTAGCTCATGACCTGTAAGGAGAGCCATTTGGAAGCTTGGCACACGCTTGGCACAGGCCATCTGAGGCAGTGTCCGATACTGGGACTCACATTGAGATCCCTGGTGATATGGCATCTTCTCTGGGCCATGAGGCAGGCTCTTTCTTCTATGTCTTGCCATTCAGCTTGGCTCTTGTGTTGGCCTCCTTGCCATTGCCAATGTCCCCATTTGCTTTAGCTTCAACGTCTAAAACTGGACCCAGTATTTCAAAAAAGCCTCATTTAAGTTACACACTGTGGGAGGATTAATACCATGTTTATCGACCGAATTAATTATCAAGTGAGTTCCGGGGTCCATACATGATTTCAACGTTGTCCTTGTTAATGGCTTTTCTCCCGAGGAATTGCAACTGCTTTTCCAATTGGTTACCCTGTAGCAGCTACTGGAATTTCAGTGAAGGGCTCATTATTTTTGCATATTTCATGCTTCATTTTCTGCTGAAAATGATCCACATTAGCTAATTGTGGTTGTGTTGTTCAGGTCATGGCTGCATGGTGAACTCTGTATGGGAGTGACGAATCTCCCCTCCTCTGGGCTCAGAGAAGGTGCCTCTTGGCTATGGGGTGGAGGTAGTGGGAGGGAGAGAGGCAGCGTCCAAAGACCAAATAAATGGGAAGTGGAGTTGTTTTTCATTGAGTGATAAGTGGAAAAGAAACCCATACTCCAGCACAGATCCAGCTGGAGCTTGGGGATGTGATTCAGAAAGATGGGAAGCCCTGCCCCCTTCTTCTCTCAGTGATGGACACCTTGACCCTCTCTGGCAGAGAACAGTCCCTCCACGATCTCATTTCATCCCCACAGTACTCTCTGGAGTCTGGCAGGGCTCTTGATCCTCCTATCACATTTGAGAAGTCTAAGCCTCTGTGAAGGAAAATGTCTTGTTCATGGTCACATAGAAACAGTGACAACATAAGTCCTAGATACCTACTTCAGAGCTCTGTAGAGCTGATGTCGGGCAGTGCAACACAGAGTCCTCCTATTGGATTAATGTCCCAAACACATGTATAATTTTTTGACTACTCAACATTGCTTGGGGTGACCTTATGATTTGGGTGATTCCATCACCTGAGATCCAAGACTGAGCATGCGACCCAAGCTGACCAATCAGAGTATTTCATGTCCTGCACCTCAGTGATTGGTTCAGATATGGACATGTGACCTAAGCTGGGTGAATGAAGTCCTTCTCTGGGATTTTTTGCCGAAACGCTTGAAAAAGAGATTCTCTCCTCTCCCTGGTCTGTCTACCACTGAGGACGACATAAGCCTAGTGCTGGCACTGGGAGCACAGTGAGCACAGGGTGAAAATATCCCGTGACAATGTTGGATCCCTTGGGCTCAGCCATGCCCACAACCAGGTGAAAATCCTGGAACTTCCAGATACGTGCATCATAGATTCCTACCCCAGCCTTGCTTTTTTGATTTATGCTTGTTTGAATTGGGTTTCTGAGGCTTCCAAAGGAAATAATTCTGATTACAACAAAGGGGTCAGTTCATTTGGGCATGGAGGACTCCAGGGCTTCTCCCAAGCTGGAGGACTCTCTGTCCCCATGGGGCCACCTGGCTCCTCTTACCACCTGGCTGAGTTGCTCAGGTTGTCACCTGTGGAGGCAGATATTTGAAGTGGCATCTCTGTGACTTGGGGCATTACTTTCCCAGCATGGTGGGGACCGACAAGAGCAGATCAGGAATTCCGTACTAAGCCACTTGGTCTGGGGTCTACTTTGGGGTCTACAGCACTGCCCTACATGTTACATGTCTGGCACAAAAGTTATATTAATGAATCAGTGTGTCCAATTGATGACCATGCAATTATTTCAGATGTCTGGGAAATGAGTTTGATGATACTTATAATGTCACTATGACCCAGCTCTGTTCTCCATGGCTCTGGGGAAGATGATGATAGAGGTCATCATCAGGACAGTCAGGGTGAACCTCTTTGAGCAGGTGCCTTTTGAGCAGTGGCTTGAAAGAGGTGAAGGAGTTTGTTCAGCTCACTCCTGGGAGAAGACAATGGGAAGAGCCAGCACAAAGCCTTAAGGTGGCCATGGACCTGGCATGGTTGACGAACAGCAAGGAGGCCAGAGGACTTGAGCTGAGCAACTAAGGGAGCAGATGGTAGGCAAGGGGGTCAGAGAGTGGGAGAGGGCCAAGTCATGATGGCCTTATAGAGAGGACGACCATGTCCTGGTCTCCCAAGTTAGTGGTATCCAAACCTGTTGCTCTGCCATAATTATTAATAGCACCCCATCTCACTCTCAAGAGTGTACCTGTTTGGACGATACATATTACATGGTCACTCTACACTTGGACCATTGTAGGACTTTGGTTTTTGCTCAGAGCGAAATAGGGCTTGAGCTAAAGGATTAGTAGGCAGGTGAAGAGGGGTAGAAAGAGAATTCCAGGCCGAGTGAAGAGCTTGTGCAAAGGCCCTGTGGTGGGAGAGAAGGACAAGATCAGATCTGGGTTTTGAAGGATCATTCTGGGTGTACCGTGAAAGACAGGTGGGGTGGGATGGGGCTGGTACGGATGAAGGAAAGAATGACCACAATCCAGGTGAGGAATGATGCTTGCTTGTATGTAAGTTTCTGAGCACAGCACAGCACCTGTCACCTGGAACTGAAAGTGCTCAATAAATGTTATTATTTACCAAGAACCCAAGGTTCCCAGGCAACAGAAATGTGGGTCCCAGGCTCTGGCTCTGGCCAGAATCAGTCAGCCGGACACCTGAATTTTAACTAGAAGTTAGTCTGGCTGTTGGTACCAGGTCCCCTGTAGTAAAACAGCAGATAATGCCACTCTGGTATGGCACGTCACAAGACCAGTGTCTTCATGCAATTTCAAAAAAAATAATCTAATAAATTACTTCCTCCTAGAGAGTCGAACTAAAAATTTCCTAATAAGTAGGGGGTTAATTTCTCTTCCTTTGTGAGGCTGTTGGGTTCTGTGACAGCCACAACAGACATTTGTATAATCTCACACCCTCAGCAGGAAATAATGAGGGGAAAAGTGGTTTTGACAAACAATTATGGATGAACTGCTATGAATACACAGGAGCTGTTACTGTAAGTTGAGGAGTATGTGAAGGGTGAATAGTGAGGCTCTTCTGTTGGTCTCCTGTCTGTTGAAGGCACAGCCTGTCTTGTCTACTGTGACACTCACGTTAGTGAACTCTCCCCCATGTGATCGCTTCAGACTAGACATTTCTTGCTGCCCTGGGGAGTCTTCTGACCCCTGCCATGGGCTGGGGGCTGGGGCTGGAGTTAGGGCAGGAGTGTGATGTGTGCTGCACCAACAAGCCACGCTGTCTTCTGGGTTCCTAGCAGAGATCCTGGAGAATATTTGGGAGACTCCTGGGTGTGGTCAGAGGTTGGGACTTAGTCTGGACCAAGGGTCAACTTGTTTGGGACATAAGTCATAGCCCAGACATGCATGTGGCTGGAGGATATAGCCTTCAGCCAAAGAATGTGTTAGCATACTTTGGTGGGGGTCAAGGAAGGGAAGACAGCCCTGTTTGGGGAAAGACCAGTGAATGACGGCCGGCTTGATGGAGCAAGGAAAATTTGCACTGTATCTAATATGAGGTCTGTCCTCAAGTCTGTGACCCTCCCAGGTCCAGCCTGTTAGAGTTCTCCTGCTCTGTGAGCCTCAGACTGTCCTCAGCATGGCCTTCCTCTTCCAGGGTAGGGAAGGCATCATCACCTCCCTCCAACCTGATTACCCCACCTTCAACCACATCACCATCGCCTCTCTCTTGGATCACTGCATATCTTGAAAGCCAGGAGATAATGCTGATTTTCACTCATTCTTTTGCTCAGCTGAGCCAGTCTCTGTTTGCAGGTATGCATGTATGAGTACACGCATATATGAGTATGCAAGGCAGGCCTGTCGTGCACCTGTTCATTTGTTTGCTTTTCCTGAAGATCCCGTGGGCTGTTTCATACTTGTGACCATTTTCCTGAGTGGTCGCATGCTCCATAATGCTGAGTGTCCCCTTGTATCCATTCTCTCCTTCCAAGCAGTAGCTGGGAACACAGCCACCAAGCTAGAAACTACATTTCTCAGCCTTCCTTGCGACTAGGGAAGCCAGGTGACCTATGTGACTAACTTTGGCCCAATAGGATGTGAGTGGAAGTGCTGGGTGTACCGTCTAGGTGTCTAGGTCATCGCCTTAAAGGCAGAGCCACTTGTTCTGGATTCCCTTTTGCCACATTTTGCTTGTTAGGAGATGACAACGGTGGGAGCAGACACCTTGGATGCAGAGATGGAAGTTCCATGTTGAGAATGGTGGCGCTGAACACCCTACCTGAGTGCCTGAACGACCTTGGAGGGTGGAGCCATTTATCCTTTCTGGACTCCTACCTGCCTTTGTGAGAGAAATAAAGTACATTATTTAAGCTACCGCATTGCCGAGTGTCTTGTTATCGTGGCAAGTCTGTACCCTAGTGAGTACCCCATGCTCCCGCTGCCAGTACACGGTGAAGCCTGCAGCATCCCCACAAGAACCTTCAGAGCTGTCCCCTCATCTGATCTTAACAGTGGCCCTGTGAGTCAGGGAGGGCACGTGGCAGCCACCACATTTTGCAGATAGGGAAACTGAGGCCCAGAGAGGGCTGGATTTTGTCCAAGGTCACAGATGCTGAGCAGGGACAAAACCCAGGTCCCTGGGCTCCAGTGCAGTGCCTGTTCAATACTCCAAGCTATTGCCTGGAACACTCCAAATCAAGACCATAATGTTGTTATTAAAATATTTACTTGCATGAAAAATTTCTATTACCTGAAATTCATGTATTATAGATGGAATCAGTAGCTTAGAAGGAAATAAACAAGAAGAATCACTTTAATAACAAAAGCTATGCAGATAAATTCCTCATTTCAGCAAGCTCTTGGCCCTCCCAAATAAATATATCATTTTTATCAGGCAAGCGCTCTAGAAACAGCATCTTCAGGAAATGTGTCAAAATAATCTCTCTGGCTGCGCTCCTTTCTGGAGGAAATAGAACAGTGGTGGCAAAAAGAAAGATTAAAAGGAGTTTCCTTACTACAGCACAAAGTGTCATAAAGAACGGTAATGAGAGGGCTGGACAAACTAATCTCCAAGTTTCTTTCTAGCCTGACTGGGGCATAGCAGGAGCGCGAGACTGTGAGTCAGAGGTCAAGACTGCACTTTCTCACTTTTTGGCTGTGTGACATTAGGCTAGTGGCTTGCCCTCTCTGAGCCTCCGTTGGCCTACCTCACGGAGCTGTTTAGGTATGGAAATTTCTCTCTTTTTTTTTTTTTTTTTTTTTTTTGCGGTACGCGGGCCCCTCACTGTTGTGGCCTCTCCCGTTGCGGAGCACAGGCTCCGGACATGCAGGCTCAGCGGCCATGGCTCACGGGCCCAGCTGCTCCGCGGCATGTGGGATCTTCCCGGACCGGGGCACGAACCCGCGTCCCCTGCATCGGCAGGCGGACTCTCAACCACTGCGCCACCAGGGAAGCCCTGGAAATTTCTTATTAAATGTTTATAAATAGTGTGCGACCCTATTTAATATTTTCATTACTTTGTTAGTTGTCATAGATGGGAGGTGTAAAGGGAGAGAACTCCAGAGAATGGGGGTCTGATAACCATTGGTTGAGGAGTGTGCGCATTCGTGTGCGTGTGTGCCCTTGCACACCCCTATCTGTGCCCCCTCCTGTAGATGCATCACCATCCACCCAGGCCTCACTAGTTGAACCCAGAGCCATCTCAACCTCTTGCTCTCCATCCCTTTTCATGAACAGTCAGTTCCCGCGGAGCCCTGGAACATCTCTGTTCCTCACTCCTTTTCCCTGCGTCATCTCCTGTTCTCCACCCTCGCTGTCATTGCCTTAGACAGGACACCACCGTTGCCGATCGCTGCCTCAGTCTCCACGGAGAACTCCCTGCCCCAGTCTTTTCCCTCACTTGTTACCGGTCTGAAATTCCCAAAGCACAAATTATGTCACTCCTACGCTCGAAAACCTTCCATTGCCTACAGGGTAAAGTCCAAATTCTTCACCTTGACGCTTCCAGTCCTTCTTACCTGTCCAGCCCCAGTGCCGCCCATCACTGTCAAACGACTCAGCAGTCCCCGGCACGTCCTGTCTTTAATGCTTCCACATATGCTTACGCTCTGACTTGTCTGTAACTTTCTGTTCTTCCAGGGCAGCAAGTCTTACCCCGAGGGGCAGCTCTGTGTAAACCCTTCTGGACCACCACGGACAGAGGCACAGGCTTTTTCTCCTGTGTTCTTCGCATGGACTCCGTCCATACCTGGTGGTTCAGACACGCCCTCTGGGGTATAGTTATCCAGTTGTGCTTCCCGCAGTGTGAGGTAGGAAGGGGAAGAGGGAGCAGAGAGCCTGCTGTTCTACTCTTCAGGTGCAGCAGCCCTGCCCGCTAGTG
Organism: Lipotes vexillifer; assembly: GCF_000442215.2. Lineage (NCBI taxonomy): Eukaryota > Metazoa > Chordata > Mammalia > Artiodactyla > Lipotidae > Lipotes > Lipotes vexillifer. Next base: position 766,200 of record NW_006778324.1, on the reverse strand, counting down.
AGACATGGGCTCTGATCAGCCAGGCCAACATCTCCACGCTTGGAGAGGGCTAGGGAGCGGGCATGCAGAGGCAGGAATTTGGGAAAAGGAGGAGAAAAATCCCTCCTCTTTAGCAGTAGCCCTAATAGTTCAAGCCCAAGCCAAGAAGCAAACTTTAACCTTTTCTCCCGAGTTGCAATACCCTTGCCTTTATCTGCCTGATTTGGTTACAGCTCGTTCTCATAGCAACCCTCATTCCTCACCAAGCCACTAGGGTCTTTATCAGGAAAGGAAGGAAAAGTAAGGTTTTCTTTTGGAATCCTATCTGGTGCTCTTGTGTTCTGATAGGCTCCTGGCATATTTGGTGATGAAACATCTGACTGTTAACAGCAAACCAGTCCTTACGTGTTCCCACATGCATTCACCCCGACGCGAGGACAAGACAACCTCCAAATAAGTACGTCTGTCTTTGCCGCAAAGATGAACTTTGAAGGATCTACCCATATTAATGTTCCTGACCCCAATAGGAGGCTGTAAATATGCAAAATGTCCTCAGGTGGCTCTGTCTTCAAGTAAGAAAATGCCCAAGGTTTGAGGTTTGAGGTCTGAGGTTCAAAACCAGTTTTCTGGACCTTGACGCTGATGTTCTTTGTGTAACATCTGCTTGTTTGTATGTGTGTGTGTGTGTGTGTGTGTGTGTGTGTGTGTGTGTGTGTGAGATGCATATGCATGCGCGTGTGTGCGCACATGCCAGAGTGCATATATGCACGTGTGCGTGTGCACATGCATATGTATACAGACACTTGTATGTGTGCATACACGCAAGTGTGATTGTGTGTGTGTGCATGGCCTTGGTAGGTACAGGAGTGCATAGTTAGTCATTTTCAGCCAAGGGCCTGCCACAGACAGGGCTGATTTCCCTTGATAACACTGGTGCACCTCAAAAACTAGTCTGTCAAAGGTGGAAGGAATTTGCAGTCACTCCTCTCAACTCATGCACTTGACAGAGGAGGGACTTGGAGACTGTCATCAGTTATTCTATTAGATGTGCCCAACAAAATTGTCCAACCCACACAATGATCATATCATGCATAATACACCGGTCATTAACCCTGTAAACTTACTTTTTGAACAGCTCCCATCTATATTTTACAATTAATTAGTAGATCCACAAGGGATTGACTCCGAAGGAGATGATTACGCCTCTTCCCAGGGTTGTAGGGAGCTTCGCTAGTCAAGAAGCATCTTATTTTCCCTGGAAAATTAAACCAGCGCTCCATTATCTGATCGTTTCTAAATGAATAAAGGACTGGGTTTTAACATCATGGTCTCATTTCGGCAAGAAAGAGACAAACTGACAAGCTGTTTTGTCACATGCTTGTTTGAGCAGAACATTTTGAGAAATGTCTCTGGGTCTGTTTGGGAAGAGGAGCTGCTGGGTAGAAAAAATGTCCAAGATGACCAAAAGCGACGGGGCTACTTGCCAAGTAATCACCCCATTCGGGAGCCCAGAGAAAGAGGAAATGCATTTCTATTTTCTGCTCTTGAGCCAGAGGAGCTTGTTCAGGGTGGGGAAGCAGAGTGCCTTTGGTGAAAAATGATGACAGTTCTATATGACTGTAGATGTTAGTGTATACAGAGATATGAAGGCAATCAATTCTGCCTAATAAAATTTACTCATGGGCTTCCCTGGTGGTGCAGTGGTTGAGAATCCACCTGCCAGTGCAGGGGACATGGGTTCGAGCCCTGGTCCCGGAAGATCCCACATGCCGCGGAGCAACTAAGCCCGTGTGCCACAACTACAGAACCTGCGCTCTAGAGCCCGCGAGCCACAACTGCTGACCCCGCATGCCGCAACTACTGAAGCCCCCGCGCCTAGAGCCCGCGCTCCGCGACAAGAGAAGCCACCGCAGTGAGAAGCCCACACACCGCAATGAAGAGTAGCCCCCGCTCGCTACAACTAAAATGAAAGCCTGCGCGCAGCAACGAAGACCCAACACAGCCATAAATAAATAAACAAATAAATTAATAAAAAAAATTTCCTCATCAGAAGCATGCCCTTTCAGCTCCCACATTTTTCGTCTTCCCTAGGAGCTGCCCTCCTGACTCAGTGGTTCCCCGGCAGCCTCTGCTGCCCCTGGACAGAGCTGGTTGGTCCAAGAAGATACAATTGATCTGGCCGATCAGATTCTCTTTACCAGAAATTGGGACTTGTGAACCAAGGCACGCAGAAATTAGGAGCCCTTGGCCTTGAATGGCACTTGCGGAGGACAGTCCAGTGATGTTCCCCTCTTTTCTGGAATAAAAGGAAGAGAGGGGAAAACTTGGAACCAGGCTTTGGAGCCACACATTTCTGGGTTTGAATCCTGGCTCTGACTCCTGGGTCTGATCCCAACCTTGTGACCTTGAGCGTGTGACATAACCTCTCTGATTTCAGTTTCCTCCCCTGGAAAATGGAAATCTGGTAAAGAGAAAAAAAAAAACTGTTATTTCAACAACTGTCATAGGCCACTCTTGCTGGTTGTGAAATTTGTCTCTAGGATAAATAGGTGTTGGCTAAAAAAATATTAATGAAGTCATAGGTTTTGAAAACATATGCTTGAGGGTATGACCAGACATTCACAGACCAAGAGAAGGAGAATTGCTTTGTCCTGCTTCACGAGCTGAGAATATTAGTGTTTCTAGAAGGCATGGGCTTAGGGGAGGGAGATGCTCCTCATGGGAGCGAGGGGAGAGGAGCTGCGGAAGATGGGGCAAGCTGGGGCTTCTGAAGAGCATCTTCTGGTTTCTTTCTCTAATGTTGCTCTCACAGAGCTCAGAACCCAGAACCTAGAAGCCACCAGCTCTCATAAGATTTGCACATCCTTTTCTCTCAAGCACAAATAGGGTGGTTCTAGGTTGGGCCTTTGCCAGGAAAGCAGAAACCCTCAGCCTTAGCTCCACCATCCTTGGCAAGCTTCCAGTCCTAGATGGGCCAAGCCTAGCCCCTTCAGTGAAGAGAAATGAACTTTAGCCAAGAGGCAAGTCCCTTTGGTGGTTGGACCACCAAATTTTCCTGGTAAAAGAACATTCCAAACTCTGTCCGGGGTCCGCCCTCCTGGGGAAGTGGACTTCTTTTTCAGTCCATAACTCAAGGGGTCTCAAGTCCCCTCAGCAGCAGACAAGCTTAGGGTCAAGGCCTCTTGGATCCATAAGCTCCACAGACAGCAGTTGCCTCTGCCTTTTCCACCCCCATCCTCCCACCCTATCACCTCCTTAATTCTTTCCCTAATTCTCAAAGCTAGAATGAAATCTTAAATTCTTCCCCCTCCCCACATTTCCACCTTCTTGCCCCAACCTTGACTAATGCTTTCTAGGCATACTGCACAGCTGCCATCCAAGGACTGTCTCCTGGATCTCTTCCTGTTTCGTGATTTACTCCCTCATTTATCCTGAGCACATCCTCAAATAAGTTCCTAAGAAAGAATACATGGGAGGTAAATCTTCTGAGTCCTTGAATATCTGAAGAGGCCTTTACACTCTTCTTGCATCTGATAGATACTTTAGCTGAGTGTTGAATTTTAGGATACAAATTATTTCCCTTCAGCACCTTGATGGCATTTTTCCCATTGTCTTCTCACATTTGATGATGCTGATAAAAAGTTTCTGATGCTAGGTTGATTTTGTTCTTTTGTGAGTGAACTTTTGTCCCTCTCTTTCTCTTTTTCTGGAACCTTTCTCTCCAGAACGAAGGTTAGTAAAAAATTTTTTTTCTATTAAGGGCCAGATAGTAAATATTTTAGACTGTGGGCCATATGGTTTCTGTTGCAATTGCTCACTTCTGCTGTTGTAGCATGAAAGCAACCACAGACAATACACAAATGAATGGGCATGGCTATGTTCCAATAAAACTTTATTTGCAAAAACAAATGGTGGGTCAGATTTGGTACATGAGCTGTAGTTTGCCAGTTTCTGCTTTAGAAGGTCAAAAAAGCATTCTTTTTATCCTTGACATTTTGAAATTTCCTAGTGAACTATCTATAGACTTCTTTTTTTCATTGATTATGCTTGACCATCTGGTGAATATTTAAATTCCGATATTCATGTCCTTCAGATCTGATACATTCCCTAGTTTTCCCAATATCTGTTGGACTTCCCAGATTTCTTCAGTATGCCTCTTATTTTTTCTTTCATCTTTTCTGTCTCTTTTTTAGGTTATATTTTCAGGGTTATCAGATTTGACTTTTAAAAACAGTCCTTTTACATATTTAAAAAATACTTTGGTGATATATTTTTAATTTCAAAATGTTCTTTCTTGTTTTCTGATTGTTTAAATTTTGTAGAATTATTTTATTTTATAATAGATGCAATCCTCTGTATTCTCCCTGAATGTACTAGAGTTTTGTTTTTTAATTTGTCTTCTATTTCCTGAATTATTTCTAATCCCTAGGGATCAGTTTTTCTTTTTAATATTGTTGAATTCTTCTCTTTTACAAGTTTTTTTCCTTAAGTATCTGGTGTTCTGGTTGGCAGTTTAGGTTTATAATTAGACAATTTATATTTAGAGGGCTATATACAGTTAATAAGCTATATACAGTTGCTTAGGTGCTCTATAAATATGAGGAAGGCATGTTAAATGGTGGAATTTGCTTTTTTTATGAAATTATTATTATTTTTAAAATATTTATTTACTTATTTTGGCTGCGTCGGGTCTTTGTTGCAGTGTGTGGGCTTCTCTCTAGTTGTGGTGCATGGGCTCCAGAACGTGTGGGCTCAGTAGCTGTGGTGCATGGGCTTTGTTGCCCTGAGGCAAGTGGAATCTTAGTTCCCTGACCAGGGATCGAACCCGCGTCCCCTGCACTGGAAGGCAGATTCTTAACCACTGGACCACCAGAGAAGTCCCTGGAATTTGCTTTAAATATATTGACCAAGGAGTTGGCTTTGGAGCTGGGAGACACCCTAAATGCCAGATGTGGAGGTCTATTTTCCTGGGGTGTGGTGGCTTTACAATATGTTTACAGATTTTTTGGCATGCCATGCTTCTAAAGTTGGAGCTTAATTCCATTCTCCTTGAGTGAGGGTTGGGCCTAGTGAATTGATTCTAAGGAATAGAATATGGCAAAAGTGACTACATGTGACTTTTAATGTTAGGTCATAAAAGGCATTTCAGTTTCCTCTTTGTTCTCTCTGTTTGGGGAAACCAGCTGCCGTGTTATGAGGACACTCAAGCAGCCTATGGAGAGGTCCAAGTGGTGAGGAACTGAGGCTTCCAACCAATAGCCAGGAGAGTGAGTCATCTTGGAAGCAGATCCTTCAGCCCCAGTTAAGGCTTGAGGTGACTATGGCCCTGGTATCATCTCAACGACAACTTTATGAGAGACCCTAAGCCAGAACTGCTAAGCTACTCTTAAATTCCTAATCTGAAGAAACTGAAAGATAATAAATATATTTATTTATATATATAATAAATAATAAATAAGTGGCTAAGCTTTGGGGTCATTTGTTATGCAGCAATAGATAACCAATACATAGACTATCAATTTTCCTTGAGATTGACTCTCCAATATTTTACCTAGATATATGTACCTGGCTGCTAAGTTTTGTTTCAAGAGTGAGTTCAGATTTTCTCTATATAGATAATCAACTCATCCACCCTGCTTTTGGTTCTATATCTCATTTCCATTTATATGTGAAATTTCTGAGTCCCAACTACAGGGTTCTAGAGGGCAGATGGTTTCCTGGGCTGTGTCCATTTCCATGCGTACCCTTAGGCATGGGGTATTCTACATTGCTTCACCTGTTACCCACGTCTTCCCACTTTCCAGATTCCAGAAATTTAGTTTTATCTCTTGTCTCCTGCTGCTCACCTCCTGCTGTCTTTATTGATGTGGATTTATACCTTTTATAGATTTTCCACTTTAATTTTAATGGAGATGAACGACTGTGATTAATATACAATTTAAAAAAATAAATTTATTTATTTATTTTTTTCTGGCTGCATTGGGTCTTCGTTGCTGCGCACGGGCTTTCTCTGGTTGCGGCGAGCAGGGGCTACTCTTTGTTGCGGTGCGTGGGCTTTTCATTGTGGTGGCTTCTCTTGTTGTGGAGCACGGGCTCTAGGTGCGCGGGCTTCAGTAGTTGTGGCACGTGGGCTCTAGAGCGCAGGCTCAGTAGTTGTGGTGCACGGGTTTAGTTGCTCCGTGGCATGTGGCATCTTCCCAGATCAGGGCTCAAACCCGTGTCGCCTGCATTGGCAGGCGGATTCTTAACCACTGTGCCACCAGGGAAGTCCCAATATACAATTTTTGATGCCATCTTTCTAGACTACTCAAAGCTTTAAAATTGGAAGCATATCAAGAAGATTCATGTAAAAATCAAGGTGATAAGGCTCCTGGCTAATTCTCACATCACAAAGAGCTGATAATAAAACCATGAATTATGTATGTTTTCATTTCTAACCCCAGAGTTTACAGGTCTTAATAAGAGGGTTGGTCCTGATTCTCTCAGAAACCATGGCATAGTTTGCTTCTGCTAAGCCTTTTATCTCATACCTACAAGTCAAGTTTTCCATGTGACAAAAACCCTTCATGAAGACTGGGAACCTTAATGAACAAATAATTAGTTTTAAGAACATAAGTTGACAAAACACAACTAATGCCTTTTTAATTGCTTTTGCTCTCACATCTTTAGCAAACACATATCCCCGCATCTCATGGAGTCACAGTTATCTGTTATCTGCAACTCTGGCACTCTGGGGAATGTCTTAGACAGGGATGCTTCAGGGCAAAGACCCCAGTCTTCCATGAATCCTTTTGCTAACCTTCAGACCACCCTACAATTCTAGGGACAGAAAGTCTGATCAATGGACTCTTGAGTTACTTAAAAAAATGGGGTCTCCTGGGCCAGAACTTAAAAAAAACCAAGATCACAAAAGATCCAGAGTTTTTAAGGAGCAGACTTGGGGGAGGCAGAGAGGAAGGATGGAGCTAGAAATATCTTTTGTTACTTCTGTTTAAAAAAAAAAATTATTTATTTATTTGGTTGTGCTGGGTCTTAGTTGCAGCAGGTGGGCTTCTTAGCTGTGGCTCACAGGCTCCCTAGTTGTGGCATGTGAGCTCTCAGTTGCAGCATGCATGTGGGATCTAGTTCCCTGCCCAGAGATCGAACCTGGGCCCCCTGCATTGGGAGCACAGGGTCTTAACCACTGCACCACCAGGGAAGTCCTTGTTACTTCTTAGTTGAAAAAAAAAAATCTGTAGTTGTCTCCAAACTTAGTTGTTAACTATATGGAGTGAAGCTCATTTTTTTTTTTTGTTCTTTAGTTTCAGTGTGAAGGTTATTTTTCCTTTGCTTTTACATATTCAGTGTGGGGTAATACAGACCGTGAACAAGTAATCCAATAAAAAATAAAGTAATTGTACGATTTGGCAAGTGTATAAAGTGAATCGATAGGGTGCTATGACAGAGAATAACGAGGGAAACCTTTTTTGGGGGGGCAACACTGGGAGTCTGAAAATTGTACGTGAAAGAATCAAGAATTTGTTCTAAAGGATGGGATTATTTGGTAGGAGGAGTTTCACTTTTGTATACTCCTAAATTGTTTCAGTTTTTCTTTCAAGAATATTACTTTTGTAATAAAAATTAAAAGAATACTCCCATTTTTGGGGAAAAGGAAGTATCTTGTTCCAAAGCCTGGTGCCTTTTATGTCCCCTACTTTCTTTTGTTCACTCATTCAGTCAGCAAACATTACTAACGTACCTGCTCTGTGTCTGCCCTGGGCTCGACTGTGAATAAGGAGACTGAAAGAACCAGTTGCTGGCAGTGAGAGTCTTACAGTCCAGAGAACGGCCCAGCAAATGCCTTGCAAAGAAGAGCTGCTCAGAAATTAACGGCTGAATGAAAGAATGAATAGATCGTATTATACACAACAGTACTACTATTTAACCTGCTTTCCCATTTATCACGGTTTTGTAGCCATCTTCCCAGGTGAGTGCAGATAGCTGCAGGCAACTTGAGGGCAAGTATTTCCCTCTGTGTCCTCAGCATCTACAACAGCACCTGGCACATAGTAGGAGCTCAATAAAGACTTGCTGCTTAAACGAATGCTCTTAAACATTTCTATAGTAGGTCATTGTAGGGTTATGCTCTGTAACAAAAAAAACAAGCTTTGGACATGTTGTTTAAACTTCCTGAGTCTTAATTTTTTCAGCTTTACAATGTCGGTAACAACACTGTTACCTGTAGAGTTGACACAAGGATTAACTAAAATGAAGCCTTTAAATGATCTGTTTGTGGCTGGTACTCGGTGAGTGGTAGGTAAATGTTAGTGGTGGCCATTTAGCTTGTTCTCAGCTTTCTACCTTCTGGTAAGTATATGTTCACACTTTTCCAATGATTTCCTTCAGTAAATTTGTATGTGTGGAACTGCTGAATCAGAGAGCATGTGCAATTTAAATTTTGATATATAGCAACAGGTCATACTTTGGAAAGTTGGTGCCATTTACAACCCTGCCAACCCTGGCATGATGATAAATCTTTTCCAGTCTGGTGGGCTCAAATGACTTCGTACTGTCCTGTTATTCTGCATTCCTTTAATCTCAGGGGAGGTTAAACATCACTTCATCTGTGTAACCCATGTGAAAGCCAAGGTCTTGTGGCCCAGCAGGGGGGAGCTTAATCAGAGAAGCACAGACAAGTAGCCCAAAGTAATTAAAAAGGAATCAGGCTTTACTTGTATCTCTCAAAGAACATAAAAGGGGTTCTAATTCATAACTTAAAAAGACTGCTCAAAAGCTATTTCCTCCCCACTTCTCTCACCCCTGCAGACAGAAGTGATTCTAGAGGGCTGGAAGTAGGGCAATATTCAAGTTAATAAGCTATGTCCTTGTCACACATAGTTCACTTTTTTTGTGAATTGCCAGTTCATGCCTCTGGCCCTTATTTCGATTGTGGCATTTGTGTTTTTCTTTTCTTTTCTTTTTTTTTTTTTGTGGTACACAGGCCTCTCACTGTTGTGGCCTCTCCTGTTGCGGAGCACAGGCTCCGGACGCGCAGGCTCAGCGGCCATGGCTCACGGGCCCAGCCGCTCCACGGCATGTGGGATCTTCCCGGACCGGGGCACGAACCTGTGTCCCCTGCATCGGCAGGCGGACTCTCAACCGTGCTCCACCAGGGAAGCCCCTGTGTTTTCCTTTTTGATTTGCACAAAGCTCTTTACACATCTGTTGGGACCACATCAAGTAGGCACCTCCCCCTTAGCAGATGTGTGACAAAGCCCATGTCTGTGTCATGTCTTCTCCACTGAGGGGTGCCAGGAATTCTTGGGGCTCTGGAAGAGTCCCTGAAACCTTTACATTTTCTTCTTTCTGACTCTTCCCTGCCTCTACCCCCTCTTCTAGCCTCTTAGGAGTGTCTTAGGATCTTAGGGGTATCTGTGTATGGAGAGTGGTGGAGTTACCATGGAGACCTAAGCTACATTAAATCACATTAGTGGGCTGTGGCCCGCATCTTTTTTTTTTTTTTTAAATAAAACAGACTAGACCAGGATAGAAGATATCAAAATGCAACACAAGTAGTAAGAATAAGTATTTTTTTAAATGAAACATGTATATATGCACATGCTGGGTCATGCTGTAAAGGTATTTCTTACTTTGGGTTTTATAAAAATAATTGAAATCCAGTGAATTAGGGCTACTGGTATTGTGCTAAGGGTTTGGGGCTCTGACTTTTGAAATCATGCTTGGTGAGGGGACATACAGTTGGCCTTCCTCTGTCTAGCCTTATTGCCACACCAGTATCCTGTTTCAGTAAACCCCCCTCTCCACTCACCCAGTTCAGGCCATGCCAAGCGATTGTTGGAACAATCCCGGCCAGTTGTTCTGCCTGCAGCTCACACATGCACTTTCCCCGGCTGCCAGCTGGCATGACACCTTCCTGATCACCACTTCCTTGCTCCAGGTCTCTGTTGCTTTGAGCTCAGAGATTTTCCTGGGCTCTGTTGAGAAAAGTTCTCGCCTGCTTCTCAGATGGGCCAATCTTTGGATCGTGATCTGTTCTTTCACTGACCATTTTCCCCTCCTTCCATTCCAAGAGGAGGCTCCACACCTCCCAGGTATGCTTCCACGTTTCTGTCTACTGCTGGCATCACTGTCTGTTGCAAAGCTCTGCTAGAGCCTGAATGCTTATGTTTCCCCCAAATCCATATGTTGAAACCTAACCCCAGTGTGATGGTATTTGGAGATTGGGCCTTTGGGGGAGTGCTTGGGTCATGAGGGCTGTGCCATCATGAATGGCATTAATGCTCTTATAAAAGAGACCCCAGAGAGCTCCCTCAAACCTTCTGCCATGTGAGGACACAATAATAAGATAGCCGACAATGAACCAGGAAGCAGGCTTTTATCAGACTCCAAATCTGCCGGTGCCTTAATCTTGGACTTCTCAGCCTCCAGAATTGTGACAAATAAATTTCTGTTGTTTATGAGCAACGTGATTTACAATATTTTGTTATAGCAGCCTGTACAGTCTAAGACGATTGTGACAAATAATTTCCTGCTGTGTTTTAGCCACCCAGTCTATGGTATTTTCGTTATAGCAGCCTGAGCTAAGACAATCTCTAATTTTCCTATTTCTTTGGTCATTTCAGTGCAATTTTGGGAAGATGAAGGACTTCGTAAGATTCTGGAACCACTTTAATTTCCCCATATTCATTGCTTTCTTACTCCCTCTCGGTTTCCTCTCAGTGATCACTAGCAAAACTCTTGAAATGCAAAGGACCTGTGCCCGTCTTTGGGGATATCAAGGAAAGGGGTAGCTGTCGAGGCTGGTTTTCCGGCTGCAGCAGGCTGAGGGAGAGCCTGGAAGGAAACAACGGGGTGGGGTTACTGCAGGGGACTGTGTTTTGGTTTCTTAACTAGTGCTCAGATTAACTTAGATGGGTTGGAACAGTGGGTTGAAGTTAAGGAAGAAAAGTAAAAGTTCAAGGGGTGAGAAGAAGAAACGTAGACTCCTACGCTTGCATCATAAAACTCAACTGCGTCCATATACGAGGGAGCACAAGCCTGAAACATTTCACACGAAGAGGACTCTGGGTTTTGCCTGTTGGCATGATAAAGCTGTCGACACTTGAATGTCATGGAGAGGCAGATTATCCGGATCAAGGGAGGCCAGGATCCTTGTCCTTTCTGGGCTTGAGCTGGTCTCACGTGGAGTCATATATCCATTACTTGGGGCCACCATGTAAAGGCATATATTAGACATGGGGCACTAGAAAGATTACAGAGCAGGATGGCAAGGATGGAAAAAACCTGGAAATCATGTCTTACGAGAGGTGGTTGAAAACAGTATTTCGTTTGGAAAGGAGAATAGTTGCCGGGGGTGGGGGTGGGGAGGGAGGGTGCATAGCCATTGGCTTTACCTCCATCAGGGACTGCCGTGAAGATGGTGTATTAGCTTCCTATTGGCGCTATAACAAATGACCCCAAACCTAGTGGCTTATAACAGCATCAGTTTTTCATTCAGTTCTAGAGGTCAGAAGTCTCACTGGGCTAAAATCAAGGGGTCCATCGGCAGAGTGCTGCTGCTTTTGGAGGCTCTGGGGGAGAATCTGTTCCCATCTTTTCCAGCTTCTAGGGGCTTTCATTGGCTTCTTCCCTATTCTGTCTGCCAAGTGACAATCTCTTTTTTTTTTTTTTTTTTTGAGGGGGAAGTAACATTTTATTTTTTTCATTTAATTTTTATTTTATATTGGAGTATAGTTGATTTACAATGTTGTGTTAGTTTCAGGTGTACAGCTAAGTGATTCAGTCATACATATACATATATCCATTCTTTTTCAGATTCTTTTATTTATTTAATTTCTTTTTGGCTGTGTTGGGTCTTCGTTGCAGTGCGCGGCCTTCTCATTGCGGTGGCTTCTCTTGTTGCAGAGCATGGGCTCTAGGTGCCCGGGCTTCAGTAGTTGCGGCTCGTGGGCTCTAGAGCGCAGGCTCAGTAGTTGTGGCGCATGGGCCTAGTTGCTCCGCGGTATGTGGGATCTTCCCGGACCAGGGCTTGAACCCGTGTGCCCTGCGTTGGCAGGCGGATTCTTAACCACTGCGCCTCCAGGGTAGTTCCGGATTCTTTTCTCATATAGGTTATTACAGAATATTGAGTAGAGTTCCCTGTGCTATACAGTAGATTCTTGTTGATTATCTGTTTTATATACAGTGGTGTGTATATGCCAATCCCAAACTCCTGATTTATCCCTCCCCTCCCACGTTTCCCCTTTGTTAACCGTAAGTTTGTTTTCGAAGTCTGTGAGTCTGTTTCTGTCTCATTTGTATCATTTTTAAAATTTAGATTCCACATATAAGTGATATAATATGGTATTTGTCTTTCTCTGTCTGACTTATTTCACTCAGTATGATAATCTCTAGGTCCATCCATGTTGCCGCAAATGGCATTATTTCATTCTTTTTTATGGCTGAGTAATATTCCATTGTATATATTTACCATGCAAAGCAGCAGTCTTAACCCTCTGACCTCTGCTTTCATCTTCACATCTTCTCTCACCCTCCTGCTTTCTTCTTTCCCTTATAAGCTTCCTCGTGATGACATTGGGCACTTCTGAATAACCCAGGGTCATTTCCCCATCTCAAGGTCCTTCATTTAATCACTCCTGCAAAGTTCCTTTTGCCATGTAAGGTAACATTCACAGGTTCTGGGGATTAGGTTGTGGACATCTTTGGGGGGTTATTAATCTGCTTACCACAGATGACCAAGTATTTTGTTTGGTTTTATTTTCTTCTTTGTGGCTACAGAGGACAGAACCTGGGCTAACAGGTGTAAGTTACAAGGGGAGACACTGTGAACTAAGACGAAGTAACACTGTCTCATAGTCTGGACTTTCTACAGCAAGAGAGGTGGGCTTAGGAGGGAGTGATCCTTCTCTCTTTGGATCAGTCGAGAGGAGAATGATTTTCGCTGGGACAGCAGGATTTCCTGTGTTGGGTGGGATGTCCGACCAAATGGCATAGATGATCCTTCCCAATTTTAAGACTACCACTTTTATTTCACAGACTGTTCAGGCATGACATTTTAGTTATTTGGTTTATGATTTAGGAGATTAGACAAGGCTTTTGCTATAGCAAGACACAAGCATGCGCAGTGTAGCAGATGTGTGTCCTGCACGTGCCCCCTCAGCCCTCACCATTTCTGCACAAGCCAGTGTGCCATTGCAGGCATCTGTGATGCTCTGCTCAGCCTAGGTGCAGACCCGGCTGCATGCCCGTAGTTAATGCTATCAAGAGCAGCCCTTGGCCAAGGACAAAAAGAAATGGGCAAACAAAGAACCCACTTTCCTCACCCCTGGTGGTGGTGATGGGAGGATGCTCCAGACCAGCGGCCCAGAGTGCTGACCTGCTCATTAAAGCATCTCGTATTGAATATTTTGCCTTTTCCCTTGCTCACTTCCCCACTCCCTACAGAGCTTCCTAATATCACTTCCCAAATAGACCACCTGCTCTCAAACCTTCGCCTCAGAATCTGCTTCTGGGGGAACCCAGACTGAGATAACCACAGAAGGCTTATGGGGGAAATAAACCCCTCCATGACTGGGTATGAGAGGAGCTAAGATTTTTCCTACAAGTAATACTGCCGCTTCCAAACAGAAATTCTTAGCATGATGGTCCCATGGGCATTCTGACAATTCTAAAATAGGCTGCTGGGACTTCCCTGGTGGCGCAGTGGTTAAGAATCCGCCTGCCAGGGGCTTCCCTGGTGGCGCAGTGGTTGAGAGTCTGCCTGCCGATGCAGGGGACACGGGTTTGTGCCCCGGTCCGGGAAGATCCCACATGCCGCAGAGCGGCTGGGCCCGTGAGCCATGGCCGCTGGGCCTGCGCGTCTGGAGCCTGTGCTCTGCGACGGGAGAGGCCACAACAGTGAG
>NW_006778324.1:747500-752310 GCF_000442215.2 Lipotes vexillifer | reverse complement strand
AAAAAAAAAAGAATCCGCCTGCCAATGCAGGGGACATGGGTTCGAGCCCTGGTCCGGGAAGATCCCACATGCCGCGGAGCAACTAAGCCCGTGCGCCACAACTACTGAGTCTGTCCTCTAGAGCCTGCGAACCACAACTGCCAAGCCTGCACGCCCGGAGCCTGTGCTCCACAACAGGAGAAGCCACCGCAATGAGAAGCCCACGCACCGCAACGAAGAGTAGCCCCCGCTCGCCACAACTAGAGAAAGCCTGCGCGCAGCAACGAAGACCCAACACAACCAAAAGGAAATAAATAAATAATTTAAAAAAGAAACAGGCTGCTGCCTTTCCTAGCCCTAGGTGAAGCGTTGCTCTCAATGCTCCATCAAGAAAAATCTATCACGAGGAGTCATGTAGTTATTTTTGGTATTTGTATATGTAATGGGTATGGAATTTTAATGGTGACAGGATCGGTTGTGGAAGAAGTGTGATGTTACTGATTTCTAGCACTGGATATATTGTCTGACTCCAAGCACCCAGCTGATAAAGTGCAGGTGACTTCATTTCTTCCAGTCCAAAGTTTCTTAGCCTATCCATTTCTTTGGGGGCTGTACTTGGGACGGCTATAGCTCAATTATACTTACTCCAGGCCTTCCTTTTCCTCCTCTGGCCCCAGGGAGAGATGTGAGACAAGGCCTGCTTAGGATCGCAGTATGGTGGAGGGTGCGGGGATGTGACTTCCTTGAGGTGCCTGCTCTGTGGCTGGCCATCGCTGGGGGTACCAGGCCAGTCTTGGGCTCCTTGTTCAGTGCCCTTGGTATTGCCAATGGCTCCTCTTTCCTTTGGTACTCTGCATTTCTCCAGTGAGCCGTATTTCATCCTCTGAGTCCCCACTGTCAGCCACTCTCTGAGTCTCTGACTTGGGGACCCGGGGATGTTTGGTCCTGTCTCCTGCATCCCTGAGAACCTGGCTCCCTCTCAAGCCTCTCATCCATGCCTTCCCTGGCGGGCGGGTCCAGGAAGCATCTGTGGGTTTCCAACCCCAAAACTTCATCCAGCTAACAGTGCATAAGGCTCCTCTCTTCTCAAATGCTGCCTCCCCCCATTTCAGCTGGAACCCCCCTGTATCTTTCCATTCCCTCTTCCTGGCCTGGGGGGGAGGGGCAGTAGACTTAGCTGCCGTCTGTCAGATTCACTTCTTTTCCCTCCAACTCGTCTCCCTTCCATTAGGGTGGAGCCTTTTTACATAGCACAGGGGAAGAACAGGCGGCTGGTAAACGAGTTCTGCCTGAAGCCATCAACTCTCAAGACTCACATCCCATTGTCTCTCTTTCTCAGAAGTCCAGAGAGAAATTGGTGACTTTGCTGGTTGGTCCCAGCAATTCACACTTCGAAGCAAATTGTTACTTCAGTGCTCATGTCTAAATGAGGGTGGTCTTTTGGTGTGCGTGTGGGGTTGAGGACAACGGGGCAGCTTGTCCTATTTGATGTCCCAGGGTTTTACTCCACATACATCATCCTCCAGCCCTCGGTGGCTTGAAAGTAGCAGGTTTGAACAGATGGCCGTGGCTTCTCAGCATCCTGGGTCCCTGAGGTGAGTCCAGCCACAGGGAGAGCAGGGGCAGAGTGGCCACCAGATGATCCTGTCATGAAGGCTCTGTCCTGCTGCCCAGAAGTGGCTGGGGCCCTGACCAAGAGGTTTTCACTGGGAACATGCTCCATCTGGAGCTGAACGGCCTCACCTCAGTCACTGAAAGTGTGTTCTAAACACGGTATTTTAATTACTCCTGCACCGGGGCTGTTTGGTACATGCTTGGTTTGGGGCCCAGGACAGATGGAGAGGTGGACTCCCCAGTGGGTCTGGAGCGTGGGCCTCAGAGAGTGCTAATGTTTCTCAGATCTCCTCTGTGAAGCCCAACTGTGGCAACACTGTAGCTCAGGCCAGGAAATGGAAACACACCGCCAGGTGGTGGGACAGGCTGCTTCTTAATTAAGGAGCCTCTGAAGCTTGCCTGGTGATGGGAGTGGTTTGTAAATGGTTTAGGCACCTGCTGTGTCCACATGCTATGGACTTCGTCCAAGGGGGTCCCAGCCTCCTTCACCAGAATCATGGTGGAAATAATACGTCTTCACTGAACATTTATAATCTGCCAGGCACCATGCACTCTCAGGCACTTTACCCTGCATTCCCATTCAATCTTCATAGCAACCCTGTACGTAGATGCGGTTATTAAACTCATTTTACAGAGAGGAATGCTGAGGGCAGAGGTTAACTAAATAGCTTAGGCTCACATAGCTGGTGAGGGTGAGTTAACATTCAAGACTTATAGCTAGCCAGCCCTGAATTCTGACCCTCAGTTCATCATGGGTAGATTCAGGTAATTCTACGTACCTCATAGGGTTATTGTGAAGATTAAATAAAATTATGTGAACCAGAATCTACCAGCCTAGAGTTTGCCATTTAGTAATAATTCAGTACATGTTTGAATACCTATTGTGATGGTTAATTTTACGTGTCAACTTGGCTAGGCCATGGCACCCTGATATTCGGTCAAAATTGTTCTAGATGTTTCTGCGAAGGTATTTTTGAAGGTATTGACATATAAGTCAATAAACTTTAAGTAAAACAGATTGATTACCTTCCATGATGAGGGTGGGCCTTGTCCAATCAGTTGAAGGCCTTAACAGAAAAAGACCAGCCTTCCCAGAAGAAGAAGGAATTCTGCTAGCAGACTGCTTTCAGATTCAAACTGAAACTTCTCCTGGGTCTCCTGCCTGCCGGCCTAACCTGCCAGATTTTGGACTCACCAGCCTCCACAATTGCACAAACCCATTCCTTAATATAAACCTCTCACTCTCTCTTTTTCTCTCTCTGCACATCTTGTTGGCTGTTTCTCTGAGGAACCCTGACTAAAACACCTATGCATAGGAGGCTGTTTTAGTAATATATGGTTCATCCATATGGAATAATATGCAGTTCTTAAAAAGAACAATTCAGAACTGTGTATTTTGACCTAGAAAGATATTCATTAAAAAACAAATTTTACTAAGTACATGATTACATTTTGAGAGAAAAAGAAAATTGGAACACATATCTGTGTACATGTTTATGTGTGTCTCTGTGTTTATGAGCTTAGAGGAGGATATGAAGGGATATACAGCAAGTTGTTGACGGTCATCCTGAGGGATGGCAATGGTAGCTGTGGAGGTGTTACTGGGGTAGGGAGGGATATTTACTTTTTCTTTCTATGCTTCTTTACTGTTTGATTTTAGTATGCATTATTTTTGTCATTGAAAATACAGTAAAATAGATAAGGATAGTATGAAAAATGTGTTAATTTTGAATCTTTCTTCCTACCTGTATCTGCAGGCAGTGGGGACAGCATAGCATAAGTCTGTCTGTATTCACTTTATGCCGATCTGTACTGATGGGCCATCCTGAATGGAGGGAACTGACTGGGGTGTCCTCAGTCTGCTCTGATTACTAGGGCCTTGCTTGCACAGTGCCCTGGTCTAAATGAATGTCCAAGGCCAAAGGTGGTTCTAAAGGAATCTCCTTCCACAATTCTTGGCCCTGGTTTCTGGGGTCTGGGTAAGTTTGGTGGCCTTCCGCATGCAGCTCTGGAAGCCAAAGGTTGAGCTCCCTGTTGCTGGAGGGTGCTAAAGCTAAGTCCTCCACCCCCCAGCTGTGGAGGACAGCAAGCCACCTTAAGCAAGAACAACACCTAGTGCCAGACGCTGTCCTGGGTGCTGGAAAGTCAACTGTGGCCAAGTTGCCATTCACTGTGAACTTCCACTAAAGGTTTAGCAGGGAGGAGCCATTCCAGAAGCCTAGAGGAGGGGGAATGGCTGGTCAGAGTGGCCTGGCAGCCAGTTCGACATTATCAGAGAAACGTTAAGGAGTTTGAACCTCTTGCCTTCAATCCTTTTGCAGGGTCGGCTGGCTGCTCATGACTGGAATTGGCTGTTGGTTTGAGTGACGTAGTTGAATCAATGCGTGGTGTTTTCCTTCTGCGCAAACCAATCAGTCACCCACTTCCACATCCAATGCATACCAGGGCCGTCTCACCCCAGACTCTGAAGCTTGCCAAAAGGAAGCAGGAGCCCGCACACCCTTCCCAGGCTAGCCACCTTGAAGCAATTCAATCCGACAAAGGTGCACCTGAGTATAATTCACTGTTGTCAATTACAGGCAAGGCCCTGCTCCAGAATCATAGTTTGGGGAAAGTCAGGTAGTTCAGGCAAATGGAGAATCCCAACATCCACATAACACATATGCATGAAATGCACATCAGAACCACTTGAGGAGGTTTCAAAAATGCTGGTGCCTGAGCCCAGACACTTGTATTTTTTTTTTTTTTTAATTCCGGTTGAGAAGCACCGTGCTAGTACCATGGGATAGGTGTCTGTTCTGTTAGTTATGCCCTATGTCTGAAATGCCGGGTGCAAAGCAGGGAGGGGTGAGGACTGATGCTGGTGAAACTGGCCAAGTCACGGTGGGGCTGGCACTCTGCAGACCCAGCTGCAGTGGTTCCCAAGAGGGGTCTCCTCTGGTATCCCACATCTTCTCTGTATCTTGGGGAAGAGCTGATGAGAGAGTGACAGTAACCAGCTCATTGTAATTATTATTCCTATCCTAGAGAAGACAGGGTGTGTCTGGATAGTAGCAGGACTTGAGGTGGTGGCTGGAAAGCACAGGTGGCTGAGATGTAGGTCAAGTTCTGAACCAGAGCTGACCTTCAGAATGATGCATGCTGGGTTTAGTCCTTCCCTATTTCCTAAGTGTGCAGAGGAGGTGGTGGGTGACAGAGCCAGAGCTGGGGCCTGCAG
>NW_006778324.1:703674-747490 GCF_000442215.2 Lipotes vexillifer | reverse complement strand
GGAAAGAACAGTGTCTCCGTATCAGGAGACCAGGGCAATCTGCCCCAGAGCTAACAGTAACTTGCTTTGAAACTGGTCAAAACTGCTTTCTTCCCCACTCTCCCATCCCTGGGCTTTTCTTGAATTGTGAGGAAATGAGGCCAGATGAGCTTTTACGCTCCCTCCCTGTTTTCACTAGTTTGTGATTCTTTAAATATCAAGATACAGTAAAACAAAAACAACCCAAATCATCATATCCAGAGAACATCTAGTCTTTTCGTAATTTTTTAAATTACAAAAGTAATACATGCTTATTATAAATATCAGTGGACACAGAAGTATGCAGAACACAAAGCTCCTTTTCTTCTGATTCTGTATCCCAGGGGCAACGACTGTAAACACTTTGGGAATGTCCCCTCCATAGCTTTTATTATAATAACTCCATGGTAAAAATTGTGAACTTTACCAGTGAACTCCAGAATTTAAATACTAGAAGCCTAGGTTGACTCCGAATTCAGACTTCAAAGAACTGGTCTGTACAGTTCTATGCAGATGTGAGTCAGCCACGCAGAGCCTGGAGCCT
Source organism: Lipotes vexillifer (assembly GCF_000442215.2). NCBI lineage: Eukaryota > Metazoa > Chordata > Mammalia > Artiodactyla > Lipotidae > Lipotes > Lipotes vexillifer. The sequence continues at coordinate 746,928 of NW_006778324.1, read as the reverse complement.
CTGGGCTGTGTTAGGGGCACAAGTGACAAAGACTGCGGGCTGGGTGGAGGGGCCAGGAAGTGCCTGTCACATTCCCTTTCACAAAGACATTGATTGTGAGTTACAAGCCATTAGGCTGGAAATTGTATTTGCATGTTAATTAAGCTTCAAATCTTTTCATCCTGGCCTCAGGCTCTTGCACAGTTTGCTAAAGAAATTCTGTCAGTTCACCTCATTTTATCTGATTTTGACCTATGACTGGTTGACTTGTTTTTGGTGTGCGTGTGTGCGTGTGTGTGCGTGTGTGTGTGTGTGTGTGTGTGTGTGTGTGTGTGTGTGTGTGTGTGTGTGTGTGTGTGTGCGCGCGCAATCAAGTGAGGTAGAATTTTGGGAAAGAACTTCTCTTGGGCTGCAACTGGCTTTCATCCAAGATGTGCGGAAGGGCCATGTCCACAGAGTCTGGAATGAACTTTGTGATGACTAAACCCCTCAGCCTAAAGACTAAGAACAGCTTGTCCTGAGGGGAGACCTCCATGCCTTTTGCGGGGGCTCTTGTGAGGAGGTGAGCTTTAATCTCAGCCAACATGAGATTTAATCTCAGCTTTAATCTCCTTGATTGGAGGCTGAGACTCGTGAGCTCTGCCCACAGGTAGCGGTTAGCAGCCAGTGGACTTTGTGTGACAAGTCATCAACCATGTACCCCAGAGCCAACTGTGGTGCTGATCTGCTGAGGTCCTAGCCTTACCCTTGTCTCCAAATGTGGCAGACTTATGTGGCTCCGTTTATAATTGCTTTTAAAAAATAGGACAGAAACATGCTATATACATTATTCTCCACATTATTTTTCCCTATTGAGTATTTTGTACATCTCTTTGCAAGTCCATACATATAGATCAGCTTCATTCTTTGTAATAGCTGTGTAGTATTCCATAGAATATGAAGTTTCCGCTTTCCTTTTTTTATGATGAATAATTGTACGGTAAACATTCTTGCTTATACAGCTTTTGGACGGGTGCTTTTCTTTCAGTTGGAGAGATTCCCAGAAGCAGCATTGCTCTTGGGTCAGAGGGAGTCCATATCTTTAACTTTAATAAATCCTGCCAGATTAATTTCGAAAACGGTTGAAATAATTTACAGTTCCAGCAGGGTTTGTGAGCGCCCTTTTCCTCACACCCTTGCCAGCATTAGATGTTATCAATCTTTGTTAATTTGGAGGCTGAGAAGTAGGATCACATTTTTGTTTTCGTTTGCATTTCCTGGAAAATTAATGAGCTTTTGCTTTAGTCCTAAATTGTGCTCTATTATCTTTGCATTGATGCATTGTTTTTGCAGATGACTTGAGCTGGGGTTGCATGTGAAGACAGAAGGTGAAGACCTTCCAGAAGGTCAAAGAGGGCTCCTGGTAGTAGCTGTGCTGTTTCAGACCTACAGATGAAAGGATTGGACTATGGCCAGACCAGGGCAGCTTAGAAAAATGGAATTGGGGTGACTTTCTCCATAGTCAGAGCTGAGCACAGATGGATGGGTTTTTTCATGAGGTAGTGAGTTCTTCATTCCCAGAAGGATTTAAGCAAATATCAGAAGACCATCTTCTATTTATTCACTCAGGATAGAGTGGTGAATAAGATAGGTATGGTCTCTACCTTCGTCGGTCTCAGGAGTCTAGTGAGGAAGTCTTATGCTTAAACACATGATTATACATATGTGTGTTTAATTACAAACAGGACACGCACTAAAAAAGCACAGGGGAAAAATGTTTATTTAGGCCTTCTGCCCACTTTTGATGGGGTTTTTTGGTTGGGTTTTGTTATTGAATTGTATGAGCTGTTTGTATATTTTGGAAATTAAGCGCCTGTTGGTCACATCGTTTGCAAATATTTTCTCCCATTCCGTAGGTTGTCTTTTTGTTTTGTTTATGGTTTCCTTTGCTGTGCATAAGCTTATAAGTTTGATCAGGTCACAATTGGTTATTTTTGCTTTTATTTCTATTGCCTTGGAAGAGTGACATAAAAAGACATTGGTGTGATTTATGTCAGAGAATGTTTGCCTATGTTCTCTTCTAGGAGTTTTATGGTGTCACGTCTTATATTTAAGTCTTGAAGCCATTTTGAGTTTATTTTTGTGTATGGTATGAGGGAATGTTCTAACTTCATTGATTTACATGTGGCTGTCCAGCTTTCCCAACACCACTTGCTGAAGAGACTATCTTTTCTCCATTGTATATTCTTGCTTCCTTTGTCAAAGATTAATTGACAGTAGGTGTGTGGGTTTATTTTTGGGCTATTCTATTCCATTGATCCATATGTCAGTTTTTGTGCCAATACCATGCTGTTTTGATTACTGTAGCTTTGTAGTATTTTCTGAAGTCTGGGAGAATTATGCCTCCAGCTTTGTTCTTTTTCCTCAGGATTGCTTTAGCAATTCTGGGTCTTTTTATATCAATAGCTCCATATAAATTTTAGGATTATTTGTTCTAGTTCTGTGAAAAATGTCATGGGTAATTTGATAGAGATTGCATTAAATTTGTAGATTGCTTCGGGTTGTATGGTCATTTTAACAATATCAATTCTTCCAATCCAAGAGCATGGGATATCTTCCATTTCTTTGAATCATCTTCGGTTTCCTTTACCAATGTTTTATAGTTCTCAGCATGTAAGTCTTTCACCTCCTTGGTCAGGTTTATTCCTAAGTATTTTGTTTTTTTGATGTGATTTTAAAAGGGATTTTTAAAAATTTCCCTTTCTGATATTTCATTGTTAGTGTAAAGAAATGCAACAGATTTCTGTATGTTAATCTTGTATCCTGCTACCTTGCCTGTGCAGTGACCTCCATGGGCCACTAACCTTTTACAGATCTCAAAACAGAGGCCAGACCACGGTCCTCCCTACAGAGAGGCTGCCTGCGTGACTTCTCCCTTTCAGTCCTCTAGGCTCTGCTAAAGAGCACCTGCAGTAGGTCAAATGGTTGCCCCGCAAAAGATATGCCGTGTCCTAATGCCAAGAATCTGTGAATATTACCTGATAAAGCAAAGTTAAGGGTCTTGAAAGGAGGAGTCTATCTTGGATTATCTGGGGGACCCTAAATGCCATCACACGGATGCATGTAAAAGAGATGCAGATAGAGGTTTTATACAGACGCACAGAGAAGGTGCTGTGAAGATGGAGGTGGAGATTGGAGTGATGTAGTCGCAGTTCCGGGAACTCCGGGGAAGCCACCAGAAGTTGGAAGAGGCAAGGAACAGGTCAGCTTCTAGAGCCCTCAGAGGGAGTGTGGCTCTGCTGATGCCTTGATTGTAGACTCCAGAGTTGTAAGAGAGTACATTTCTTGTTTTAAGCCACCAAGTTTGTGGTCGCTTGTTACAGGAAATTAATCGCAGCATCTAAGAGCTGAGCTTTCCAGCCACCAGGTAAGAACCCAAGTCTGGGCCGCACTGTCTCCATTGGACAGGCTGTTAACAGGAGTCTGTCGGGAATGATGGGGAGCTGGCTTGGGGGTCGCTGTGGGCAGGGAGAGGGAGGGGGCAAGTCTCTGCTGAGAGCCAGCTGAGCTCCAGCATTAAGTCACAGGCTACTCAGAACCAGACTTCTGCTGCATTTGAGAATCCTGGCCGCCTCCCCTGCAGTCAGGAATAGGGCTTTACGAGGCAGCTGGTGTTTTTGGGGGAAAATAGGCACGCAGGGCTTCTGGCAACATGATGGGGAAAGAAACTGGAGGCAGAGGAGGGAGCGCAGGACCGGCTTGGCGGAGGAGCTGGTGTTAATTCATTCCAACAGCCTTTCCCGTCGGCTCAGCCTTTTCCAGCCTGCAAGGTGTTCTGTTGCCTCCTCGGCAGATCCTGGCGAGAGCCCTGGGAGATGCGCAGGGAGGGTGCCGCCAGATAGGAAAGGCAAGGTGGGTGTTGACTGGCCTGGGCCTCACAGCTGGTGAGAGGGGGAGGTGGGACCAGCTGCCTCAAACCCCTCGCTCATTTCTCAGCTTCAGGGGGCTAAGAGTTGAGCTCAGGCAGGTGCCACCAGGCAGACGGGACATCTGTTTCCTTCGGGGGACAGCTCCGGCAATACACAGTGCTTCTGGGAGGGGCTGTAGCAGGCTGAGTTCCCCAGGAGGGGGACTGTTAATGCACACTGTTAATTAGGAGGGGTTTTAGGGAATCTATGTCTAGGGAAGTGAGGAGAAGGAGGTGGGATGGGGCAGAGGGACAGCCACAGTGCTGTCTTCCTCTGCCAGCCCCACAGAGAGCTCTGGAGGCCCTCTTCTCAGAGCAGGGGCACATCAGAACCCCAGAGGCCCAGAAAGGCAGAAGGAGCCTCCCACATGGCCTATTCCTATCTTCTCATTGTAGAATATGGAGGCCCAGGCTCAGAGGAGGGCAAGGACGTGCCCAAGGTCACCCACAAGTTTGACGGTGCCCAGCTCCTATGGCTTCCCGCAGATCACTCCTGGGCCCCTCCTTCCCTCAGCCGGTCCAGGCTGCTGCCCCTGATTAGCCCGCCTGACTCCTTCACTCGCTCAAGTCTCTTCCTCGGCAATGACGGTTTCACTCTGCAAGGAGTACTCAGTGGTAATTGACAAGCCCAGGGGCTTCAGCATCCCCTGTGCCCCTGAGGTGGTCACGGGGTTTGATGCCAGAGAGACCTGAGTTCTAGTTCCTGTTCCATTACCACTGATCTGTTGTGTGACCTCAGGCAAGTCTCTGTCCTTCTCTGAGCCTCAGTTTTCCCATTTGGAAAACTATAAAAGGGGTTAAAAATACTTTCTGCACAAGGTTGCTGTGAGATTAAGTTAAGTCAGAAATGTGAAAGAGATGATAATAATTATTATTAATATTTCATCAGGGTATTACTTTATGTTGACTACACTGAAAGCTCTTTGACAATGAAATCATTATTCTCATCCGTCTTCACTCCCCAGCTATTAGGATAGGGCTGGGAACACAGTAAGTGCCCAGCAAACACCATAACACAATGAAAGAGAGAGAGAGAGAATCCTTTTCTCTAACTACAGTTAACCCTTTTCATGAGATGTAATAACAGAGCAACTAACATGGTCTGCGCACCCATCCCGTGCCAAGCACATCTCACTTAACCCTCCCAACAGCCCTATGAGTAGGTATTATGACCCTAATTTTATAGGGGAGGAAATTGAAGTTCAGAGAAGTCAAGTAACTTGCCCAACATCACACAGCTAGCAAGCGGTGGAGCCAGGATTTAAAGTTGAGACTGTGGCTTCAAAGCCCATGTACCTTCCACGTACCAAGAGACACTTCACCAGTGTCCCCCCAAGTCCTGTGCCTCAAGGCTGCGAAGTTCAGAGACACTGGCAGATGATCGATGGGGTCTTCAGACATCACCCCAGCCTAGGAATGATTTGTGATGTGGACAAGAATAAGGCTGGAACTCTGAGATGGTTTCCTCTTAGAAATGTCACTGACAAGTCGTACCTACTTGGAATAGCTTTGCTTTGGGTATGTTCAAAAATTTTCCCTGTGGTTGTTTGTAATATACTCGCAGTATAAGTCACTTTCTCCACAGTGGGGTATTGAGAAAGGTCACCCACTGGGTCTCCTCCAGCCCCTCTTGACACTCCAAGAACAGCTTAGGAAGATAAAGGCTCCCACTACCCACCCCCCCAGCCTTCTCCCGGGGCCCTGCGGTGGATGCTGTGACGCATCGCCCAGAGCCCCCTTCAGAAATGAAGGCTGTATTCCCGGTTGCTGGAAGTATGTGCAGGCCGAGAGCCCTCACCTGTCATTCAGATATTGCCCAGCTGCAGAGAGCTGCGTCACCCAAGATTATGCCCCTTTCTGGAACAGTCCACATCCAATGATCAACACAGGGTGAAAAGATCTGACACAGCCATAAAGGGTTATCCCGGCTGTGGGTTGGCTGAGGCCATCGCCAAAGATGGTGCTACGGCTCAGCTTCTCCCTCTGTCCAGCCCCGCTTCCTTCCCCTCCCTTCCACAGGCACAGGTGCCCCCTTAATTATTAAGAATTGCAAGACAACATTCAACCAAGCATACCCCTTCTGAGTGCGGCCCCCATGCAGCTGCACAGGTTGTAGGCTCAAGAAGCCCTGGGCAGAACTGTCCATGGTAGACTGACAGCTGGCTTTGTGAGGCAACAGACCGTAGAATGACGAGGGCAGGCCTTGAGCATCAGAAGAGAACTGCATTCGAGTTCACAGGCCTCGAGCTGTGCAGGTAGGGTTGCTTCTCTGGAGGGCCGAGTGAGCTGGGAACCCTCTGACCCACAGCCTTCGGCTGCCAGGCCTGGCCTGGCCCTGGGAGCAGCCCCTCCGTGTCAGGGCTTCAAAGCAGCAGCAGCGGAAGGCGGGAGACAGCTTAATCTTTCCCCGCCACACGGTGGTGGGGGGGAGGGGGTGAGGCTCTGCCTGGAGGCTCCGTCTTTACTTGGAGCGTCAGCCATTCAGAGCCTCTCCTAGGCAGGAGGCAGGGCTGGCAAAACCGTCCAGGCGGAGAGAAACAGAAAAGTTCGCCTGGGAGGCCTGCAGCGGATTCCTGAGATGGTGGATGGAGTCTTGCAAAAGTGATCTGCTTGCTGGACAGACAGAGCTGTTGAGGGCAGGGAGAAGTCGTGGCTTCTGTCCAGCAGCCAGCAGCCTTCCCAGACCTGCCAGCTCTGGCTGGAGGGAGAGCTCTGGCTGGTTCCAGCAGCCTGACCTAGGGCCCTGCTCAACTCCCACCATCCCCACCTGGCACACTGTGTCGGGACTCAGGACTCAGAAACTGTCTTCAAGAAGGGCCCATTTCCGGAGCCCTGGACCCAGAGTCATGGGCCAGGCCAGGACCAGCCCAGGGTTGGAGGGAGGCTGCTGAATGTGGCCAGGGTTGGGGGCCAGGGGCTGTGCTGCCTCAGCTCAGATTCCCCAGACTCCCCAGGCCTCAGTGCCGAGGTTTAGATGGGCGCTCCTGCCTGGCCCTGGGGCTGTGGCCTCCTGTTAACCCCCAGGTGGGTGCAGAGGGTTCTTGCTCTAACTCTACTTTCCAATAGGCTGTGATCCAGGTGATCCTTCACTGGTGGCTGGTTGATGAGGGGTGGGGCAGAGATGTGTATGTGTATCTGTTACCTTGCCTCTTACATCTCCCCAAATGGCTGGACATCCTTCCAGGTAGGGGCATCCTGGGAAGGTGGGCTGCACAGAGGGGAGTGTGACTCCCCGTGACCTTTGGTGGCACTCTACAGGTTAAAGAGCACTTTAACACTCTTGTCCTCACCAGAATCTTCAGAGTAAGATTATGATCTTTGTGTTATCTCTAAGATAACTATGGAGCGGAAAGGTTCAGACCTTACCCAAGTCACACTGGAATCGAGCTTGGTCCAGGTTTGAACTTACATGAGCCCAACTCAGAAACCCAAGCTAATCCTGTTGCCTAGACCAGCAGTTCTCAAACAGGATCATGCGTCTGAGTTGCCTGGAGAGATCATGAAGACACAGATGACTGGGCCCACCCCTAGTTTCTGATTCAGTGGGTCTGGGGTGGGGACTGAGGATTTGCCTTTCCCAGGCGGTGCTGATAGGGTCGCCCAGGGAACCAAACTTGGAGAGCTCCCAGCCTAGAAACACTTCCCTGGTGTTCAGAAAAGAGACCCAGTCCTCGTAGGAACTGTGTCAGAATGTAAACCCCCTTTGGGTGACAGCAATGACAGGCTATGCTTGTGTCATGCCTGGCACTGTTTTCAATACTGTATATGTACTGACTCATTTAATCCCTTATGAAGTGAGAATTCTCATTATCCCCATTTTATAGATGAGATGGAGGCACAGAGGAAAAAGGCCTGAGGTCACACACGCAGTAAACAGCAGATTCGGGCTTCAAGCGCAGGTGGTCTGGCTTCTGAGTCTACCCTGACCTACAATCTCCTCTGCCTCCAAGGTGGACTCAAGGCAGGCTCTAGGGTCTAGCAGAACTGGGCTCGAACCCGGTACCCCTTCGTGTCACCTCTGTGACCTTGAGCACGTTAGCTGACCTTTCTGAGCCCTGGCACCCAGGTTTGTGAAATGGGGAGAATAGTGGATCTGCTCTTTGGGATTCTAAGGATTAGAAATGATGGCTCGAAAGGGCCTGGAGGAAGGGTCTGGCATACAGCAGGTGCTCAATAAACAGTAATTCACACCGTTGAGTTGCTGAGAAGCCCTAGCCCTCCTCCCCTGACATAATTCCCTCCGCCACAGGCATGGGAAGAGCCAGGCAAGCCCCACGTACCCCTGCTTCCGCCCCTCCTTGCACGCCTCCCCTTCTCTCCCTCCCCTCCTCTCCCACCTTCCAGATCTCCAGATCCGGGGCCTAGGGTGTTCCACGTGTGGACGAATCAGTTACTAGGTAAAGGCAACCTTGAGGAGGATCCAGGCAGTACTAGATCTTTGGGAGCTGGATTTTCTGGCACCGGGGCTTGATGTGCCCTCAGTATCTGAAGGTCTGACCTTCACACTCTCAGTGATGCCTGCTGTTACTGTTGCCACAAAATCCAATTTCAAATAATAACATTTATTTGAATATCACTGTCTCTGTCTCTAATTTTTATCCCTATAGTTTCATCGTGTTTCTGTTGACAGCATCTCAGTTCTCCAGGATGGGCCGTAAAATAGAGTCAAGGGACATCAGATTTTCTTCCCAGGGGTGATAAGTGCAAAAATCCTCTTAGTGAAGAAAAACACGTGTTCATTTTTATTGTTAAAAAATGTATACCTCTCCCGTTGCGGAGCACAGGCTCCGGACGAGCAGGCTCAGCGGCCATGGCTCACGGGCCCAAACGCTCCGCGGCATGTGGGATCTTCCCGGACCGGGGCACGAACCCGTGTCCCCTCCATCGGCAGGCGGACTCTCAACCACTGTGCCACCAGGGAAGCCCTAGCCAGTAACTTTTATTATGAGGGTTTTTTCCCCCTAGCAATGTAGAAACCAGTGAGCGTTTTCCAAGGTTGGGAAAAGAATGGTCAGAGAGAGGTCAAGGGGAGGTTTGTCACTAGAGTTTATCCCTGGCTGAGCAGAGCGAGGGGACTCCTGGGAATGCATTCCTTAGTGTGCTCACCAGAGACCTGGTCATGTGTCCAGAGCCTGAATCTTAATTTGCGCTCCAGCAGTGATTGGCTGCAGGCAGGGTCTTGGACGTTTCCATTTCTGGTCTGGGTCTCAGTTTCCTCACCTGTGAAATGAGGGCCTCCCAGAAATGGGCACAACCAGACATTGCTGGTGATGGTGAGAATTACCATGACCTCTTCCGAGAGCAATTAATTTGGCAACATCCAGCAGAACTGAAAATGAAGCCTAACCCAAGACCCACCAGTTCCACGTGGTGGTTTCTACCCTGGGGAAAGCCTCGTGTGTGTGCAGGGCTATTGACTGTAGCATCAACGATCACGACAGGTGATTGGAAACAACCTAGCTTTCAGACTAGAGAGGGGAGGGTGAGTAAAGTGTAGTATATTCATATAATGAGGTGAAAAGCAATTAAATGCAATGAACTAGATTCATGCGGCGATGTGGGTTAATCTCAAGATCATCATATTGAATGAGAAAGTGAGTTGCAGAAAACATTGAAGAATGGGTAAGTGGAATATTCCACCCCCGATGCAAATCAGCACACCCACAGCGACGCTACACACCATCATGGATTCTTACGTCCACATAAAAATTTAACAATTGAACTGGAAAGGTGCACATCAGTTCATGATCGTGGTTGCCTTGGCAGGAGGAAAGGAAACAGAATTGGGAATGAGGAGAGAAGGGGCTTGGAATCTAACTGCAGAGGAGCATAGATATAGATGTAGATAAATATATCTATTTTTTTTAATAAAAGGAGACAAAGCAAATAACATTAACAAATTGTCAATTCTGGGTGATGGATAAGTACGTATATATGGGTGCTGGTTGTTTGTTTTTCCTGCTTTACATTTTTTTTTTTTTTACATCTTTATTGGAGTATAATTGCTTTACAATGGTGTGTTAGTTTCTGCTTTATAACAAAGTGAATCAGTTATACATATACATAGGTTCCTATATCTATTTCCTCTTGCGTCTCCCTCCCTCCCACCCTCCCTATCCCACCCCTCTAGGTGGTCACAAAGCACTGAGCTGATCTCCCTGTGCTATGCGGCTGCTTCCCACTAGCTATTTTACGTTTGGTAGTGTATATATGTCCATGCCTCTCTCTCGCTTTGTCCCAGCTCACCCTTCCCCCTCCCCATATCCTCAAGTCCATTCTCTACTAGGTCTGTGTCTTTATTCCTGTCTTACCCCTAGGTTCTTCATGACATTTTTTTTTCTTAAATTCCATATATATGTGTTAGCATACGGTATTTGTCTTTCTCTTTCTGACTTACTTCAATTAAAAAATGGAAACCTACGCATTGAAATAAACCAGGAAGGACGCTTTGGTAGGAGGAGGGTAATTCGGGCTTTTGGTTCCAATTTGCCGAGTCTCTAGGGCTAAAGGGGGGTGAACTGAGGGGCCCATGTCCCTTGGGGTTCCCTCCCCAGGAAACTCCACTCACAGCAGCGCTTGCTTATCCACCCAAGTCATGGAGGCCTGTGAGCAGCTGGTGTTACCAGGACGTAATGCACAAGCCGGAGAGAAGGGGACCATGGCAGGAAAATAAGACTGGGGCAAGCTCACGGGGAGAACAAGGTGGCAGGCAGAAGCATCGAGTTGGAAGGATCCATTGGGGTTTTCAGGGTGATGGGGGTGGTGGGGAGAGACATTCCGTGTTGTGGGCATGGGGTTTAGGGAGGAGAAAGCTCTGTGTGGCTGGCAAGTGGAATGGGCGGGAAAGGAGATGAGGTTGGAGATATGTGTGTGAGCTGGATTATTAACAGGCTCTGGGTGCCACGCCCAACAGTGTGGGCTCCATGCTGGAGGGCCAGGGAAGCAGCAGATGGCCTTAGAAGCATCCCCCAGTAGCTGGTGTGGAAGATGGGATGGAGGCGAGGCCTGAGGAAGCGGGGCAGGTCACTCTTGTCCAGATGACCGTCGATGGGCACAACTGGCCTGAACTGGGGCAGCGCCGGCAAGAAAAAGAAACAGAACTGACCAGCAGACAAAATGACAATAACGGCCAAGACCTACATCACACATGCTTTGCCGGAGGGCCTGGAGCTCAGCGCTTTACACATGTTACTTGGTAAAATCCTCCCAACAGCCCAAGGGGGTAGGTATCATTTCTATCATCTCCATTTTACAGATGAGGAAACTGAGGCAAAGAGAAGTTAAGTAACTTGCCTCAGGCCCCTCCGCTGGTAAGCGGCAGAGCCAGGCTTTTGACCCAGGCAGTCTCCATTCCAAGCCAACCCTGGGCCACTGCGGTAGGCTGCTTCTGGCATGAATGAAGCCCTCTTTGAAAAAAGACCCACTAATAAAAAGCTGACGATGCCCTGATACTGTCTCACCTGTGAAGTGGGCTTCATGGTTTCCAAGGGGCTTTCATCCAACCTTGTCATAGAACCACTCCGTGAGTGCGTGAGGCTGGTGTCTGAATTCCCATTCTAGAGACAAGAAAACTGAGGCTTAGTTGGGTTAAAGACTTGCCCTGTGCAAGTGGCTAAAGGGACCTCAGACCCAAGGCCTGGCTCCTTGACCACCTCCGCCCCCCCAAGCGTCCTCTTGACCTTGTGGCCCCTTGAATTGTCGTCTTTACACACTTTAGGTTGACCTTTCCCACCATTGTCTCCTTCCTTCCTTTGCCTTGAAATGTCAAGGAGGAAAGCATGGCGTTTTCTCGACTTCACCTTGTCCTGTGACCTTTCATAGAAACACTTCCCTGAGCTACACAGTTCACTGCAAATCCTTCATTTGTGTCCTGGTGGAGCCTATTGATTAGAGCACAAAACAGGCCTCTCGTTGGCCCCCAAAGGTGTCTTTCCTTCCAGGAGGCCCAGTAGAGTAGTACTTGTGGATATTTTTATGGGTCATGTTTTAAAAATTACATCCAAATTGAATTTGTGCTGATTTAATCAGAATATGGAAGCTGAGGGATTTCTTGATCGTTCCTGCTACTGGGTCCTGGGCACACGACTTGTCTCTGGAAACTGTGTGCTGTTCTCACCAGTAGCAGGTGAGGGGAAGGTTGGACCTTCCTTTGTCTGCCTGTTAGTTAAATGATCTTAGGAAGTAGGAGGTCTGAAGTGCATGTGTCTCTGAGACCATCAGAGTTCATGTCCCTCCTGGAACAAAAGGGAGACTGAGGGCCAGAGGGGGGCAGTGAACTGCTCGGGGTCACATAGATGGAGCTGACAACTCTGATGATTGTGGCATCTCCTAGGGGCCTGTCCTGATAAGTGTGAGGTCCAGTGACTAAGAACCCCTGCTTGGACTCTGTAAGGGACAAAGGGCTGGATGCCAAGGCCTGGGGACAGCCCTCATCTTGAGAGACTTCAATAGCAACCACAGTGTTGGCAACTGTTCTCTGAATACTCCTACGCTCTGGTACAGAGAAGCTTTAGGGGTTGGTGAGAGGGAGCCATCGTGGGGAGGGAGCAGCCATGCTGTGGGGGAGGGAAAGGTAAGCAGATAGCGCACACACACACACACACACACACACACACACACACACACACACACACACCCCCCCCCCCCCCACACACACACACTGAGATGCTGGATTGGGGCACATGATAGGCGGAATCACGGCCCTCCCAGAGTTGTCCACATCCTAATGCCCCAAACCTGGGAATAGGTTACCTCATATGGCAAAAGGGACTTTGCAGATATGATTAAGTTAAAGATCTTAATAAAGGGGGATTTTCCTGAATTATGGAGATGGGCCCCAGGTTATCACAAGGGTCCTTGTAAGAGGGAAGAAGGCAGGGGGTCCGAGTCAGAGAAGGAAATATGACAAAGGAAGCAGAGGGGTGTGTGTGTGTGAGAGAGAGAGAGAGAGACAGAGACAGAGACAGAGACAGAGAGAGGGAGAGACAGAGAGACAGAGAGAGAGAGGGAGAGGGAGAGACTTGGATATATTGCGCTGCTGGCTTTGAAGATGGAGAAAGGGGGCCATGAGCCCAGGAACGCAGGTGGTCTTCAGACAGAAAAGGCAAGGAAACGGATTTTCCCCTAGAGCCTCCAGAAGGAATACAGCCCTGCTGACACCTTGATTTTAGGGCTTCTGGCTCCCAGAACTGTGAGAGAATAAGTCTGTGTCATTTTAAGCCACTGAGAGTGGTAATTTGTTACAACAGCAATAGGAAACAATGTAGGCTGCAAAACCAGAACTTTAGGGTTGAGAGGGAGAGGGCGTCAGCAGGACATTTTCTGTTGTGTGTGACCAAAAAGCTAACCCAGATTGTTCCAAACCCAAGAAAAGGGACAGGGGAGGGGATTCACTGGCTCGTGTAACCGCACAACCCAGGGTGGATACGGCTTCAGGCGTGGCTGCATTCAGGGCTTGGTTCCTTCCCAGCGCTCAGCTCTGCCCTCTCCTGGGCTGTTTTTAGCCATAGGCTTCAGTGGCAGCACGACCAGAACAGCAGCTCCAGACTTTATTTCCTCTCATCTTGAAATTTGGTTGCAAAAGGACATTTTTTTTTTTTTTCCTCCCAGAAGCCTCAGCTGAAATCTCATGGAATTTGAGTTCCAATTAGTCATGACCCTGTCACACATCACTGCTGGAGCTAGAGCCACCACAGGAACTGAGACGGAGGGAATGGTGGGTCCCAGATGAAAATTCAAGGCTGTGATCAGAAGTTGGGAGGTGGGGTGAGGAGGAAGGATGGCCCACCCCGAACAAGAATGGCCCCTGTGAAGCAAACCAAGCATCGTCCTCAACACACGTCATATGGAGAAGCAGTGGTTCACATCCAAGTGTTACCACTTGCAAGCTCTGTGACCCTGGGCAAGTCATTGAATAGCACAAGTCCCACGTGCTCATCTGTAAAATGGAGAAGCCAGTACTTAGACTGTAGGGATGTTGCAGGAATTAGAGGTTACCTATCACAATGCCTGGCTTGGAGAAGTTCTTCTAAGTGGTGGATCTTGATGGTGATGATGAATGATGGTGATGATTGTGATGATGACAATGAGATAATGACCTGGGGATGTGTCTCCAGGTGCACACAGTGGTCTTCTTGGTGCCCAAAGGACTGGCTCACATACTTTTTGGGTATCCAAATCAATCAGCAGTTAAAGAATAAAAGTAGCTAAAGTGGGCTTCCCTGGTGGCGCAGTGGTTGAGAGTCCGCCTGCCGATGCAGGGGACGCGGGTTCGTGCCCCGGTCCGGGAAGATCCCACATGCCGCGGAGCGGCTGGACCGGTGAGCCATGGCCCAGCTGAGCCTGCGCGTCCGGAGCCTGTGCTCCGCAACGGGAGAGGCCACAACAGTGGGAGGCCTGCGTACCGCAAAAAAAAAAAAACAAAGTAGCTAAAGAAAAAAATAAAAAAAACTCAAGTGTCTCTTTTGGCACAAAATGGAATGGGTAAAGTCTCCAAGGGAAAGTTTTCATTCAGATGCCACTGTTGGATCTGAATATTTAAAAATATCTTCCCATTGTGCGTATCCAGTTTCAGTTTCTTGGAATGAAAAGTAGATAACAAAATTAAACAAACAGCTGCTTTCCCTGGCATTTAACAACTCCCACCGGCTCCGTGGCGCAGGCAAATCTGCTGTGGTTCTTTCCCTCTCTAACAGAAGTCCTGTGCTCACTGGAGGAAATGTTCTTGGGTCACGGGTAATGTCACTGATATTCTCGGAACTTCAGTTCTCTGATGCATAAATGTAGTTGAGGTGGCATCTCCATAAGTAGCACAGAAAGTGATGCTGTGTTCAAGGCTGAGCTGGGAAGAAAGGATTGGAGCACCTGTTGCTCAAGCTACTGAGTGGGCCTGATTCAGGGATCAAACATATATGCACCATTCTGCAGTCTTAGCATTCATTATTGGGTATCTACCACGTGCCGGGTATGGCACTTGGCGTAGTCATTGCCTTGAAGGAAATTGCTGTTTAATAAAAGAGGCTGACTCATAAGCAACTCGGGCCACGTAAAAAGGCTCAAACAAGTCTATAGGAGCAGAGGAGGGAAAAGTTGTTTCTGACATAAGGATTTTCAGGCAAGAGCTGAGCTTTCCCACTGGGTAGAGATGACCAGGGCGGGGAACTGGACACTCTGCTTCATACACATAGCTGGTTATTCTACATTGCGACAGGCTGGCCCACTCCTCTCTTAGTTTCACCTTTGACCCTTCTTCACTGCCTAGACTGAGTTCCCTGGGGATAAGAACGCTGTCTTCTGCTCCTCCTCTTTGCTATTCTACCTAAGGACAGCTCTTGTAGGCTAATAGAACTTTAAGATCATGACCTTGGTCTTCGTCTCTGTTCTTTTTTTTTTTTTTTTTTTGCCTCTCACTGCTGTGGCCTCTCCCGTTGCGGAGCACAGGCTCTGGACGCGTAGGCTCAGCGGCCATGGCTCACGGGCCCAGCCGCTCCGCGGCATGTGGGATCCTCCCGGACCGGGGCACGAACCCGCGTCCCCGGCATTGGCAGGCGGCCTCTCAACCACTGCGCCACCAGGGAAGCCCTTCGTCTCTGTTCTTAATTCCGCAAGGCTGGGCCTGGAGTTTTTCCCTGGCTTTCCTCTGACAGCTGGCCCCGATGTAGGGCACACTGTACTTAATCTTCAAGAATGTGGGGTTTTGGATGACTGACGGAGAGGCTGATCTCGGTCAAGCCCAGGCAGCCCTCACTCACTGAGGTCAAGGGAAGGATGTTCCCTTTATCTGGAGCTGACATTTCCTGCTGGTAACTAGCTCTGGGAGGGGATCCTGGGTACTGGGGACACGAGCAAGTTGGTTGGGGTAGATGCCTGGGACAGCCCTTCATTCCTTCTCTTTGTCTTCCTCTCTGCCTGAGGCCAGCATCAAAAGCTGGGGCCAGGATTGAGTGTCCCCCACCACACAGACAAGACATCTTTCAGGTCATTTGAATTGGAAGGACTTCAGTTTTAGTTGCAGGAATTGATAACCTCTTAGAGATGATATTCTCTAGCCAATTAGGTTATCTTTTCTCTCATTTCTATCCTATCTTCTCCAAATCTAATGGGGGTGTATTCAACATCCTAGGCATGTTCCTGTGATCCGGGAAGTGTACATGGCCCTTGTCACTCCATCTGTGCTTTGATGAAATACTAGATTATGGTTGCAGAAAGATTAATCATGCCACAGCTAAGAGAACACTTCTAAGAAAAAGCACTGTCAAAAGGATAATTGTACAAGGTCACCAGCCTTCTCAGACCTTTCTGTTTTTCCTCCTTTCCTTTTTGTGACAGGAGGAGCTCAGAGAGACCACGAGGAGTCGATTGTTGGGGCAATGGGTCAGATGCTGAGGAGGTGGCATCTGTATAAATTACAGAGCCTTCCTTGCCCCTGGGCTTTGCCCACTTTGCATGCAGATGCTAGGGTAAATTCCACATCACTTACCCTGGCATTGAAGACTCCTTTCATCGGGTTCCAACCTCTTGCCTATGTTTATCTCTAACCATTTCTCCCTTCCCCTGCATTCCAGGAAGCTGCACAAAATATTGGTTATGGCTTCACAATGCTGTGCACTTTAAAATGGCTGAACTTTTGCACTGCTTGGAATAGGCTTCAGCCTTTAATTTGTATGGAAAGCCCCTAATTATTCTTCAAGACCTGACACAAATGTTCCCTCTCAGTCAAAGCCATCCCCTACTCCTCCAGGCAGAATCAATCTATCTCATCTCTGTGTTTTCATAACACTTGGCTCAGACTGAATTATAACACTTTTCACATTGTATTTCAGTAGTTTACCCTTCGTTCTGTCTCTCTCAGTGGTCTGCTAGCTCCTTGAGGAGGGAGGACATATTACATCTTCTTCTGGAATTCTCAGTCCTGGGTGTAACACTGTTCCTGGCACAGAGATGCTCATCCCATATTCATGGGATGAATGACTAAACTTGTTGGTACCTGTTGGGGCTTTGGAGAGGAATCTGGTAAATAGTACCTCTCTCCCTCAGCTGAGTTCAGAACTAAAAGAGAATGGACAGAGTTGGAACAAGGAGCATCAAAATATCACCCCAAATGGCCAAGCTAGAGGATCATAATCTAGTAAAGTCAATAGGGCTTGTTAATCCCTACCTCCAGTTTAGAGCTTGGGACCACCCAGCTGAGAGCAAAAATCAAACCTGCGGACCAGGTCACCGTCTCCTGCTAGTGGGGGTAGAGGGGCAAAGATAAAAGGGAGTTAATTCCTCCTCCAGGGTATTTGATTTATTTAATTGAGAAACAGTGGAACACGAAAGCTGCCACCAAACTGGTGGTTCACTGTACCTTCATGCGGGTGGAGTTAAGACTTTTCAAGAGGCCAAGTGCATTTAGAGAAAGTCCCTCTACCTGGGAATCAGGAGACAGGAAAAGTCTTTCCCCTGTAACTGTAAATACCTTGGATTTTTTCTCTTTAAGCGTCTTTTATTTTCTACCTTATCTGAGAACCCACTCGCCATCTCCAAGTCAGGCTTTCAGTAAAATTTTTTTTTCATTTATCCTCCCTTCTCTCACATATATCATCGTTTTTATTGTTTCTTCCCTCCATTTTACCCTTCTTGAAAATAATGTGTAACCCTGGCAGAAATATACCCAGAGGCCTCAGTTTCTGTAATTCTAGGGGGAGATGCAGAGTTATACCACACTTTTCTCAAGCAGTAAGTTCTTGATATGTGGCAGACACTGCACTTGTATGGAAGCTATATCAACAGGATCCATGACTTCAAGAAAATCAGAGTCTAGTGGAGAAAGCAATGTGGAAAAGAAAATCATAATTGAGAGTGGTACACAACGTAATAGAGGGAAGCACAAGACACTGTGGGGATGTAGAGTTGAGGATGATTAATTCCATTTAAAGTAGTAGAGGTGGGCTTCCCTGGTGGCGCAGTGGTTGAGAGTCTGCCTGCCAATGCAGGGGATACGGGCTCCTGCCCCTGTCCGGGAAGATCCCACATGCCACGGAGCGGCTGGGCCCATGAGCCACGGCTGCTGAGCCTGCACATCCGGAGCCTGTGCTCTGCAACGGGAGAGGCCTCAACAGTGAGAGGCCTGAATATTGAAAAAAACGTGAGCCACAATTACTGAGCCTGCACATCTGGAGCCTGTGCTCCACAACAAGAGAGGCCAGGATAGTGAGAGGCCCGCGCACCGCGATGAAGAGTGGCCCCCACTTGCCACAACTAGAGAAAGCCCTCTTACAGAAACGAAGACCCAACACAGCCATAAATAAATAAATAAATAAATAAATAAATAAAAAAAATTTAAAGTAGTAGAGGTAAGAATTTTCCAGGTAAAGGAAACTCAACTCATGTGTAATCAGGGAAGGCTTCCTGAAGGTGACACATAGGCTGAGTCTTGAAGAATCAGTAGTCCGTAGGAGTTATGCAAAGTGAAGGGATGGTGTGTGTGTGTGTGTGTGTGTGTGTGTGTGTGTGTGTAATATTTAAATAAATAGCATACATGGGGCAGCTTGATGTGTGAGAGAAACTACAGGTTGTGCAGTGTGGCTGGAACATGGGATTCTTGTTGGAGAGTGGCTAGAAAGGGCGTTGGAGAGTGAGGAGAGGACTGGGTAAATCAGGAGTCCAAGGGAATATTCTGGGAAACATCTGCTTTCAGGGAATAAGTCACCTTGTGCAACCTAGTGTAATTCTGTGAAGGAGACAATATTCAGAAATGAGAAAAGCAGACAAGCAGCTCTGAACAGGTCTTCTTTCAGCACCACGGCCAGCAGCTAACCCACTTCTGCTGCTGAGTTTGAGCTGCCCTAAGATCCCAAGGCACTAAGGGATGGAAAGTGGGAAGTGGCTGGAGAGCTGACCTTCAGAACCTGGTTATAATGAAGAGTGTGTGCGTGTTCAATTATTTGTGGATTAGCGCATGAGGGTGCTGTTAAGAAGTTGACTGGGATTCAAAGTTGGGTAGCATTAGCAGGCATTTTCCCCTGAACATAAAGACATCGTTGTTTCTGAAGCACAGAAGAGCGAGACCTTGGGCCCCAATTGTATCATATGATGAAAATGTTCTCTTCCATGATGTGCTTTAATAATCATTTTGGGTATATGCACCAGCTCAGAGACTAGAGCCCTTGGGCTCAGCTTGGAGCTGGGGCCTCACAAAAGGAAGCTGCTCATTAGAGTCTAAAAGTCAGAAAGTACAGTTGAAAATTCTCAACTCACTGAGCTTATAACTCATTTGAACATTAATTTTTTTTACATGAAGGAGAAATAATAGCTATTTCCAACAGCCTTTGCTTTACAGCCCTTCTTTGTCTGGCAAATCTGAAAGAGGCATTCTTTCCCTTTGGGCTGCCTGAGTTAGCATTTGTCATTTTCCTTTTCACCTGTGAGCATCCATAGGGCTGGATGTGAAACTAAACCGTTATTCAGCAATCTCTAAAATTCTTAAGTAATCAATTCTATGGCTTCTGGGAAAGTGAGGCTCTTTCGGAGAGGCTAGGCTTTTGCCTGGATTGAACGGAACTGTGGAGAGAAGTGGTTTCTGACCCGAGATTCACGAGAGGCTTCAGTGGCTCCTCGATGCCCAGAGATTATTTGCAAAATGGTGTGTGTGTGTGTGTGTGTGTGTGTGTGTGTGTGTGTGTGTGTGTGATTGTGTGTGTGTGTATAAGGGTGAATGTGCATGTTCATGTTTCGGGAGGGCAAGCACATAACTTCGTTCAGACGGTTTGACAGTCCTGTGACTCTTTCAAATGAGTTAAGAGCTACAGGATAGAGAGAGAACAGATTTAGAGAATTCAGCCGTTCCTGGCAGAAGTCGCTACCCACACTCCCACACTCCTTCCCTGCTTAAAAGCCAAAGAGGTGGGCTCCACTGTGAGCCATATGAGGGAAAAGACTCTTTACGTCACCTACTGTTATATGCCTAGAACCTAGAATTGCGCCCGGCTAGTAGCGTATCTTTGCACAAAAGAATGGGTTTGATTGGTAGGGTGTGGGTGAGTAACTGGTGTTCAGGGATTCCCATGCAGGAAAAGAGGAGGAAAACCAAGATTTCCAAGGGCTATAGAGTCCAGAGCCACTCTGGTGCAGCCCCAAGCCATCCAGCGGGGCTTGCTTCTGACCAGGAGGGCACAGGGCCTGGTTTGGATCAGATAATAATGGTGATGGTGAGGCTGACATACTTGGAACCCCAGCAGTGCAAAGCATTCACATAATACTTAGTTTGATTTTCCCTCACATACCGGGAGATAGGTAAGGCCCTTAGGATAGGATCCAAAAGGAAGAAAAGTAGTTGTGGTGGAGTGGAGGAGTGTTGATGAGTGACTTATTCACAGGTCTTCTCAAATAGGTCAGCTCTTTTCTGGAGCCCCAGAAAGAAGCAGCTTCCTTCCCATGCTTCTTTCCAAAGGAGAGCTCACATCCGTCAAAGCCGGTCGCCTGGGTGGGATGACCCGGAAGGATGTGAATGTGTGTCTCTGGGTGTGTAGTGGGATGTGGAGGTGGGCCATTTGGAGGTGGGTGAGAGGTGAGCATGGCTATCGAGTCCGTCATATTCTCTTGGCCAAGGTGTCTCGGAAAAGCTGAGGATAGAACCTCACTGTCATGGAGGCCACGGGGAGAGGGCATGAGGAGTAGTGAGTGGCCGGGGCTCTGCCTGTGGAAGAGGCCATGCCCAGCCCTGCCTGGGGCCTTGGACCCCTAATGGCACAAGGGAGGGAGGGGCGAGTGTGAACACGTACTATGCTTCCCCTGTGTTCTAGCCCTTGCCATATACGCTTCGCATTCACTGCTTCTGTCATTTGTCCCAAAGAATGCTGCAGGGTAGATGCTGCTCTATCCATTTCAGAGATGAGGAAACTTAGATGAAGGAACATGCTCTTCCACAAACAGCTCATTTCAGACTTAGGAGAAAGATACCAGGAGCAGTGCTGAACCAGATGCCAGTTTCCTCCCATGCATGAAAGACTGGCTCAAGGAAGTGTGCTGAATAATGTCCCCCCTTTCCCCAAAGATGCCCACATACTAATCCCTGGAACGTGTGAGTCGGTCATTTTCTATGGCAAAAGAGAATTTGCAGATGGGATTAGGTTAAGGATTTTGAGGTGAGGAGATGACCCTGGATTAGATGGGTGGGACCAATGTAATCTCAAGGGTCTTTCTAAGAGAGAGACAGGGTATCAGACTGAGCAGGGGAAGAAAGTGATGTGGAGTTGGAAACAGATTCGTGCGTGTGATACGGCCAGGAGTCAAGGCAGCCCATAGAAGCTGGAAGAGGCAAGCCACAGATTTTTGTCTCAGAGCCTTTACATGGAACCAGCCCTGCTGAGACCTTGATTTTAGCCCCTAAGGTCTCATTTTAGACTTCTGATCTGACCTCTAGAACTGTAAGAGAATAAATTTGTGTCCTTTTAAGCCACTAAGTTTGTTGCAGTTTGCTACAGAAGCCCTGGGAAACTAACACAGAAGCAGTCAAGTATGAGATTAATCTTTAGAAGAAAACCTCTTTTAGTAAGGAGGGAGGTCACCGGTGACAGGAGAACCCTCAGTCGCCAAATGGGACAATGCTACCTCAGTCCTTTACTCTGAGAGGGATTTCAGCCAGGTCAATAATATATTAATTAACATTTAGTTAGCACATCCTATGTATCAGATAGTATGCTGAAGACATACCCTTTCCTTTAATCCTCAAGGAAACCCTACAAGGAAGATACAATTACTGTCCTCATTCTATAGATGAGAAAACAGCGTCAGAGATGGTGACTATCCCACGTGACACCCTTAGTCTGTATGAAAGCCAGGATTTAAACCCAGGAAATGTGGCCGCCTGCTGGTGCATCCAGACACTTGTTTGATAAACAACTATACAAGTAGGCATAGTAAGATAATTCCAGCAAGTAACAATCTCAGGTGGTAATAGATCTTTAGATGGTGTGGTAGGCAGAATAATGGGCCCCTGAAGATCCAGATCTTAATCCCCAGAATCTGTGAATATATTGTTATGCACCGAAGGACAACTAAGGTTGCAGATGGAATTAAAGCTCGTAATCAGCTGACCTGGAGATTAAGAGCTTATCCTGGATATCTGGGTGGGCCCAATGTAGCCACAAGGATCCTTAAAAGTGGAGGATGGGGCTTCCCTGGTGGCACAGTGGTTAAGAATCCACCTACCAATGCAGGGGACACGGGTTTGATCCCTGGTCCGGGAAGATCCCACATGCCACGGAGCAGCTAAGCCCACATGCCGCAACTACTGAAGCCTGTGCGCCTAGAGCCTGTGCTCCGCAACAAGAGAAGCCACTGCAGTGAGAAGCCCGCGCACCGGCACGAAGAGTAGCCGCTGTTCGCCGCAACTAGAGAAAGCCCTCTCACAGCAATGAAGGCCCAAAGCAGCCAAAAGTAAATAAATTAAATAAATAAATTTATTGAAAAAAAAAAAGTGGAGGAGGGAGATAGAAGTGTCCATTAGAGGATGGTGTGTAGAAAGGCACAGAGAGACACATCTCTGATGCCTTTGGAGATGGAGGGAAGGGGCTACAAGCCAAGGAATGTGCACAGGGCAGATTTCACAGCCTCTAGAATCCAGAAAGGGCAAGGAAACAAATTCTCCCCTAGAGCGTCGAGAAGAAAAGCCCCACCACCACCCCAAGAACATGGCATTGGAGTTCAGACCTAAATGACACAAAGGAGCTGAGGAAGGGCTTTCCAGGTTAAAGGTATGGAGCAAAGGACCTATGCTGATGATGGGTTGGTGACTTCAGGAACAGAGAGAAGGTCAGCATAGGGTTGTGGACCAGTAACATGAGCATCACCTGAGAAATGGTTAAAATGCAGATGCCCCGGTCCCATCCCGGACCTGCTAAATCAGAATCCCTAGGGGCAGAGTCCAGGAATCTGTTTTTGGTAAACCTTATTGTTTTTTCTTGCATAATCACACGTACAGAAAAGGAAAACATCAAAGTTTCTATTTTCTTGAACCACTTGAAAGCAAACTGATGACCTGATGCCCCATCACCCTCAATACTTCAATGTATATTTTCTATAAATAAGGACACTCTCCCACACAGTCACAATACAGCCATGAAAATCAGGAGATTAGCAATGATAGGCACAGATGCATCTAATTCTGAGAGCCCATTTGAATTTCCCCAGTTGTTCCGATACTGTATTTTAAAGCAAAAAGATTTATTTCAGAATCATGTGCTGCATTTAGTGCTCATGTCCCTTGAGTCTGGAAAAGGTCCTCAATTTTTCCTTGACTTTCAAGACCTTGACACTTTGGAAGATTACAGGACAGTTATTTTAGGTCTGTCTGATGCTTCCTGATGATTAAATTCAGTTTATGCGTCGTTGGCAGGAATAGCACAGAAGTGACACTGCAGTCTTCATCTTGCATCCTATCTGGTGGCATGTGATTTCAATTTGTCCCATTAGTGGAGACGATCACTTTGATGACTTAAGATGGTGTCTGCCGGGCTTCTCTACTGTAAAGTTACTCTTTTCTTCTTTGTAATAAATAAGTGTTTTGCAGGATGGCATTTTGAAATTATGTCATTATTTTATTCCTCATCACATTTTCAATTTATTCATTTATCTGTATATCTCTATATGAACTCATGGTTTCCCATATTTTATTCAGTGGATTATAATCCATTACCACCATTGTTTCATTAGTACTCAGATTATCTCATATTTGACTAGTGGGAGCCCAATTCAAACTGCCTTTGGGTCCTTTTGACATGTCCCCATCATTCTTTTTTTTTTTTTTTTTAAAATAAATAAACTTATTTATTTTTGGCTGCGTTGGGTCTTCGTTGCTGCGCGGGCCTTCTCTAGTTGCGACGAGCAGGGGCCAGTCTTCATTACGGTGCATTACGGTGCATGGGCTTCCCATTGCAGTGACCTCTCTTGTTGCGGAGCACGGGCTCCAAGCGCATGGGCTTCAGTAGTTGTGGCGCATGGGCCTAGCTGCTCCACGGCATGTGGGATCTCCCGGACCAGGGCACGAACCTGTGTCCCCTGCATTGGCAGGCGGATTCCCAACCACTGCGCCACCAAGGGAAGTCCCTCCCATCATTCTTTGAGCACTTTCCTGCTTTCAGGAACAACAAGATCCAGGTTCATCTTGTACCTTCCCTGCCCCAGACCTGGCATCAGCCATTTCTCTAAGGTTGTTTTTTTTTTTTTAATTAGTGGAAAATAGTATTTAGAAACCAAGATGCTAGATATGTTTTTGTTTACTTAATATTTATTTATTTATATTGCAGTATAGTTGATTTACAATGTTGTGCCAGTCTCTGCTGTACAGCAAAGTGACTCGGTTATACCCATACAGACATTCTTTTTCATATTCTTTTCCATTATGGTTTACTGCAGGATATTGAATATAATTCCCTGTGCTGCACAGTAGGACCTTGTTGGTTATCCATTCTAAATGCAATAGTTTGCATCTACCGACCCCAAACTCCCAGTCCATCCCTCTCCCTCCCCCACCCCACCCGTGGCAACCACAAGTCTGTTCTCTATGTCTGTGAGTCTGTTTCTGTTTTGTAGACAGGTTCATTTGCACCATATTTTAGATTCCACACATAAGTGATATCGTATGGTATTTGTCTTTCTTTCTGACTTACTTCACTTAGTATGATAATCTCTAGTTGCATCCATGTTGCTGCAAATGGCAGTATTTTGTTCTTTTTTATGGCTGAGTAGTATTTCATTCTATATTATGTACCACATCTTCTTTATCCATTCATCTGTCGGTGGACATTTAGGTTGTTTCCATGTTTTGGCTATTGTGAACAGTGCTGCTATGAACATAGGGGTGCATGTATCTTTTTGAATTGTAGTTTCACCCGGGTATATTCCCAGGAGTGGGATCGATGTATCATATGATAATTCTATTTTTAGTTTTCTGAGAAACCTCTATACTGTTTTCCATAGTGGATGCACCAACTTACATTCCCACCAACAGTATAGGAGGGTTGCCTTTTCTCCACACCCTCTCCGGCATTTGTTATTTATAGACTTTTTAATGATGGCCATTCCAACCAGTGTGAGGTGGTACCTCACTGTAGTTTTGATTTGCATTTCTCTAATAATTAGTGATGTTGAGCACAAGATGCTAGATATGTTCATTGCTACTGGAGTGTCACTGCTTTAAGGATTTCTCAGAGGACAGAACTAAGAAATCTATGTAAGATTTTAGATTATATATATATATGTGTGTGTGTATATATATATATATATATATATATATATATATATATATAACCCCAGAGGGGCATCCTGGCATGAGGTGACAGAACCAGACTGACTGAGAAAGACATCTAAGCAAGGGGTGAGTGACTTGGCCAGGGGTGGAGGGATGGGGCAAACCATGGAGAGGACAGCCTGGTGTGGGGTGTCTGGGCCCAAAAGCAAAGCAAGAGGGGCATCCCCACAGACGGGTGACTGGCATGGGGTGTCACAGCCCATGTGGGGTGGATGGCATCTACACAGGGGTAGAGATGATAGCCTGGAATGCGGATTCAGAGCCCAAGCAGGATAAGAGGGTGCTGTGTAAGGGACAAGGTGGTAGCTGAGATGGGAGGTTGGTCACATTCAAGAGGATTGATCAAGAAAATATTCAGGACAATGGAAGCCAGGTGTCATGGGTTGAACTGTGTCCCACGAAAAGCCATATGTTAAAGTGTGCTAACCCCCAGTCCACAGAACGTGACCTTGCTTGGAAATAGGGTTGTTGCAGATATAATTAGTTAACGAGGTTATACTGGAGTAGGGTGGGCCCTAATCCAATATGACTGATATCCTGACAAGAGGGGAGATCTGAACGAAGACATGCATGCAGGGAGAACCAGTGTGAACATGAAGACAGAGGTAGGGGTGAAGCATCTGCAAGCCAAGGGACACCAAAGATCGCCAGCAAAGCACCAGAAGCCAGGCGAGAAACACGGAGCAAAATCTCCCTCACAGCCAACAGGTGGAACCAACCCTGCCGACACCTCGATCTTGGCCTTCCAGCCTCCAGAACTGTGAGACAATAAATTTCTGTTGTTGAAGCCACTCGGTTTGGGTAGTTTGTTACAACAGCCCTAAGAAACAACTACACCATGTTTGCCATTACTGGGGAGGGAGTTATGAACACCAAAGGGGAGAAAACTAGAATGAACCCTGTGATTTTGAATTTGAATCGGATGTACTGATGTGAACTCATGGTTTCCTATATTTAGAGGTAGATATAAAGAATTTATTGAAATAATATTTATTAATTATTTAAAGGTAGAAATAAATGTAAGTGTAGTGTATGGGGGTGTGTGTGTGTGTATATATATATATATATATATATATATATATATATATATATACACACACACACACCCCCATACACTACACTTACATTTATTTCTACCTTTAAATAATTAATAAATATTATTTCAATAAATTCTTTATATCTACCTCTAAATATAGGAAACCATGAGTTCACATCAGTACATCCGATTCAAATTCAAAATCACAGGGTTCATTCTAGTTTTCTCCCCTTTGGTGTTCATAACTCCCTCCCCAGTAATGGCAAACATGGTGTAGTTGTTTCTTAGGGCTGTTGTAACAAACTACCCAAACCGAGTGGCTTCAACAACAGAAATTTATTGTCTCACAGTTCTGGAGGCTGGAAGGCCAAGATCGAGGTGTCGGCAGGGTTGGTTCCACCTGTTGGCTGTGAGGGAGATTTTGCTCCGTGTTTCTCGCCTGGCTTCTGGTGCTTTGCTGGCGATCTTTGGTGTCCCTTGGCTTGCAGATGCTTCACCCCTACCTCTGTCTTCATGTTCACACTGGTTCTCCCTGCATGCATGTCTTCGTTCAGATCTCCCCTCTTGTCAGGATATCAGTCATATTGGATTAGGGCCCACCCTACTCCAGTATAACCTCGTTAACTAATTATATCTGCAACAACCCTATTTCCAAGCAAGGTCACGTTCTGTGGACTGGGGGTTAGCACACTTTAACATATGGCTTTTCGTGGGACACAGTTCAACCCATGACACCTGGCTTCCATTGTCCTGAATATTTTCTTGATCAATCCTCTTGAATGTGACCAACCTCCCATCTCAGCTACCACCTTGTCCCTTACACAGCACCCTCTTATCCTGCTTGGGCTCTGAATCCGCATTCCAGGCTATCATCTCTACCCCTGTGTAGATGCCATCCACCCCACATGGGCTGTGACACCCCATGCCAGTCACCCGTCTGTGGGGATGCCCCTCTTGCTTTGCTTTTGGGCCCAGACACCCCACACCAGGCTGTCCTCTCCATGGTTTGCCCCATCCCTCCACCCCTGGCCAAGTCACTCACCCCTTGCTTAGATGTCTTTCTCAGTCAGTCTGGTTCTGTCACCTCATGCCAGGATGCCCCTCTGGGGTGGCATTCTCCTCACTTGCTTGGGTACTGATATCCTGTGTTGCCTCCCTCCTCACCCCACTAGGGTTCTGGCGCGCTGCGCGGGGCAGCCATCCGGTGCCATCACCCTTCTCCCCCAGCCCCCCTCTGCCCTTCCCTTCCTGCATGTGCCTGCCTTGCTGTGCTGCACCTATTGGCTTTAAGACTGAACCTCAGGAAGGAAGGGCAGAGGAGGAGGGAGAGGACCAGGAACCTGTTTCAACAAGCTCTCCCGGTGACTTGTACGCATGCGTGCTAAAGTCTGCATGTGACCCCAGTCTAATGTTCGGTGAGCGTTACAGCATCCGCTGGAGAGGTGGGTGGGGCCGAGCCCTGGAGGGTCTTGTAGGCTTTACTAAGGAAGCTCAATTTTATTTTATTTATTTATTTTCTTTTTTGCGGTACGCGGGCCTCTCGCTGTTGTGGCCTCTCCCGTTGCGGAGCACAGGCTCCGGACGCGCAGGCTCAGCGGCCATGGCTCACGGGCCCAGGCGCTCCGCGGGCACGAACCCGCGTCCCCTGCATCGGCAGGCAGACTCTCAACCACTGGGCCACCAGGGAAGCCCTCAATTTTATTTTAGTTTTGAAAAGAGTTGACAAAAGTAGGTTTATCTGGGGGCAGAAATGCCATCATGGATGATATAAGTTAGCTCTGAGATGAATCTCTTCTGAGTACAGGAGCCATCAGTTACCTAAATAAATCACTCACCCCTCCCCTCTTCGCTTTAGCTTTTAGCATGCTTAAGTGATCCCTTCTGAAGTACCCAAAGCACTTTCTTGACAGTCTGCCCATTTGCAGCTCTGTCTCTCTCTCTCCTTTCCTGGCCACGCTTCTTGCAAGTGTTTCTGTACCCTTTGTCTTCATGGCCTAGAATGCTATTCACACCTCGACCCAGTGTGATCTGGCTTCCACTCAGGATTTTTTTTTTTTTTTTTTTTTTTTTGCGGTATGCAGGCCTCTCGCTGTTGTGGCCTCTCCCGTTGTGGAGCACAGGCTCCGGACGCGCAGGCTCAGCGGCCATAGCTCACGGGCCCAGCCGCTCCGTGGCATGTGGGATCTTCCCGGACCGGGGCACGAACCCGTGTCCCCTGCATCGGCAGGCGGACTCTCAACCACTGCGCCACCAGGGAAGCCCAGGAGTTTTGTTTTTATTCTGCCTGTGCTGGGAGCCACCAGAGGGTCTTAAAAGAAGATGAACATAACTTGATTTATGCTTTAGAAAGATCCCTCTGGCTACTTTGAAGGGAAGGGGTTTGAAAAAGCCGAGAAAGGAAGCAGGACTGCCAGTCCGGAGCCTGCTGTGCTACCAGGTGAGAGGATGCTGATGTGGGGGCTTGGTGAAAGGGGGACAGATTGGGGATATGTTTGGGAGATAGAGCTGACAGGGTGTTCAGATGCATTGGATGAAGGGGGTGAAGGAAGGAGAGCGGACTGACAGAAAACATCTAGAGGGTTGGCCAGAGAAGCTGGGGCTGGGGTGGCATTTGCAGGAAATGACTAGAGGAAAAACTGGGGAAGAGGAAGCTGGGGAAGGGGGGGGGCATCCAGAAATTACACGTGGGTCGTATTTGTGTGAGATCCTTATCTACATGGCAATAGCAAAGTAAAGCGTTGAATATATAATGTATCAGTTTGGAATTTAGGGGTGGAGTTAGGGCTGAAGGTACAAATCCAGACGTCACTGGCAGATAGGTGGCTATCTCCTGTGGGAATCACTGAACTGGTGTGATGTCACCGTGAGATGCCAGGGAAGGCTGGGGACAGGGTCCAGGGAGAGGCAGAAGCACCATCCAAGTGGCAGCCATCGGGGGAGGGTTTGCCAGCAAGCTGTGGTCAGGCTGCAGGTCAGCACTTGTCAACACTTCTCCGATACCGACTTGTAGAAGGGAAAGGAAGTCGACATCCTAGCATGAATTTGCCCCCAGGACAGTCACTCACATGTGGGACCATGGCCAGGCCCATCAGACCAACCCCTCAAGTGAAGAATAAAGTTTGCTCCAATTTGGTGGCAAGTTCAAGGCCTGACTCAGAGCCCCAGCCTCAGAAGGCAGCCCCTGTCACTCTCCAGTTCTGAGACTCTGCAATACCGTGGCATTAGCGGCTGCCCCTGTGAGTGCCAAGCGCTTCAGAGTTTACAGATTGGGCTGACATCCATGACCCCAGTTAATACTCATACCGGTCCTCAGAGGGCTGGAGAGATTTTTTTCTAGCCCAGTTTTATAGCCAAGGAGACTAAGGCCCAGAGGTTCGTTTGTCCAAGACCGCATATCCAGGACGTGGTAGAGTCAGGATTTCAGGCCAGGACTGTCTGCTTCTAAAACCTTGATTCCCGCCTTCTACCTCTGTCAGAATTCATGGTTGCCTCCATCACAGCTAAAATGATGCCACCAGGTGCTGCTTTATCCTGGGATAGCTGTCTTGCTCTCTCATCCCCAGTCTCAGTTCTTACCCTTCCTAATGACCTGGATTGCTTGGGTTTTTCTCCTCCTGGACTGTCCTTAACCCCTTCCCTGCTGGCCAGAGCCCCAGTCTCCCGGTTCCACCCCATCAGCTCAGTTACTCATGGCCCGTGGGTCTCACCTCCCCAGTGCCTCCTGAATGCTTCAGCTTTTCAACCTGACCACTTCGAGGGATGTCTCCCTGATTTCTCCACACTTCTCCAAGCTACGGTCACCTTAACCTCGTCCCCTGAACCCCCCACTGTGTGCCTGTGACATGTTACTCTACCATGCAATGCAGCATGTGATTCTTCACACTTGGTCCCCCATCTTAACTGTTCTGACTGTAGTTACCTCCATCTCAGGGTCTTCAAGGTCAAATTCAACATCTCTCCTTAACTCAGGAGGTGTGATTCAGCTTTCTCTGAACCAGAAGAAGCAAATCAATCAAATATGTATTATGAGTCACAGACTTTCCTGAGACCTTAAAGGAGAGTCTATGACTCTCCTTTACTTCAATCTCCTGTCTGATGTATTCGTTCTTCCCCAATATTCTCCCCAAACTTGAGTCTCTTCTGACACATGAGGGCTCGCCAACTCTTAGGGAAAGTCATTCCTTCCTTGGACAGATACTTTAAGCATTTCTTTCCCTTTCTCCCTCAAAATTTACCTACCAGCGATAACTTCCTACCAGCCATAACCTTCCTTCCCCCAGAGCTACCCAGGATAGGGCCAGTCCTGCCTCAGGGTGGCCATTCAGGGGTGCATAGGCAGTGATCTTGATGCCGAACCCGCTTCTCTTCAGGCTAAACATCAACTTTCCCACTCTCTGTATCATCCCACGTTACCTCCTTTGTCCTGGCCTCCTCCCCGAGATGGGTCCTAATTTCTTTGTCCTAGAGACTCTTTACCTCTGCACCTCAATGAAGATTCAGAAGATTCAATAAGTATTTGTTGAGTACCATCTCTGTTCCAGGCAGTGGTCCAGGAAGTAAGAATACAACAGACACTAATCCAGGTAGAGTCCACATCCCACTGCATCTACCATTGTATGGCTCTGCTCCCTTACTAGTGTTTGTGACAACCAGTCTCAAAACTGTGGTCATATGTGAGTTCCAGGCACTGTGCTAGGTGCTGGAGATGCAAAGATGAATAAGTATTGCTCCTGCCCCTGAAAGTTCATGGCCCCAGTGGCTTAAACAAACTGGTTAATAGGTTTGTATTGAATCTGTCTCTCTTTCACACACACATACACACATCAGTTTCAGGACGTCTGCTAACTTCTGATCCATACATGCAAATCTGTTCATGTTCTAGGCATCACTGCTGACTCAAGAAACTTACCTCCGTCTCCCCTTACTCTCCACCCTGCCCCAGAGGATCCCAGGGGTCCAGTTCTTGGCAAAAGCCTTGAGGGGATCCATGGGACATAAGGATGGGTCTGTTGAACTGCATTGCTCCGGGCTCAATAAATAGTTATCCCCAGCCAACGTGGTTAAATAATCATCAAACCACATAATTCAGAAATCATGCTCCTTAAAAGCTCCCCATTTAATACCCGTCAGAAAATGCTAATCTGCCGCACAAGATTTCATTTTATTTTTCTAGACAGGAAGCATTTTTTTCAGTCACATAATGACTTTCCTTGACATAATAATGAAGGAATGTGAATTTAAAACAGCCTGGGATGCTGGAGCGTTCTTTGTTATCTGGGGGGCCGGCCGCACGGAAATAGCCAGAGTAACTGCTGACTGGCTGGGCTGTGTCTTCATTGAATTAGCTGCTTACAAAGATTGAAATTTACCAAATTAAATTCTAGTGAGTAATTTCTGTTCACGTAAATGGCAGAAATTAAACGATCGTGGATGTGGCCAGGCTGTCACATGGGCCTGACATTACATTAAGGGGGGGTGCTGTGGAGTCAGGCAGAACCAGGATGTGGTCAGCAGAAGACCTGTCCACAGAGTGAGGGAAGGGAAGGTTGAGCTCGTTGAGCTCTGAAATCGGGAAGGTCAATGTTCAAATCCCAGGTTTCTCACTCCCTATTGTGTGACTTAGGTCATGTCGCCTGAGGCTCTCTCAGCCTCAGTTTCCTTATCGGTAAAATGGTCATGATGAAGAGCTATTTAGAGATGAAAAATGAATTGCATGTATAAAAGCATTTGGTTACCTGTAAAGGTCTGTGTAAATATTGTTGGCTGTTGCTATGTAGCTCCCAGCCTTCTGATTCTCTGAAGTGGGAATCAGCCATCTTCATTTGATTTCCAGAGTCAGAACCAGTGGAAGTCCACTTTGGTCTCTCACATTGTTGGATATGCCTTTCTGAAGGCCCACACTGGGTGGGACTGTTATATCATGTTGACAATATAAATTAGACTGATCAGGGGCTGACAGCATCATTAGGAATGATATACCGTTTAGAAGGCGGCATTATTGCCTGTTAAATTTATACATGACAAGCTGCTTTCTATCTCTACCCAGTGACACCATGATTTGGCACCAGCCAAATCATAGGGAATGCCATGGTGTGAACCTAGGCCAGTCATTAACTGTCTCTAGGAAGTCACTCAGCCCTTCCAGCTCTGCTGACAGATTGGCCCTTGGTGAAACTGTGAAGGAATGGATATAAAATACCCGGCATAGGGCCTGATATACAGTAGGCATGCAGTGGGGTGGCTGGTATTGCTTTTGCTGTCATGCAGCCGAGCCAGCTAGTGTTGGAAATCTTGCCCTTCGAGCAGCAGAGAAGGGAGATGCTGGACCCCAGAAATGCCCTTGCTGTGCTTCCTGCTTCCCTGTGTTGTCATTGTTTCTTCTAAGCAAAGCTCCGTGAGGTTTACAAAGGTGCCTTCTGATGCAGTATTAATACCTCCCTACAGATAAGGCAGGAGGGCACCTAGTGCAGGGTAGGTGCTTAGTGAAGGAAGATTCTCATAGTCTTAGGACTCCATGGGTGAGGAAACCCTATTATTCCCACCATAGTAATTGGCAGCATTGGCATCCAGTTAGTAAAGCCAGAAATCTGGGCTTTATTCCTGACCCCTCTCCTTCTCTCTCTCATACATCTACCACTAAAGTACTCTGCAGGGACCTGCATTTCTCCCCATGCCCCTACCCCACCTACTACAAGCCACCAGCGGATCAGCCCGCCACGGGAGCGCCGTGTTTCCCCTCCGGCCCTCCTTCAAGTTAACCTCCACATAGTGGCCAACTTAATGGTTTTAGGTCAGACGCTAAATCACGACACTCCTCTGCATAAAATTCTTGACACTTAGACTAAAATCCAAACTCCTGTCCACGGTCTATAGATCAGTTAGGGTTCAGCCAGGAAAACAAAATCCATGCCAGATGCATATTAATAAGGGGACCTTAATACAGGCAATGAGCTCTGAAGGTGGAGGATGGGCTGGCAGGGCGGCAGGGAAAGGTGAGGTGACCCAGAGATGAGTCACTGCATGGAGCCTCCACCAGCCCTGGAGCTGCAGGGGCAGAGGGAGGAGGTGGTGGGACCGGAGCCCAGGAGGCAGGACCACCCGGCGGGAGCAGGGGCTGTGGACGAGCCTGGTAGAAGCTGGAGCCTCGAGGCAGAGGAGATCAGCCATTTTCTGGAGATTCCACCCACAGCAGAGTGTGAAGAAGAAATATCATTGCTTTTTCCTTTTTCTCCCCTTTCCAATCTTCTCAGCCCAGCAATTCC
Source organism: Lipotes vexillifer (assembly GCF_000442215.2). NCBI lineage: Eukaryota > Metazoa > Chordata > Mammalia > Artiodactyla > Lipotidae > Lipotes > Lipotes vexillifer. The sequence continues at coordinate 713,413 of NW_006778324.1, read as the reverse complement.
ATTTCTAGGCCTCTCTTCGAGAGAGAAATGTGTATGTGTACACGGGGAATCACACACAGCAGGGTTTTCACAACACTGCTTGAAATAGCATCAAGCTAGAAACCAATCTAAATGTTGGTCCACAGGAAAATGGATAACCATTCCTACGCTCGACTACTGCCCAGCAGTTCAAATGAGCGGTATCCGTGAAAACAAAGACAAGTGAAAACAACTGAGCTGGTCATTTGCTGGTCTGCTATCATATCTGTTCCCCATCCCTGGCCCGTTCTGCCTGGCAGGGTGGCTGACCCCGGCACACTGGTTTCCCAGGCATCCTTGCAATGGGCATCCAGCTAAGTTGGTCCACTGGCCAGAGGTGGGAATGTGAGAGGAAGATGGGGCCAAGCCATTTACAGTTTTATCAGATGTTGACAGATTGTCCTTAAAGAAGCCTGCACCCATTTATCCTGCCACCATTGCAGAGAGGAACGCCTATTTCTCCACACCCCAACCTTTGCTTTTTTGAAAAACATTTAAATCGCGGTATATTTGATTTACAATGTTGTGTTAGTTTCTGGTGTGCAGCAAAGTGATTTAGTTATACATGTATATCTTATATTTTTTCCTTATTACTTATTTATTTTTTACACAGCAGGTTCTTATTAGTTATCTATTTTATACATATTAGTGTATACAGGTCATTCCCAATCTCCCAATTCATCCCACTACCATCACCACCCGCCCCCCCTCTTTCCGCCTTTGGTGTCCATACGTTTGTTCTCTACATCTGTGTCTCTGTTTCTTAACGCATGTATATATTCTTTTCCATTATGGTGTGCTATAGGATATTGAATATCGTTCCCTGTGCTCTGCAGTAGAACCTTGTTCCAACCAGCGCTTTTTGTTACTTTTAAAATAGGCAAAAGTAATGGAACCTTATTGTTGTTTTAGGTTGCATTTCTTTGACTACGAACGAGATTGAGCAATTTATCCTGTGCTCTTGGCCATTTATGGCTTCCCATACTGTGCGTTGATCGCCTTTTCATAACCTCTGCCTAGTTCTCGTTTCCTTATTGATTTGTTGGGGTTCTTCATTTTTTCTTCATTTATTCTAGGTTTTTACATTCTTTGTTGCACATGTGACAAACATTGCCTAGGATGTCTGCTCTCGTCTTGCCATCTTGTTTTCTGGGAACTCATACATTTCTGCTCTACATTAAATTGGCTGCTGCGCAGGTGTGCTGCATGACTCTTGAATTTTTTTTTTTTTTCCCCATTTGACCCCTGGGTTTGTTAGATCATTTTACTCTATATCTCCCCCTTCCTTGTTCGTTTTTATTCTTTCCTCGTTTTACTGAAGTATATCTTCAAGTAACTTTCTCAGGAAAGATGCACAGCAGGTCACATTTACCGAGGCCCAGTGTGTTCCAAGCAGCTTTATTTTCCTTCAGGCTTGATTCATAGTGTAGCCATGGCCTGGTCTCTCTTGCTTTACGTTGTAAGTGATGAGTTTGAGGGTTTGCCTCTGCCTTCCCATTAGACTGTGAGACTTTGTCTCACTCTTCTCTGAATCTTTAGTGTTCGGGACAAAAGGACAGGTGGAAAGAACACGGGAACTTTGCTCCAAGACCCCACAGTTCCCCTCTGTTTCTGAGCACTGCACCTTGTTGCCATGCCCCACCCCTCCCTCTGGGAGCTCCAGGCAGGACAGGTGGCCTTGTCCCCACAGGGTTGGCTGTGCCCAGGGTGCCATGGACTCCACATCATGGGTGCTGCCTGCTCAGTGTGTCCTGTGTCCACAGCACCCAGAAGGCTCTGTTATTCTCCCCTTTGCTTCCTCTTCCCTCCCCCAGGAAATATCTGCTCTGGGCCAGTCTAGAGGGAACATGCAGGCATACCTCAAAGACGCTGAGGTTCAGTTCCAGACCACCACAATAAAGCAGATGTCACAATAAAGGGAGTAATACGAATTTTTCAGTTTCCCGGTGCATATAAAAGGTATGTTTATAGACGACAGTCTTATGGTTACCAAAGGGGAAAGGTGGGGAGGGATAAATTAGGGGTTTGGGATTAACAGTACACACTACTATATATAAAATAGATAAATGACAGGGGCCTACTGTATAGCACAAGAAACGATATTCAATATCTTGTAATAACCTGTAATGGAAAAGAATCTGAAAAAGAATATATGTGTAACTGAATCAGTTGGCTGTACACCTGAAACTAACACAGCATTGTAAATCAAATATAATTCAACTAAAAAATTGAAAAAAAGCTATGTTTACATTATACTATGGCCTATAAAGTGTGCAATAGTGTTATGTCTAAAAAACCCCAATGTACCTACCTTAATTAAAAATACTTTATTGCTAAAAAGTGCTAACCACCATCTGAGCCTTCAGTGAGTCGTAATCTTTTTGCCATAGTAACATCAAAGGTCACTGATCACAGATCACCATAAGAAATATAATAATAATGGAAAAGTTTGAAATATTATGAGACTTACCAAAATGTGGCACAGAGCTGAGCAAATGCTGTTGGAAAAATGGTGCCAATAGACTTGCTCGATACAGGGTGGCCACAAACCTTCAGTTTGTGAAAAACGCAATATCTGGGAAGGAAAATAAAGCAAAGTGCAATAAAATGAGGTGTGCCTGTATCCTGGTGGAGATCAGGGCTAGGAGGGAGGACGTCACTTCTTGTGGGATTCTTATGCCTTCACTCTACATTATGAAAGCTTTCCTCTAAATGTTTGTCACCTGTGTGTATGAGGGGGTGCGGGATAACTTTGCAGGAACACAGTCCTTGTAACTCCCTCCCCTCGCTGCCCCTCCCCCCCTCCTCCCCTCAGTTCAGGCAGTGCCCACCCCTGCCAGGGAAGCCTCTGGGTGGATGAGGGCGAAGCTCGGGAGGTCAAAGGGCCTGGAAGATGGAGATGGAATTAGTGGTGTCGTGGCCCTGGGGAGGCAGGAGGAGGGAGGAGGACCTTTCTCCAGGGAGGAGCGGGAAAAGCTATAAACTCATTTCTCCATCTACATGGGTTCCGTGAGCACCGCTATAACCAGTCACTGAGGATGGTGGAGACACATAAACAAAATTAACAGGAGGAAGGGCAGCATGTTGAGGGGGAGAGAGCATTGAAAGGACAATCAAAAGCTTTGGGCTTGTGTCTCAACTTGGCCACTTACTATCTGTGTGTCCTCGGATAAGTCATTGAGCTTCTCTGGACTCTCATTTCTTTTCTTTTCTTTTTTTTTTTTTTTTAAATAATTAATTAATTTTTGGCTGCATTGGGTCTTAGCTGCAGCATGTGAGATCTTTCGTTGCTGCATGCAGGCACCCCTTTAGTTGTGGCGTGTGGGCTCAGTAGTTGCAGTGTGTGGGCTTAGTTGTCCCTTGGCGTGTGGGGTCTTACTTCCCTGACCAGGGATCAAACCCACGTCGCCTGCACTGGAAGGCAAATTCTTTACCACTGGACCACCAGGGAGGTCCCTGGGCTCTCATTTCTTATCTATCCAATGAGTTAGTCTATGTGAGAATGCTGCAAATGATGAATTTCTGTGCAACTGTGAAGGCAGGTTAATTATAATATTTTGGAGAGTGTTTTATGTGCTACACACTCATCTGTCATCTCATTTAGTCCTTCCAGCGATCCCAAATCCCAGGGATTTGGTGTGAATAAGAGCAGTACAGGGCTTCTCTGCTTGCACACCTGCTGGCCAGGAACCCCCTCTGTGCTCCCAGAGCCCCTGGGCTTCCCAGATCTTAGAGCTTATCACCCCACCTTGGAATTTTCCATTTTTCTATTTACCCCCGCTGCTGGGCTGGGATCCCTTGAAGGCAGAGTCCACGTCTTATTCGTTGCCGTGTCCCTGGCTCTCACACTGGGCCTGTTACAGGGTACATGCTCAGAAAATGGTTGAGTAAATGAATAAATAAGTGAAGGAATGAGTTAATGAGTTCTGGCAGGGACATGAGCCTAGAGGAGCCAGGGTTCAACCTTTTGGTTGGAAGAGAGCCAAGTTGGTGCAGAAGTGACACTTGTGGATGGAAAATCAGCAGGTCTGCTGGCTAAAACCTCCTTCACCCAAAACACCCTTCCCTAGGTTTTTGGGAGGGGAGTTAAGGCTTTGGTGCCATTTTGATTCATTATGACCAAAGACCAGGAGACTTGATGCTGTCCTGACATTCATCCCTCCTATCCAGAGGGAGCCATACAGACAAGGAATATGACCAGAGTAAGAACTATAGCCTATATAGGTTAAATTGTGCCCTCCCTACCCACCCCAAGTATGTATATATTTGTTGGAATACATACATACATATATATACATACATACACACATGAGTCCTAACCCCCAGTACCTTATTAGGAAATAGGGTTTTTATAAATAAGTTAAAGTGAGGTCATCAGGGTGGGTCCTAATCCAAGATGACTGGTGTTCTTTTTTAAATAAAGAGAAAATTTGGACAAAGAGACACACACACAGAGGGAAGATCGTGTGAGGAGACAGAAAGAGAAGACAGTCAAGGAGAGAGAGGCCAAGGAGAGAGGCCTGGAATAGATCTTCCCTCACATCCTCAGAAGGAATTAAGCCTGCTGACACCTTGACTTTGGACTTCTAGCCTCCAGAACTGTGAGACACGTAAATAAATTTTGGTTGTTTAGGCCCCTCAGTCTGCAGCACTTTGTTAAAGCAGCCCCAGAAAACTGATAGAAAGCCCCTGCTTTTAAACTGGCCGCACAAGCAGCTCCTGTCCTGTAGCTGGGGCAGCTCTCTGGCAACGATGCTGCATACCTCTTATGCCTGGACCAGTATGAGGTCTCCTCTTCCTCTCTACTTCTAAATAAGAAAGAGATGATGGGGAAGGAGGGTGGATTCTAGGACTTGAACAGAAGCGAATTTGTTTCCTTTCTCTTCAGTTGGATGGTGTGATATGAGCTCTGCAGTATGGTACCACTAGCTACAGGTAGCTGTTTAAATGTAAGTTAAAGTTAAATAAAATGGAAAATGCAATTCCTCAACTTCAGCTTCCAGAGGGAATGGAAGGGACCAGATTTATCCTCCTGCCTGAAATAATAGCAGCAACAACAAAAAGACAAAATATATGAGACAATGATTTCTAAGCTACTTAATATCAAGAAATTAAGGACACCAATCCCTGAAAGCTGGGTAGCAACCAGGAGGCCACACCGTCACCCCAGCTTGCTGCCTTGACCACAGTTTCCGGCCTGCACTGCACGTTGTCATCTTATTTGTCCTGCCACACACACAGTAGTCTTTGTATAACCAATACCAGTGCTACCACAACAATACGATCACCGAAAACAGGGTTTTGGGGGCCTGCTGTTTGTTTGCCTTTCTATCAGTCTGCAGGTTACATCCACTCATGGGGTCAGATCATTGTAAATCAGAGTCACCGGGTAACTTCCTCTGTAGGTGGATGTGTAACTGATGGGACAAGCAGCCAGACTCTCATGGTTCATTGTTTTCTACTTTTAGGGATTACTTTTTAAGATTTAATTTTATTTTTATCATTTTTTTGTGTAGTTATGTAAAATTTCATATGGTTCCAAAACAAAAACAACAAAACAAGTCAGATTCAAAGAAACCGACCTTTATCTCTCCTCTCTTCCCCCAGCCCTTGGGAGCACTTTAAAATGTTTCGTGGTGGGCTTCCCTGGTGGCGCAGTGGTTGAGAGTCCGCCTGCCGATGCAGGGGACACGGGTTCGTGCCCCGGTCCGGGAGGATCCCCCATGCCGCGGAGCGGCTGGGCCCGTGAGCCATGGCCGCTGAGCCTGCGCGTCCGGAGCCTGTGCTCCGCAGAGGGAGAGGCCACAACAGTGAGAGGCCCGCGTACCGCCAAAAAAAAAAATAAAAAATAAAAAAAAAAATGTTTTGTGGTTTATCCCTCCCTTAAAAAAGCAAATAGATATATATTTTCATTTTCTTCATTTTTCATAGAAACCATATATATTTTACCTTATTTTTTACTTTTTAGCTTAACACCTTGCATTCTCCCTCTTGTTTATTTTTAAACTTAAGAATATATCCTGAAGATCACTCCGTAGCAGTAAATAGAGGTAACCCCCATTCTCTTATAGCTGCATAGTATTCTGCAGCGTGGATAAATGATAGTTTTCCCCCCAGTCCCTCTATTTAAATTGCTTTGTGTTTTGCTGTTACAGCTACTAGGGGCTCAGACTTGAACACAGCTATATGTGATTCTATAGCCAGGGCTCTTGATCACAACAGCAAGCTCATATTTTTCTGCTCTTAAAGGTACCTGTCCGAAAAGGGTTTTCAAAGCACTCACTAAAACAGAGAGCTTGACTCCAGCCGTCGATCTTCAAGGAGCGGAGCCTTGTTGCCCTTTGCTCTGTCCCAGGTTCTGAAACTTCATGGAGGGTGACTGGGTGGGGTGAGCTCAGAGGCTGGGAGACCAGGGAGGGCACTGTGCACCGCGGCAACGGCTTAATGAGACGGAGAACAAGACCAGGACGTGGGCTGTGCGGGTGGAGGGGGAGGGCTGGACTCTGGATCCTTTCTTCTAATCGGGAGCCTGGGATTCTCCTCCCCTGCTTTCTTCCCAGTTAAATGCAAGAGGGTCAGGCTTCATGTGTATTTCAGTCACAGGTATATTAATTTCACTGAGTTCTTAGGCCATGATGGCTCTATGGATCCTGCCCTTCCTGAGCTCACGGGGTCCTTGTAACTCCCTCCCCTCGCTGCCCCTCCCGCCTCCTCCCCTCAAACTCCAAGGGAAGCATTTGGCCCAAGTCAGGCTGGAGTTGATCAATCCTCTGCTGACGTGTAGCTGGAGTTCCAACGTTGGGTCAGAGCTTGTCCCTGTCGAGGGCTAATTCCCTCCTAATAGATGCCACTCCAGAGAGTCTAGGTGCCCTCTGGTCAGAGGAAGGCAGCGCTGCGAAGTTAGGAATCTAGCCTCTGATGTTCTCCTTGGCACAGAGACAGATGGAAATTCAGCCAGCTCATGGAGTGAGTTAGGGCAGCTGTCTGGCTCTCCCTCCCATGGTCTTGCCAGTCTCCTGGGAGAGACTGGCTCATCCTCCCACAGCCAGGAGGACGGGTCCTGTCACAGAACTACCAAGGCTCCCTGTCTGTCTGCTGTCTGCATGGATCCCCAATCGACGGCTCACCGCATCTAGCCCTGTGAGACCCTTCATCTCTCCCAGGATGGTACGGGGTTTAGGACACGCCCCTGCAGCCGGATCTTGGCGCCATCTCTTGCTTTGAGACTTTGAACAAGTTACTTAACCCCTCTGATTCTCTATTTCCTCATATGTAAGATCAGTGGGGAATAATAAGAGCAATGATCTAGCCTGGCCCTACCCAACCACAGGGCTTATTATAAGGACTTAATGACTGACCACATGTAAAGTCTTAGACCAGGTCTTGGCACATCGGAAGTCCTCATTCTTAGCTACTATTAGATCTCTATCCTTGGGGACTTCGTCTGTCCTGGTTTGCTGCAAAGTATCCTCGGCAGCCCACGGATGCCCTGGTCTTCCACCCAGCATCCTAGGAGAAAGGCAAAGCTGAGAATTAGGGCCCTCGCTTCTCGGGCTCTGAGGCTCCTGCCAACTCAGCTGGGAATTTTCCAGGTCTCAGCACAGGCAGGGGGTCAACCCTCAGCTCCTCAGATGCTCTCTGATGGTGGCCATCACCTTCCTGCATTGCTGCAGGCAGTGGATCGAATCTTCTGGGCTGGATCGCCTCGCAAGCTGCCTGCTAAGCTCCATGCTTGGGGGGCTCAGAGGACAGTGGAGAGGGGGTTCAAGCACCAGGGGACACAGTGCTCCCCTCACCGGTGCATAAGACTTTACAGTCTACAAAGCCTTTTTTTTAATCCCTTTTTGAGATCTCTTTTGAACCTGTTCAGAGCTCAGGGAGTCTGGTAGGTTAGGAACTCTCCCCATTTCATAGATGGAGATGTTGGGTCTTGCAGAGGGATTCAGCTTGCCCAAAGACACACACCTAAGGCAGTGGGGCCATCTTGCAGCCGTCCAGCTTATTCAGCCTCCCCAGTTCCAGAGAGACGTGGTCCCCAGTGTTGCCTCTTAGCCCACCAAGCTCAGTGAGCGCAGAGCTCAGGCTGCTTGCTGGGGACAGGGGGCAGGAAACCCCCAAGGGCCACAGCGGGGTCCCCTCCCCCCAGCAGCTCCAAATGGGAGGAGGAAGTCTGATTGCAAAAGGCCCCGTCACGTTTATTTTCAGAAGTCACTGGGATAAACCCATCTTGCAGAGACAGAGGTTCAGTTCATTAAGCTTAGATGATTCATTACAGGGCAATTAAATATTTGATTAAATTAATCCTAAGGTATTTAAACATTGTTTTGCAAAGAATGTTTGCTCATTAATTAGAATGGCTAAATGCACGAATTAAGCAGGGATGGGGGCTGCAGGAGAGATGAGGAAGCCTCCAGCTTGCTCCTCTGAGGCTCTTCCCTGCAGAGGCGGAATTGTCTCTGCCCAGAAGAGTCGTCTGTGCCTGGAATCTTCCCAGGCTGCCCTTGGCGCTTCTGTGCTCTCATTGGTAAATATGTCCAGGGAGGATCAGGAAACAGGAGATCCAGCCCTGACTCTGTCACTGACAAGCCAAGTGCCCTTAGGGGAGTTTCTGCCCTCTCGGCTTCAGGGCCTCAGTCTTCCCATCCGTATAATGGTGGGAGCATCTGCTCCCCAGTGTCTTCTGGGTCTGACTCTTAAGGGATTTGGTCTAACTGGATCTACATTTCCATTGCTAGCCAAGGACAATGTCTACTTTGCTACTGGTTCCTGTCTCTGCAGGCTCACAGCATCTTCTGTGAGGCCTCTCCCTCTACTGGATGCCCACTTCTGGCCAGTTGGTGACTGTGATGTCAAATAAAAACAAAGCTGGACTTAGGGAGGGGAGACTTCATTGCCAAGAAAAACTATTGCAACAGGAAAGGCTCTGAGCTCAGAAATCTGCAAGCAGTTCAAAAATCACATAGCAGAAGGTTTTTCTTCTATAGGGTGAAGGGGGAGCAAGCCGAGATAAGCAGACTCTTTGGAGGGGAAGCTGGACAAACGAGGTGTGACAGGAAAGTGTCCCGCTGTGGTCAGCGATTCCCGGGAGAAACTGATAAGGTGGTGGCCTTCCAGTGTCCTCGGGGGAGCGAACATTCTACTTTTCTTGGTGCTTTGCTCAGGCTCGGGGCCAAGCAGAGATAGGGGAAGGAGAGAAATCTGCCTGGAGTGTGGTCAGGACAAAGCAGAGGGTAAGCAACGGGCAGTTGTGGACACTGGGTCAAGGTCAAAGCCAGTTTCAATGGTGATGGTATGGGAGCCAGACCAGCGTGGGCTAATGGGGGAGCAGGAAGTGCGGAAGTGAGGAGACTGAGTCGGGAGAGCTCTTATAAGCTTTCTCTTACAAGCTTTGTTGTGAGAGGGAGCAGAGAGGTGGGGTGGGAGCTAGAGGGAGAGGTGGGACCAAAGAACGATGGTGGGTTTTTTTCAGATGAGAAATCATGGAGCACATCTTAATGTTGTAGTGATTCGCCAGGGGAGCAGGGCCGTGGTGCAGCGTCTGCACGTGCCGGCTGCAGTCTCTGCTTGTTCCTTTCTATCTATTACGATTACCTCCAGGTGTATTTCCTCTGCCTTTGGGGTCCTGGTTGCCTCTCACCACCCCGGACAGCACCCACCCCAGGATGGGGAACAGCCTGCAGGACTCCCTGGGGTGGGCGGCTCAGAGCCCCGGACTGCTGAA
>NW_006778324.1:683674-703567 GCF_000442215.2 Lipotes vexillifer | reverse complement strand
GCTGAACCTGCCGAGGCAACCACGGACACAGATGCTCCAGCCACTGCGGGGCAATTGATCACGAGAGCCCTGGGCCCGGAGGCAGGAGCGCTGGGTTCTCTTCCTGGTTTTGCCGCTAGCTAACTGTGTGACCTTGAGCTGGTCGCTTCTCCACTCTGCCAAGGTGTGAACTAGCCCCCTTCAGGGCCCACCTCTTGCCGCTCCAGCCTCCCCACCAACAGTGTGACCCCGGGTGTCGACAGCCCCCCAGCCCTCTTCTGTGCTGTCTTCTCCCTAATTTCCCCACCGCCCCATCCTTCGCCTTGCTCCCTGTCCAGCTTAGGTCACTGCCCCGCAAAGCCTCCCTTGACAGCATCCTAGGGTGCCCAAGCCTGTGCCTTCCCTCGGCTCAGGATGAGATCAGCGAGGCTTTCCTCCCACCGCCAGCCCCTCCTCCCCTGGCAAGGCAGAGTGAGCCCCAGTGTCCCTCCAAGGGCCCCTGGAGCAGGACGTGGACCCAGGGTCTTTTCCTTACGTCCCACAGGAATGGGGACCTGCATACAAGTGAAGCTCCAGGATCTCCTGGCTTCCCCCCGAGCATCTGAGGGACAGAGCCAACAAATTTTCCACCTGCCGAACCAAAGCCTTTTCCGGCGCGGGGAGCCTGGGCCGCCCCGCCCTTTCCTCCTACACCCACCCACCCTCCGCTCTGCTCAGCACTTGGGTCATCAAAGGGTAGGAGCATTCAATTCAATATGTGAGAAATAAAACAAAACAGTGAGGGGAAGCAAAGGATACCTTGCCCCCAACCCAGTCTGAGACAGGGGACAGGCCCCGCAAATTCCACATGCCTGGAAGCTTCCAGTTACTTGAAACAAATGCACACTTAACTCTGTCAGTTGTAGATGTCTGAATTCTCTATTTCAAGCTTGAGAGGAGAGATTATCCTGCAGGAAGACAGTGTGATGTGGTAAAAGAAACATGGGATTTGGAATCACAGGGGAGTTTACTTTGGAATTTGTGTCCTGCCGTTTCCTAGCTGCATGAGTTTTAGACAATTCCTTCATCTTCTCTGTGCCTCAGTTTCCATCTGTAAAATGGGAATATTAGCAATAACTCCTGTCTACCTGCCTCATAGGTTTGGCATGAAATTCAAGTGAGGGGTCTGTGGGACTGTTCTGGGAAAGTGTGGCCTGTGGGTGGTGGGGTGAGGGATTTAGAGGTGATTACCCAGGAGGTGTCACGGTGCTGTGCAGGGCCCCACTTTCAGCCCGGATTCTGGTGAAGTGGTAACTGTTCTGGCTAATTGGAGCAGAACAAAAGTCTCCCCCAGAGCAGCAGAAAGAAAGCAACCGGAGAGAGCGCCATGGGGGCAGACTGCTGTGGAGGCAAGGGGGTGGGGGGTGGGTGTCAGGGGAGCAGACAGGGAGTCTAGAAAGGACTGGAACAGCCTCTGGCGGCATTGTCACGTCTGCAGAGGGAGGGAGGACCGGAAATGAACATCGGATATCAGTGAGAGATCCCCGTCATTTTCTATTACTCCACTGGTCTTTACAAGTTTTTAAAATTTCAGAATTACTCTCACAGATGCTTAGTACTGCCTCTTTCATGACTATCATTGAAACCCAGGTGCCCAGAAAGGCAGAAGGAATTCTGTCTGAAAGCATCTTTTATCTGCCTGTGTTTGCTGGTTATTACACAGCTAGAAGCAATGCTCAAGCCTTTGTAAACTAGAACATACCTTCCTAAAATGACGACTTGGTCAAATAACACGGGAGTCAAAAATGAAAGACCTGGGCTGGAATTCCAGCTCTGTCACCAGGGGAAATTTTCCTGATTCACTCAACATGGAGACCAAAATGAAAGGCATAAAATCATCTTAATAGTTACCCCCCAAATAATTGGATAACATTCAAACACTTTTTAAAAAGTATAATTTAAGAATTCAAGGATTCTTCAGTAGGATAAAGCATACCTATTTTGAACCAAAAATCAGCACTGGTAAAGTAAGTTCAAAATTAGAGACAAAAATGAATTCTTATTATCATCACACTGATGATTAATGAGCAAGTTAACTGACAACCTACCAAGTTCCTCAAAAGATTTAGAGAAGTTCCACTTGATCTTGTTTGGACGTCCTCGTCAGTGCAGTAAGGGAAGAGAAAATAAACTGGGGGAAAAAAGAGACAGCACAACATTTGTATGGATAGTGGATTCAGAAAGATCGGTAAAAATTTATGAATTAAGTTTGAGGAGGAAGACGAATGCAGACTCCATGCATAAGAATGATGGTTTTCCTGAACACTAGCAATAGCTAGAAAATACAATGAAAACATCCATTTATAACAGAAACAAGTGATCTAACATACTTAGGAGTATATATGCCTGACCTTTATTAAAAAAATTGCAAACTCTGTGGGATGCGGACAGGGTGAGAGGTATCATATATTTCAAGGTGAGCACACTGGCTATTGTGAAAATGTCTCATCACCTTAGGTTAATTGACAAACATAACCTACCTCAAATCAACCCCAACAGTATTTTTCTGAATGCAACAGATTCTGGAAAAACAGAGGAGGATTTCAAAGGATATTCTGGAAAAAAAAAAAAAAAGCAAATAACAAGACTAGGCTGTTCATCATTAGAACGCTTTATAAAATAATAATTTAAAAAATAATTAAAAATGAATGACATTGGGAAACTGGATAGCACTGAAGAATTTTAATTTAGAGCTCCCTTATACCAAAATAGATTACAGATGGATTAAAGTACTATCTTTAAAAAAATAGATAAGTTAGCACAAAATGAAATATTTATTTTCTTTACGAAGAAAGACCACTCTCAGCCTTGAAGGAGTAGAAGAAACTGGGAAGGAAAAGACTGACCGATGACAGCAAGAACAGAATAAACACTCCTCTACCTTGAAAAATGCAAAAAAATGAGAAGATGCTTGATGACAGGTAGTTTGCACCAATTGCAATACACATAGGATAGCTACGCCACATAAAGAGTTCATTAAAATTTGTATGAGAGGAAATATTACGACTCTGCTTAAATATGTTACCTACTTATCTCATATTAAACTAGCAAAAAACAGCCCCCCCTTCAAATGCACACTTACAACAAGCCCCCATGGTGAGGTTGGGGTCAAGGTATAGGATGTGGGTGGGGATGCAAACTTGGTGACCCTCAGAAGTCGTGTAGATGCCACCACTCTTTAAGAGAACATTGTAGAATGAGTCAAAAATATTTATGTCCTACTGCTCTATGAGTTTGCCTCTGGAAAGAAAAAAATTACCCCTTTAAAGATGTTCAATGTGGCATTATTCAATAAAAATTTGGAAGTAACCTATATACCCAGTAATAGGGGAGTTATTTAAATCAGGGGGAATCTATAGTATTTCATTTTATGCAGTTATTCAATTATAAAAGCTGTGTGGAAACATGAAAAATGTTCATTATGTATTGTTAAGTGGACCAAAACCCCTCTTGTACACAAAATTACACACATATTATAATTGCAGTGAAGGAAAAGTGTGTGTCTCTATGAACAGGGGCCTGAAGGAGATACAGAAGAATAAAAATAGCTTTGTTAGGGTGGAGATTTTCATGTGCCTTGGTTGTTACTGTTGTTTCAATTTTTAAAAATTGGGGGACCCCTCCAAGTCTTGTGGGAGCCACATCACGTGCTCTCTCCCAACCACGGCCCATTCTCTGGCTGGAGTCTGTGCCCCTGGGGACAGCCTGGATGTCCGGTTCCTTAAGTCTGGGCCAGGCTTTGCTTCTGTGAAACAAGAGTGTGTCTATACCCCCTGGATGTGGACAACCAGGCCAGCAGCTTCCCACTCATGGCAGCTCTGAGGCCTGGAAGGCCTACCACCTCTGCAGCACCAGCCCCCAGGTGGTAGGACCTGGCTGTCCTACCAAATTATGACTGCAGTTCCCAAATTGACCAGTTTGGGCCTGGTGACCGGGGCTACTAGAGCATCTCAGCCATGAGGCCAGAGCCTCCAACTCTAGAGCCAGCACAGGAGCTTCTGGGGCCCAACCTAGACCTTCTGCCCCAAACTCAGCCCCCTCCAAGTCCCGGGCAGGGACAGGTAAGCAGAGCTTGTGCAGGGAGCCAGGAGCCCACGGCCCACAGCCATCAGGGGGAATCAGGTCACCCGTGACAGCCAAGCTTTCTAGATCCCACCCCTCCCACCCTATGTCTGTAGGCCTGGGAGCTCCAGGCTGGGCTCCGAGACCCCGCCTTGCCCCTCCCACTCCAAGAGCTGCTTAAGCGTGTGTGCGCATGTGTGGTTAGATTCTTCTTACGTCGTCTCTCCTTCATGCTATGTGCATTTATCGATCGCCTCCTCTGTCCTGGTTTCTGTGGGGCCTGCCCTCTGGGCCTCAACCATTAACTCAGAGCTCGTAGCCCCTGTCACTCCTTCTCCAAGACTCTGTTTATAGGGCCTGAGCTTACTGTTATGAGTAATAATAAGGATAAAGGAATAACCACCGGCAGGTAGACAGCGCTTTACAGTTTACAGAATGCTTCCACACACACTTATCATCTTCTTGCAGAAGGATGATCCCAACACTGAGCTGACTTTAATTCTGAAATTGACTCATCCCTGGTTTCCACAAAAATGTTTCACCCCACCTATCATGTCATGATTTTTACAGGTTTCCTGAAGATTTGAGAACATAGGGAGAGGCCACACAGTGTGAGGCATTTTGCTGGAAATTTTGTGGTGGGCATGTTTCTTTGGCCTCCACCCTGCATGTGATTCAAAGCCCCCTCCTTTCCAAGGAGGGCCTCTCCTGGAAGCGGGTTCTCAGGTCAGCAGCTGGGGTGATATAGTTTGTTATCCCAGAAGCTAGAGGCTCTCATTTCATTTATACTGTAATAATCTCTTATTGATTTTGATAAAATTGAAAAATCTCTTTGTGAATGAAAACCCTGGGGTCCCACCCACAAGTGCTGACTTGCTGCATTTTCTCCAAACCGTGGACATGATGATTCATGCCTGGGCACTGCCGCGGTCGAGAGCTGATTTCCCCAGCAGAATAAATGCGAACCATAAAAAGTCGCACATTCGAGGACCTCCCGAGGGCCCTCGGTGGTCCTGGCTGGGAGGGAGGAAAATCTCCCAAGGGGGCAGTCAGAGGCAGCAGACCAGCACAGAGGCAGTCTAAGGGAAGGAGCAGAGGACCAGGCATCACTCTACCCATGAACTTCCTTGTGATCCACTCCTGTCTTAAACGGGAGTCCCCTCATCCCCCCAAATGAGACCACCACCCATAGGGCTGCTCAGTCTGGAAACCAAGCACCGTGTCGCCCTCGATTCCTGTTCCTGCTCCTCGAAGGATCTGCCGTGCTCTGCACACCCACCTTGACAACCTCGCCCGGACTGTGGCCTCCGCCCAGAATTGAAACCCCCCTGCCCACCCCTGCGCACGGTTCCTCTACTCAGTTCACTCACCAGCTCCGTCTGCAAACTCTTCAACCCTGGCATTCACTGATGCCTTCCCTGTGCTCTCGTGGACCCTGTATGTACCTCTCTTTCTATTTTTGAAAGTGACATATCACATGGACTGAGTGTCCATCACACTCTCAAGCACTTTATTACTTAATCTTATAACGACCCTAGGGAGGTAGGTATTATTATGACGCCCTCTTTCACAGATAAGGTCACACGGTGAGGAAGTGGCAGAGCCTCAGCTTGAAGCCTGGCAGCCTGGCTTCTGGGTCTGGGTTTGCAACCACTATGCCTCCAAGATAACCATTATCCTACTTATTTCCCTTAGACGTGAGGTCACCAAGGTCTGAGGTCACATGTCCTTCATTCTCGTATCACCAAGGGGCTGGGGCACAAAGCTTCAGCAATGTGTGTGGGGTCCATACCTTGCTTGGTGACATCCTTCCTCAAGGAGATTATTTATGATACCCACTGTTTTCTTCATCCCCTTCGATGTCTAGAGGGTCTGGCGGGCTCCAATGAGCCAGGCATGGTGATTGGCACTTGACCTACAACATTGGGTTTATCTTTGCCACATAGGAAGGGTTTGTTCTGGGAAGCCCAGAGAGGTTAGGTGAACTTGTGAAGTGCCCTGGCAGTTAAACACGGTACAGCCTGACTCCAAAGCCAGGGATCTTCCCACCATGCCCCACGGCCTCCCAAACCCATGGTTTACATTGCTCTGCTCAGGGCTTCTTTAAAACTGCAGACTCTGCCAGCAAAGCCTTTCCCTGAGACAGCCTCCAGCTCTGGGTAGGTCATCTTAAGGGAAATAAAAAGTTATTTTCATATCCTACTCATGCAGCAGGACATAATATACAGGGTGAATAAAGAAATAGGAGTCCAGGATCCAGCATTATTGTCCCAAGGCCAGCAGACAGGAGGGGGCTGCTGTATTCTGAAAACTGGGATGTGGGTATGGATGGTCTCCAGGTGAGGCATCCTCACGAGAGTGAATACCTCTTGGTGTGAAGGCTCAGCCCATTCCCCTTCTTGGGATCTGCCCTCCTCCCAGCGTCCACAGGTACGGGCCCTGGGCAGTCCTGTCCCCTGTGGCTGCCCCAGAAGCCCAGTCGTAGCTGAGGACACTAGGAGTAGACAGCTGACTTAGGCTGGGCCAGTCAGATTCTCTCCCAGGAAAGGGAATTGTGAAGAGATAAAATGATCAGTTTCAGCTGGACCCCTGAATGGGAAGTAATATAAACCCAGGGCTTGGGCAGAGTCAAGTTGAGAGAGAGAGTGGGGTGGGGTAGAGGGAGAGGGAGAGGATAAAAGAGGAGAGGAGACGAGAGAGAAGCATCAGAGGGGCAGAGGGAAGCAGAGACCGTGTGGCCCTGGTGAGATGGGGAAGGTGATCTCGATTCCTGACAGCACTCTGAGGCCTGTGTGATCCTCATCTTGTATTCTAGGAGACACCCCCTTATTCTTTCCAACTCCCCCCCAACCCCGGCGTTTTATTTGTGTAAACTAGTTCCAGTGCATTTTTGTTACCTGCAACCAGAAGAACCCTGACTAAGACATACGATCTCTAAGTTATCTCCCTCGTGGATTCAGCCCTTGGGATGGCAGTGCGAATCGGAGACCAGGAGCGCTGAGCGAACACACACTCCTCAGACCCAGAGAGGAGGTGGAGAAGGCACCAAGGGGACCAGGGGGGCGCTGACTGTTTTGTTTTGCTTTTTGGTTGAAGGAAAAGTGACCCAGGCTCAGGGCATCAGGGTACATGGCCAGTGTCTCTTTGTATCTGAAGGGCTTCATGGGAAGCCGTGGCCGTGGAAGGTTCAGAGAGAGAGTTCTGGATCTAGGTAAGGAAATCTTTCTCGGTCAGGTCAGGTGTGTCCTGGGAGGAGAGGGCTGCTCTGGGGGCTGGAATTCCTGAGACTGGAGGCTTGACAGTGGATTCCAGCAGGAGATGGGACCCTTCCTGCTTCAGGGTCCCTGAACCAATGAATTCTTGCAATACGACTTGGTCCTTGGTGCGCCATTGATGGGTAGATCCATTCCAGGTGCTGGAGGCCTGGGGCAGAGAGGAAGCACGTGAAGTTCTCTGACCAAAGCCTGGACCAGTCAGTCCTCTCCCGGCAAGTGGAACCAGGCAGAGGCAATGATCAGTCTCAGCTGGGTCCCTGAATGGGCAGGACCTCAGCGAGGCCTCACCTACCCTCGTAGGCCCCCAGAGGCCCCCAGAGGCCCAGCCAAGACTGAGGAGCACCTCAGTTCCCTGCCCCGTGGCTCAGCATTCCAGCATCCTCTGGCCATGTGAGCTCACAAAGGAGACCTGGATGCTAGGCCAGCACAAACCCCCGCTGTGGCTTGGCCCCTGCTCTGGGCACTTCTCCTGTGTCATTCCCTATCTACTCCGAAGGGGACTTCAAACAAGAAGACAGCTCCTTGCAATGAGTAGGGAGTTCTGGATGAATTAGCATTTCGTAGGGAAATCGCCTTTCTGAGCTATCACACAGAGGGAAACCTGGTATTCAGCGAGGCCAGGATTCCCTCCCCAGGCTGGGCTGCGCTGTCCCCTCTGGACCCCTGCAAGCACTGGGTGGAGGTGGGTTGGGGAGGCGCAGCCTGGCAGGTACTTCTAAGTGATGCTGGCAGTTTGTCATCTACACGGCTTTAGGAAGGGAGACCTCTTGTGTCCTGCTCCCCTGTCCTGGCCATCTCCCTCCTATTCTCCAGTTACTCTCTCCTAGCTGCTCCCGCGCAGCAGTCATCTCCCTGCCCACCACCCTCCCTCACATCTCCCCTTCCTGCTACCCCTGCCCCCGTGGTGCCCCTTTCATTTGCTCTCCTCATTCTCCTCTTATTCTGGAATCCTCTCCTCTGCACTCATGTTCCTAAGTTGTATGTAACCTCACTCGCCGGTGTTCCTGCATCTCAGCACAGGATAGTCGTGGGGAAAGGGGCTGGGATCTTTTGGAAGATGTTCGCATCCACGTTCCCTGACCGCCATCCCCTGGAGCTGCCATCCTGTGCTGCGGGGGATGCGGTAATTTTACTGCCCCTTTTCCTGCTCTGATTTATAGGCTGCTGCAGCAGCTTTCAGGGCTAAGAGGACACCTTAGCAGCCTTTCTCAGGAAGTACCAATTAATCCAGGAGCCCATGGAAGGGGAATTGAAGGTCCTGGGCTTCAGACCAGATTTGGTCTTGCATTTAGGAACTCCACAGAAACCCAGGATGGTGGTTGAGTCTGAACTTGGGACTTGGGCCAAGAGTAGACCTGCAAACCTGGCCTTTGCTTGGACGGTCTCAGTCATTCGGCCATTTCTTCACTCATTTGTTTATCATTAACCTCCAATCTGTTCATCAGTCCCTCCTTCATTCCTCATTTGCCCATTTGAAAATGTATACATCAACATTCTTGATCTCTTCATTCGTTCATATACTCACCCATTTTTGCTTTTTATTTCCAGCTTTATTGAGGCTTGAGAAACAGGTCACATTGAAATTTCACAATCTGATAAGTCTTGGCACATGTATACACGCACAAGATCATCATCTCAGTTAGGATGATGAACACACCCATTACCCCAGAAGTTTCCTCAGGCCCTTTTATGTGCTCTAACCAACCACTGATACCAGTCCTTTGTTGACTATATGGTTTGCAAATATTTTCTCCCAGGCTATAGCTTGTCTTTTCATCCTTTTTTTGTTTTCATCCTTTTAACAAGGTCTTTCACAGAATGAAAGTTTTTACTTTCGGTGCAATCCAACTTATCAATTGTTGGATAGTTTATGGTTTTCTAGAAATTAGTCCATTTCTTCTAAGTTGTATTATGAGGGTAAAGTTGATTATAGTATTTTTTTTTTTTTTGCGGTACGTGGGCCTCTCACTGTTGTGGCCTCTCCCGTTGCGGAGCACAGGCTCCGGACACGCAAGCCTCAGTGGCCATGGCTCACGGGCCCAGCCGCTCCGCGGCATGGGGGATCTTCCTGGACTGGGGCACAAACCCGTGTCCCCTGCATCGGCAGGTGGACTCTCAACCACTGCGCCACCAGGGAAGCCCTCCTTAATATCTTTTTAATGGCTACAAGATCTGTGAAGATATCCCCTATTTCATTCCTGATATCGGTGAATTGTGTCTTCTTTTTATTTTTGTCAGTTTTTCTAGAATATTGTAAATTTTATTTTATTTTTTAAGGACCAGATTTTTATTTTATTGTTTTTTCTCTATCATTTTCATATTTTCCATTTCATTGATTTCTACTCTGATTTTTATTAATTCCTTCCTTCTTGCTTTGGCTTTATTTACTCCTTTTTTCTACTTTCTTAAGGTAGGAACTTAAATTTTTAATTTAAGCCTTCTCCTCATTTCTAATGTAAGCATTTAGTGCTATAAAATTTCCTCTCAGTACTGCTTTAGCTGCATCCCACAAATTTTAATATGTTGTATTTTTATTTTTATTTAGTTCTGTTTATTTTTATCATTATTTTTTGAGATTCATTGTTTGCCTGGTAGCTTGTTGAGAAATTTAAATTATTTAATTTCCATGTGTTTAGAGATTTTCCTGTTGTATATCTGTTTTGATCCATTGTGGTCAGAGAACACACTGTATATGATTTCAATATTTTAAAATTTGTTGAGGCTTGTTTTATGGCCCATTTTGATGAATGGTCTATCTTGGTGAATATTGCATGGGGACTTGAAAAAGAATGTGTATTGTATTCTGCTGTTGTTGGGTGTGGAGATTATATATATATATAGTCTGCTTGGTTGATTGTGTTTTTCAGATCTTGTATATCCTTGCTAATTTTCTGTCCAGCAGTCATATCAGTTGCTTAGAAGTAGAGGTTGATGTCCTCAACTATAATTGTGGGTTTGTCTATTTCTCCTTTCAGCTTTATCAGTTTTTTCTTCATGTATTTTGAGGCTCTGTTGTTTGGTGCACACATAGTTAGGATCATTACGTCTTCCTGGTGGACTGATCCTTTTATCGTCATGCAAAGTCCCTCTTTGACTCTAGTAATTTTCTTTGCTCTGGGGTCTGCTTTATCAAATATTAATAAAGCCAGTCCTCTTTCTTGATTAATGTTTGCACGACCTATCTTTTGCCATAATTTTACTTTCAATTTACCTATATTGTTGAATTTGAAGTGTTTCTTATAAATAGCATGTACTTGAGTAATTTTTTTACCTACTCTGTCTATTGATCGGTGTATTTAGACCATTTACATTTAAGGAAATTATTCATATGTTAGTGCTTAAGTCTGCCATTTTACTATATGCTTTCTGTTTGTTTTCTGTGGTTCCTGTTCCTCTGTTTCTGTTTTCTTGCTTCCTTGTGCATTACTTAAGCATTTTTAGGACTCCATCTTAATTTATTTATTGTGCTTTTGAGTGTATCTTTTTGTATAGTTTTCATGGTGGTTGCTCTGGGTGTTATGATATACATATGTGGCTTATCACAGTCTACGGGTATCAACATTTTACCACTTCTAGGAAAGTGGAAACCTCACTTTCATTTAGGTCCCTTCGCCTTCTGCATTTTTAAGCAGTATTGTCTTGGGTATCATATGACCATGTAGTTTTTGTTTCAATTATCATATGACTTACAGAATTTATGAGAAAAATAGCCTGTTGTTTTTCTTCTCTTTCTGTTCTTTCTTCCTTCACAATGATTGTGAATTCTTTTACTTATGATTTCCTTTGTGTTTAAAGAACTTCATTTAGCCAATCTTTAAGGATAGGTCTCCTAGAAATAATTCTTTTAGGTTTCCTTTGTCTGAGAATGTCTTTATTTCCCTTCATTCCTGAAGAATACTTTTGCCATGTGTAGAATTTGCAGTTGACAGGTTTTTTTTTTTTCTTACAGTTCTTGAAAAATGTTGTGCCACTTTCTCTGACCTCCATGGTTTCAGATGAGAATTCTACTGTCTTTTGAATTTGTGTTCCCCTCCAAGTAATGTATCATTTCTCTCTGGCTGCTTTCAAGAACTTTTCTTTGCTTTTAGTTTTCAAATTTTGTATTATG
The DNA here is from genome assembly GCF_000442215.2 of Lipotes vexillifer. Lineage (NCBI taxonomy): Eukaryota > Metazoa > Chordata > Mammalia > Artiodactyla > Lipotidae > Lipotes > Lipotes vexillifer. The sequence goes on along the minus strand of NW_006778324.1, from coordinate 692,104 downwards.
ATGTGTCTTGGTGTGGATTTCCTCACGTTTTTCCTGTTTAGGTTTTGCTCAACTTCTTGAGCCTAAAAGTTTGTGCCTTTTGCCAGATTTGGAAAGTTTTCAGTCATTATTTCTTCAAATAATCTTTCAGTCCTACTCTTTCTCTCCTGTCCTTCTGGGACTCTGATAATACAAATGCAATATCTGGTGTTCTTATGTTATTGTCTCATAGATTCCTGAGGTTCTGTTTATTTTTCAGTCAGTCTATTTTTTTTCTCTATTGTTCAGATTGGGTGAATTTTCATCATCCATCCTCAAGTTCACTGACTATATCAAGTGTTGAGCCCGTCCAGAGAATTTTTTATTTGTTATTGTGTTTTTCAGTTCTATAATTGCCGTTTGGTTCTTTTTTATAAACTTTTTTTTCTTTTGTTTTTTGCTTAGACTTTCTATCTTCTCATTTGTTTCAAGAGAACTGGTAATTGTTTGTTGAAGCTGCTTTAAAACTCTTGTCAGATAATCCCACCTTCTCATTTGTCTCACTGTTAGCATTAGTTGATTGTCTTTTCTCATTTGAATTGTGGTTTTCTTAGTTCTTGGTATGACAGGTGATATTTGATTGTACACTGGATATTTCATCTGTTATGTTAGGAGACATTGACTCATATTTAATTTTCTAATTTAGCAGGCAGTCACCCTGTTTACTTTTGTGACCTACTTTTGTGGGCTGTGGCTCTAATGGCAGTTTCATGTTAGGAGCTTTTGTTGTATTTTGGTCTGCTCAGTTTGTCTGGTGTCACTCTTGCTACCACTGGGTTTTGCTATTGCTGCTTGAGGGGACAAGAGGGTTTTCCCAAGGTCTGACTGCTGAGTGTGTCTCAGTGGAAAAGGGAGTTTTAGGCACATGGGGACAAAGTAACTTCCTGGGCCAGATGCTTGCTGTGGTGGGGTCCTCTTGCCAGTGCCCCTTGGCCACCCCAGTGGCTCTGGCTTGGAGAGGGGAGTCTCATGCCCACAGGGTGAAAGAGGCTTCCTGGTCCAGGCCACTTGTTATGGTGGGGACTTCTTGGCCAGTGCTGCTGGCTGCCCCAATATCTGTTGGCAGGAGAGCGGAGTCCCTGGCCTAATGGGGAAAGAGAGCACTTGTCCTGCCACTTATTGTCAGTAGGGTTCCCCATTGATCCCCTCTGTGGGTGGTGCCAGGGCAACTGTGTTAGTCCTAAACACCATCATCTCTTGTTTATAGCCTCTTAAATGCCCATGCTTCCATTCTAATGGAAGCACTGTACCCTCCCTGGCTCTGTTTGAGTGTGAACTTTGAAAAAAAATAAATCAAACTCCATCACTTTCTTTCTCAAAGACCCTCCCATGGCTTCCCAGACTCCATATCATGGACTACATGACCCTCCATTGTCTGGCCTCAACTCTGACCACACTTTCTCCTTTTTAAATCTCACGCCCACTGACCTCCATGTAATTCCTAGCACACGCTTAAGGGCCTTTGTGCCTTCTATTCTCTCTCCTGGAACACACTTACTTAGACCTTCACTTCTTTCAAGTCTCTGATCAAATGTTACCTCCTTAGAGAGCCTTTCCCTGCCCATCTTATTAAAAAGTACATTGTTCATTCCCTTTTCCCTTATTCTGAAGCTTGAGTACCTGGGTTTCACTTTCAGCATATCCACTGGGAAGGAAATGTTCATTTCTCCCCTTCCCTCATTCCATTATTCATTTCCCCTTATTTCTTGTAGAAACTAAATTCTCTCTCAAATTTAATCTGGCCACATGGCCACTCAGGTAAAGACTACATTTCTCTGACTCCCTTGCAGCTAGGTGAGCCTGTAAGGCAAAGCTTGGGCTAATGGGCTGTGTGTGGAAGTGACGTGTGCAGCTCTGGTGTAACCACTTGCCCTGGTCTTTTGCATTCTCTTTTCGCATCTCACAAACTGTAATGTGGCCATGAAGCTGAGCTAGCTTTGACGCTACAGAGAGGACTACATCCTGTGGTATGGCAGAGAAACGAAGTAGGAAGATCCAGGGTTCCTGAATGATACTTGGAACAGAACTTTCCACTGACTCTGGACTACCCGCCTACCTCTGAGCTGTTATGACAGAAATAGACATCCGTTTTATTTGGGCCACTATATGTTGATGTCTCTTTGTTACAACAGCTCATTTTATACCCTAATACAGTAATTTACCATCTGTGAGAACTTGGGCAAGTTATTTAACTTCTCCATGCTTCTGTGTCTTCATTACTAAGTAGAGATAATAATAATACCTACTTTATGGTATTGTTGGGAGAGTTCAATGTATTAATACATGAATGGGGCTTGTAACAAGCTCTTAATCCATGTTGGCTGCTATTATTTATTCATCTTCATAACTCTTATTGCTACCTGGCATTATATAATGTATCTCCTTGCTTCCTTGCTTCCTTGTTTATTGACTATCTCCCTCTCTCCGTTAGAATATAAGCCCCTTCATGCGGGGGCCAGCCTGACTTTGCCCCCAACTGTAGCCCCAGCTCTAGAACAGTGCCTGGCCCCAAGTAGAAACTCCACAAAGGTTTGTTAAATAAGTGAAAATGAATGCATACATGTATTTATTCTCTCCTTCCTTTCCTTTACTTATTAATTAATTCATTCTACTCATTCCAACTTGAAAGCACGATGCATTTTAGCTGTTCATGTAGCCATCTCATGAGGCTGGAATGAGCGTACATTTCAGTTCAGTCCAGATGAACTGAGCCATGAGGCTTCTGACTGATCCTTAAGCACAAACTACCGGGACCTCTCACGGATGCTTTCTTCCTTCCCTATCCACCCTGACAGCTATGCACTCACAATTTCCTCCACTGATTTCATCATGAGATAGGAGACGAGCTGCATCCCAAAGCTTCATTGCTCTGCTCCAACCTCTCCGTGAAGAAACCATCATCTTGCCTCCTCCCAGCCTTCCCCCTTTCCTCACTGTCTCCCAAGTGTCCCTGAGACAGGCACCAGAGACTCACGGGGTTCTTGGCAAAGATAAATGAAGCCTCTTCTCCTTGCTGCAACTCAGAAGAGGGGGCATCCCTGGCCTTGCCCTGCCATTGGTGCCGAGGGAGCAGGCAGACGCTGAAGGCCAGAGTGAGTTGTTCTGTCAACAAAGGTTCACTGAGCACTCACCAAATGCCACACGTTGTGCTGAGCCAAACAGGCCCAGTCACTGCCTCCATGGATCCGGTTGTCTTATGGCGGAGACAGATTTACATCGAATAATCAAATACATAAACATAAGCTACACAAACTAGGGTGAGTGTTATGAGAAAAAGGTCCATGATGCTATGAGAAAATTTAACATGGGAGTCTGATGTAATCTATGGGATCGTGGAAGTGACATTTGAACTGAGAAGAGAAAAGGGAAATAGAATATAATTGGGGAACAGGTTGGGTGTGGAAGAGGAGAGAGCATACCAAGTAGAGGGAACAGCATGTGCAAAGGCCCTGTGGTTGGAGAAACAGAAAAGGACTGCATGTTTAGTGCACAGAGAGCAGGCTTGAGACCAGACAAATAGGCAGGGGCTAGATCATTGAAGCCTTTTTGTCCAAAGGAGGATTTTCTTCATCCTAATGATTTTGAGAAGAAGAGGGTGACATGGTCATATTTGTGTCTTGAAGGGGTCTGTCTGACTGCTGTGTGGAGAAGGGATTACAGCAAGTAAGAGTGGAGCTGTAGAGATGAGTTAGCAGGTTAATGCAGAAGCCGTGGCAAGAGACGTAGGCAGCCTAGGCTGGGGAGATGAGGGTGGAGAAAGAGAGCGGTGGGCAGAGCGTTCAGGATGTACAACTGATGAGACCCCATCCACACTCTTGGCGGGATATGGATATGGAGGGTGAAGGACAGTGCAGTGCAAAGGGCAAGGCCCAGGTTTCTGGGCCATTCCACAGGATAGACAGGAAGGCAAGGTTTGGGAAGAAAAATCATGAGTGCAGTTTTGGATTTGCCAAGTTTGTGGCACTTTTGTGATGTGAGGTAGGCGGGTGGATATGCAGGTCTAGAGGCCAGAGGAAGGGCTGCAGATACACGTGAGGGAATTACGATCCCAAGGGTGGTGACTGAAGCTGTAACAGGAATATGATCACCTGGGGAGGGAGTGTAGTGTCAGCAGAGAAAAGTGACAGAGCAGAGATGCTAGAGGCAAGGAATGAATGCAGAACATGGAAGAATATTAGAAGAAAATACAGGGAAAAAATTTAAAATATAATCCTGGGGGAGGGGAGCCTTCCAAGTCACAAAACCCAGAACCATAACTGAGACCCAGTCAGATCTGAATTCTTTAAAAAATGTAAAATCTCTGAACAAAGAAGACACAACAAAGTTAAAAGACAAACAGTAGACTGAAATGAAATATTTGCAATATATTCAAAAGACGAAGATAAAAATCTCTAAATTCCATAAACAGAAGGACAATCTAAGAGAAAAGTAAACAAAGGAATGAACAGACTGGACATTGTGCTCCACGTTCTTAAGAACCAGTTATGAGTAAATCAGCAATGAAGGTGTTTTGTCCATTAATTTGGCAAAAATCAGCTGAAAATATTACTAGAACCATGAGGAGAGAGACACCATATCCTGCTGGCAAAGTACTTTTGGAGGGCAATTTGGCAGAACCTGTCAAAACTCTAACCAGGAACGTCTCATTTAGAGTCTACATTAAAAGAAAACTCATGTGTGCATCAAAATGCGTTGAATTATAAAGAAGTTTATTGCACTAGTTTTTTTTTTTTTTTTTTGCGGTACGCGGGTCTCTCACCGTTGTGGCCTCTCCCCCCGCGGGGCCCAGGCCCCGGACGCACAGGCTCATCGGCCATGGCTCACGGGCCCAGCCGCTCCACGGCACGCGGTATCTTCCCGGACCTGGGCACGAACCCGCGTCTCCCGCATCGGCAGGCGGACCCTCAACCACTGCGCCACCAGGGAAGCCCTATTGCACTAGTTTTTAATAAAGGTTTAAAAATCTGGAAGGAATATACATCCATAAGCATATTCTATACAACGTGAACTGTTTATGTAAAAAAAGGTACATGTGTTTATGAATAGAGAATGGTGGTCACTAAGGGTTTGACCGTGGCTTCTCTGAGGGAGGAAGTAGGGATGGGGGGATGGGATGTTGAAGGGAGATTTTGCACTTTGTTCTAGAAACTTCTGCATTGTTTGAATCATGCATGACAAAAAGGTATTCTTGTATTAGCTGTGTAATGAAAAATTATAAAAAATTATAAAAAAAGAAATCCCGACTTGGCTTCCATAGATAGAAGGCCAGAGGGAATGGCCAGCTGCTGGCAGTCTCGGCCACCTCTGCTCTGTCCCTCCTGGCTAGGGAATGGTCCTTCTGGTGTCCTGGGATGCTCACCCTCAGTTCCCACGTCCCTCGTCCCTGTTTGTCCAGGTGGCCAGCCACAGGGTGCTCCTTTGTGGGGCAGGTGTGGAAGGTGGCAGTCTGCTGGAGAGCCACCACGGGGCAAAGGCCCTGGCCCCACGGTAAGTGCTCTGACCTCCTGTCTAAAAGCACGTTGACTTCCCCGTTCATCCACATAAACTGGCAGGATATTTTCGAATAAATCATGAGCGTGGCAGTTAAATTCTCTAAACCACACTGGAAAAAGGATTATGGTGTTTACTGTGGGGACAGGAAGATTGATTCTCACCCAGAAAATCTGCCAGATTCTTGATTTAGGGAGCCGGTGATCAGCACAGGTTAGCTCTGATTTATATTGGCTTGCCTTTCCCACGGGTTCCTCTCCCACTCCAGGGGACACTTTGGCGGTCCGCGGGTCTCCCCCCGTTGTGGCCTCTCCCGCCGCGGAGCACAGGCTCCGGACGCACAGGCTCATCGGCCATGGCTCACGGGCCCAGCCGCTCCACGGCACGCGGTATCTTCCCGGACCTGGGCACGAACCCGCGTCTCCCGCATCGGCAGGCGGACCCTCAACCACTGCGCCACCAGGGAAGCCCTATTGCACTAGTTTTTAATAAAGGTTTAAAAATCTGGAAGGAATATACATCCATAAGCATATTCTATACAACGTGAACTGTTTATGTAAAAAAAGGTACATGTGTTTATGAATAGAGAATGGTGGTCACTAAGGGTTTGACCGTGGCTTCTCTGAGGGAGGAAGTAGGGATGGGGGGATGGGATGTTGAAGGGAGATTTTGCACTTTGTTCTAGAAACTTCTGCATTGTTTGAATCATGCATGACAAAAAGGTATTCTTGTATTAGCTGTGTAATGAAAAATTATAAAAAATTATAAAAAAAGAAATCCCGACTTGGCTTCCATAGATAGAAGGCCAGAGGGAATGGCCAGCTGCTGGCAGTCTCGGCCACCTCTGCTCTGTCCCTCCTGGCTAGGGAATGGTCCTTCTGGTGTCCTGGGATGCTCACCCTCAGTTCCCACGTCCCTCGTCCCTGTTTGTCCAGGTGGCCAGCCACAGGGTGCTCCTTTGTGGGGCAGGTGTGGAAGGTGGCAGTCTGCTGGAGAGCCACCACGGGGCAAAGGCCCTGGCCCCACGGTAAGTGCTCTGACCTCCTGTCTAAAAGCACGTTGACTTCCCCGTTCATCCACATAAACTGGCAGGATATTTTCGAATAAATCATGAGCGTGGCAGTTAAATTCTCTAAACCACACTGGAAAAAGGATTATGGTGTTTACTGTGGGGACAGGAAGATTGATTCTCACCCAGAAAATCTGCCAGATTCTTGATTTAGGGAGCCGGTGATCAGCACAGGTTAGCTCTGATTTATATTGGCTTGCCTTTCCCACGGGTTCCTCTCCCACTCCAGGGGACACTTTGGGTGGGACAGCTCTGGGGCCACTACTGTCCCACTAGTTCTTTGCAAGATGGCCCACCAGGGTGATGGATACGGGCAGAGCTCACTGCCCTGCAGCTGCCTCCCACCATGCCCTCAATCCTGATCCATGCTCTGGTGGCCCCTGCCACCTGCTGGATAAAGCCCAGCTCCTAAGCCTGGAATTGTAGGACCCCCTAGATGGAGCCCGTGCCACCTCCCATCACCCCTGCCCACCATGCATGCCCTGCTTGTGCTTTTCTCACGATGTACCTCGTACATAACTGTCCCTTTCCTCTGGCGAGGGACAAGCGTAGTAACCAGAGAGCATTCCAGCCCTTGGACAGCTCAGAGTCTGGAGCAGGACACAGACTCATGATCAGTCCTGTGTGTAAGTTCCGTGATGGGGGGCCCGAGGGGGCAAGGAGGAGGCAGCATCCACACCTCACCTCCTCTGCCCTCTGTGTGCCCACAAGGTCCCTGGGTCACCTAATCTCCCCTTCTTGTCCTTGTCACCTTCCTCATCATTCATATATGCTATTTCTGTATTTCCTCGGTCTCGGCTTTAGCTGTAATAGCTAACTTTACGTGGCTGCTGTGGTACCCATGTAAAAGTACTGCATCTGTCCTTGGTGACAACGCAAAGCCACACCTTGATTCATAGTTACCACTGACTGCAGACCCCTACCTGCTGGACCCCTCTGTGTCTGGGGGACCCTGTGATGCTCGCTTGTATGTCTTACACGCTGTGCCCAGCTGTCCCTCCACTGTCTTGCCTGTGATGGCTCATGGGGCTTTTGGTGTCCACAGGCACCACTGTTTTCTACCAGGGACACCCTCAGCTACTACCTGTGCTCCACTCCAAACCCAAACCCAAGCCCAGGGCAGCCCTTCACTTAACTCTCTACAGCCCAGTCTAGAAGAAACTTCAACTTCAGATAACACATTCCTAAAGGTTCTAGGTTCATAGAAGGGACGAACATTACGAGCTTATAACTTCTGTAGAGGGGGCTGCGCTCAGATGCCGGGGGCTCAACCCCTCCCTGGGGACCCTGCAGACCAGTGGCTCCTTCACTTCCAGTGTTCTCCACAGGACGGAGAGCAGCTCAGCTCAGAAAGAGGCTGGGATGCTTCTCTCTCCATCTGCTGTCTCCCTTCCTCTTCCCCACTTCCTGCCCTGGGACCAGCTCTTTCCCAGAACGACTGACAGTGGAATATCCACTCACTTCGAGGGAAGCCCCACTCCACAGGGCATGGGAGCGGCTCAGATTTATTCATCGTAAATAACTTCATTCCAAGGACACTGACTGTCCCCTGCAGTCTTTCCTCCAGCAAGAGATGAAGCAGGTAACGTCAACATCCTCCCTCTGAAGTCAGGCTTCCTCTCCCACAAAGAACTGCCCAGAAAAGTATCCACGTTTCCCCAGGAACGAGCACCGCTTTGCAGCAGAGTTCATACAGAAGCAAAAAGTATTTATTATAGCTTCTGCCCCTCCCCCCTAATGGGGAGGGGCAAGGAAGTCTCAGCTGCCAAACAGAACCCTTAAATTCTTAGGTTAAAAGATCTGTATTCAGGGCTTCCCTGGTGGCGCAGTGGTTGAGAGTCCGCCTGCCGATG
>NW_006778324.1:681433-683532 GCF_000442215.2 Lipotes vexillifer | reverse complement strand
AAAAAAAAAAAAAAAAAAAAAAAAAAAAAAAGATTTGTATTCAGCTTGCTGGAGATTTCATGATTTTCCCCAAGAACAACCAGCTTGTATTTGTGTAACTAAAAAGCACATCGTGGTGATTTTCCTAAAATAAGGGAAAAGTTTACTCCTTAAAGATGAATGCAAGATTCTTGGGAGCAAATATGAAGATGCTGCAACTTTTTCAACACCAGGGCTCCCCTACTTCCCAGCTCAACGTGCTGAGTTTTCATGAATCTGAGTATCCAGTGGCAGGAAGCAGACTCCTCCCTCCATTACAGCTGAGCCACCTGGAGAATTACAGACTCCAGGGCGGTAGAACACTGGAATTACCCAGTCTATCCCTGGGAATCGGGAGACCTCCTATGAACAGATCAGATGACCTCTCAGGTCTGGCTGACATGCCTTTCACAATAGGGAACTCCCTCCCTCCCAGACTGGTCCATCCCTGGCCAGCTCTGATGGTGGCGTTGCCTTCCTCAACTTCTGCAGCTGGCTCAGTCCCAGCCCCCGGGGCTACACAGAAATCAACTGCTTTTCCTGGGACATGACCCCATTGATATGCCCACAGAGCACATATTCTTTCATCTGATATTCTCCAGGCTGAGGCTGAGTGTCCTGATTTCCATCCCCACCTTCCCTCGTGCCAGCCCCCGAAGCCTAGGTCCACGGTTTTCTGTTCTATGAGGTCTTCAGCTCTTTCCCCACTCTGGCCTTCTCCTGGGGACATGGCCCATCTGCTGGCTCGTCCCCATCACCTGCTCAATGGGGGCAAGGCTGCTGCCCCAGTTCTGGCGAATACACTTGAAATTCAGGCAACCTTATTTCTCATTAGCAATTTCTGGCACTGGTGTTATGGGCTGGCTCCGACAGACCTGAGAGGTGACCGACACAGCTGTAAGCATCACGACACGTTTGCACTCATGCCTTTGAGTAACCAAGTACAATTCACCTTGTCTAAATGGAAGCAGAGTGATTTGTCGGGGAGGAAAGCTCTTCCCTTCTTGCTTCCTTGGCTGGTCTAATAATGAAATTGACCTAAGACAGATTAACAGGAGAAAAAACAAATTTCGTTTCATATGTATGGGACCCCCAAAGATATGAGACTCAAAGAGGTGACCAAAGCAGACAGCTTTTATGCCTTGTAGACAGAGAAACAATACATCTGTGAAGAACTGACAAAACAAAGGGGTTTGGGCTTGGGGTAGCTAATTAGTGAAGTAACAAGGTTTGTTTAGTAGCCTTCTTAGCCATGAATTCTCCATCTCTGGTGAGTAGGATGTCTCTCTACCTCCTGGTACAGGGAAGTTACCTTGCACATAGGAGATTTATTTCCCACTTCTAGGGGGATAAAGGAAGGTCAGAGTGTCTTTCCTGCACCTGCTGTTTCTTAAGTAACTATAATTCAAAATAGTCAATATGCCAAATGTGGCATATTGGGGAGCATATCGTGTTCCCACTGCGAGTGCTTTTGTGGGGAAGCCAACCAATTTACCAAGGACCAATTTACATGATCAACTTGGCCAATGACCAATTTGCAAACTATTTTTTAAAATTGAGTTTTGCTCCAGCGGTTTTGACCTTTTTTGCCATTTGAGTCTGAGTTGCTTGCAGGTGTTGAGTTTGGGAGGGAGCTTCCCCTGGCACACAGTTCTCCTGGGGGCAGAGGGGCATCCTCTCATGTCTCAGCAGAGGTCTGCCAGTTCAGTCGCCTATGCCCTTCACTCCATTCAGGCTATGACAACCGGACCTGGCTACAGAGCTGTGCGCAAAGAAGGTCACCGCAGCGACGGTGGAACAGAAACCAGAGGGAGGCAGAGGCAGGGGAAGACCTGGGACAGGTGTCTCTTCCTGAGATAGATCTGGGCAAGAGCCAGGAGACAACAAAAAAGGAATAAGGGGCTTCCCTGGTGGCGCAGTGGTTGAGAGTCTGCCTGCCGATGCAGGGGACACGGGTTCGTGCCCCGGTCCGGGAAGATCCCACATGCCGTAGAGTGGCTGGGCCCATGAGCCATGGCCACTGAGCCTGCGCGTCCGGAGCCTGTGCTCCACAACGGGAGAGGCCACAACAGTGAGAGGCC